>NC_063169.1:16903704-17234538 GCF_023159225.1 Perognathus longimembris pacificus | reverse complement strand
CTGGGGATATGGCCTAGTGGCAAGAGCGCTTGCCTCGTATACTTGATTCCCCAGCACCACATATACAGAAAATGGCCAGAAGGGGCGCTGTGACTCAAGGGGCAGAGTGCTAGCCTTGAGCAAAAAGAAGCCAGGGACAGTGCTCAGGCCCTGAGTCCAAGGCCCAGGACTGGCAAACAACAACAACAACAACAACAAAAAACAAAACAAAACAGAAACAAGCCAGGTGTGGTTGTGCATGCTCAGTAATTATAGCTACTTGGGAGGTGGAGGTAGGAGGACAGCAATCTGAGAGGCCAGGAAAAAGAATGAGACCCTATTAAAACCAAATTGAAGCAAAAAAGGGTGGCACAAGCACTAGAACATTGGCTTACCAAGTGGGAGACCATGAGATCAGTCCCCAATAGTAAACCTCCCATCCCCAAAGGTTTTTTTGTTAACTTATATGGGTAAAAGTTCTTTTATTAGATATGTGATTTCTAAATATCTTGTTACATTCTGAAGGTTACCTTTTCACTTTCTTGAAGAAATAATTTGCAGTATAAGAGTCTAATTTTTATGAAAGTTCAATTTATCTACTTTTTTCAATTTTGGTTTTGATGTTATAACTAAATAGCCTAATCTAACCCAAAGAGATTAAAAAAAGTTACAACTGTGTTTCTTTCTAAAAATATTTCTCAGAGTATTATAGTTTTAGCTCTTACATTTAGGTATGTTGCTAAATTTTTGTGTATGGTATGAGGAAAAGTTCTAAGTTAATTCCTTTGTGTGTATGTATCTAGTTTTCCTAGTGGCATTTATTGAAGATTATTTTCCTTCATTTTTCTTGGCAACAAGACAAAACCAATTGACTGCAAATGTGTTTCTTTCTGGACTCTCAAGTCTATTTCATGGATATATTGTCTATCTTGTTCCACTACCACAGTTTTAATTATTGTCACTTTCAAATAAACTTTGAGATCAGGAAATGTGAATCCTCCAAATTTACTCTTGTTTTTAAAGATCCTTTTACTTTATTGTGGGTTTCTTGCATTGCCACATAAATTTAAGTGAGTTTCTCAACTTTCACTCAGGTTCTATTTTAATACAGATTGTATTAATTATGTATATGACTATGAGTATATTGCTATCTTAAAAATAAGTTTTCTCATTTATATATGGGATGTCTATTTCATAAGGTGTTTTTTAAAAATTAATTTTCATTGTACAAATTTAGTACTTTCTTAGTTACATTTACTCCTAAGTATTTTAGACTTTGGGATTATATTACCAGTATAAAACAATTCTGTTTTATTTTATGTAGCAAGTAATCTTGTATCTAGCAACAATACTAAACTTTGTCTGTCTGTCTCTACCTACCTACCTACCTACCTACTTTTTTCAGTATTATTAGTTTAGTGAGTTCCATAGGGCTATCTCAATATGAGGTCATATCAACTGAAAATCAGGATAATTTAGCTCTTTCTTTCCAGTTTGTATTCCTTTAATGTTCTGTTCTTCCCTAATTTTATACGCTGACCCTTAATCACAATTTAGCATGATATTAGCCATGGATGTTTCAGAGATACCTTTTGTGATGAAGTCTTCTTTTGTTCCTACTTTGTTGAGTGTTTCCATCACTAGTGAAGATTTTTTCTTTTTTTCCCCTGTATCCAGTTGGTAATCATGTAATTCTCCTTTGTTGTTTTAATGTCAATTATATGAATTGCTTTTTGGATATTAAGTCGGCTTGCATTCACAGGATAGATGTCACTTGATCAGGGCATGTAATCTTTCTGCTAGTCTGCTAGATTTGGTTTGCTAGCTTTCTGCTGAAGGATTTTGCATTTATATTAACAAGTGACATTAATTCCCAGATTTCTTTTGAAAAACCTTAGTTTGTTTTGGTGTCAGGACAACACTGGGAAGTGTTCTCTATTTTGTATTTTTGCCTGTATGTGTATGCTGGTCCTAGGGCTTGAACTCACAGCCTGGGCACTATCTGAGTTTTTGTGTTCAAAGCTAGTACTCTACCACTTGTTGCTTTTTAGTGGTAACTGGACATAAGAGTCTCATGGATTCTCCTTCCTAGGCTGGCTTTGAACCTTGACCCTCAGATCTTGGCCTCCTGAAGAGCTAGGATTACAACTGCTGGCACCCTACTTGTATCTTATAGTTTTGAAAGAGTTTCTGTAGGATTATTATTAATTCTTAGACTGTTTGGCAGAATTCATCAACCATCAGAACCTGGGCTTTTCCTGGTAAGAAAATTCAAATGACTTAATTTAATCTTGTTACAGGTCTATTAAGATAACTTTTTTGAGTAACTCTTTTCAGTTTATATATTTTTTAGAAATCTGTCCATTTAAACTAAATTATATATTTTGAAGGGAAGATGCAAATTGTTCTTCTTATTTCCTTGTAATCCCTTTAGCTTTTGTAAAATTGGTAGTGATGTCCCTTGTTTTATTTGATTTCAGCAAGTTGATTCTTCTTGTTTTTTAATTCTTGATTTTAGATAATTTTTGCTGCATGCACTTGGATTTAAGACTTTATGGATGAATATGTTTATAACAGGTATACACTCTTGATTGACTAAACTTTATATTATTATAAGATATTCTCACTATCTCTATTAAAATTTTTAAAAAGGTTTTATTTTGTTTAGTTATTTGGTTTGGTATTGGTATGGTCACTGACAGTATAATCTAGTTCTGTTTTCTCTCCCATTATGGGACATAACCCTGTAAGTAAGGTAGGATGGGGTTATCAGCTCCAGTATTCTTGGCCTGCCAAATCTGGAGAAAAGCTTTCACTCTGTATGGAGGAGGAGTGGAATAAAGGGAGACTGGCCCTCTTTGCCAGCACTGCTTGGACTAGAACTGCTGCAAGAGTTTGAGGGAGGAGTTGATACTGGTTGCTGGTCCAATGGAGCACTTTCAAGTATACCTCATTGCTTTCCTAAGCAATAATTCCTCTCCACTTTTTTCACCCAGGTTCAGCGTTTTCTTTCTTTCCTTTATCCTTAAACTGAGATTTATTAGTTCACATTCCCAAATGTCAGGTTTGATTTCACATTTGTAACTTTTTTTTAGTCATTTGCCTTTCTGTATTGAACCTCTGCAACATTTCTCCCATTTAGATATCTTGAAAGGGAATTTATATTTTTTCTATTGTGGATTGTTTAGAATTGACACAGTATTATTGCCAGCAGACTTTCCATTCCTGTCATATCAGCACATTAAAAACAAATTGAGGGCTGGGGATATGGCCTAGTGGCAAGAGTGCTTGCCTCCTATACATGAAGCCCTGGGTTCAATTCCCCAGCACCACATATACAGAAAATGGCCAGAAGTGGCGCTGTGGCTCAAGTGGCAGAGTGCTCGCCTTGAGCAAAAAGAAGCCAGGGACAGTGCTCAGGCCCTGAGTCCAAGCCCCAGGAATGGCCAAAAAAAAAAAAAAAAAAAAAAAAAAAACAAATTGAACTAGAATTCTAGATGGAGCAGTGACAGCCTTTGGTTTCAGCTTCATTTTCGAATGTAATTTTTTTTTGGGGGGGGGCCTGGAGCTTGAACTCAGGGGCTAGGCACTGTCACTGAGCTTTTACCACTTGAGTCATAGCTTTACTTCTGGCTTTTTTGCTGCTGAATAGGAGATAAGAATCTCATTGAGTTTCCTGCCTAGGCTAGCTTTGAACTGTGATCCTCAGATCTCAGCCTCTTGAGTAGATAGGATTATAGGAGTGAGCCACCAGCACCCTGCTCATAAGTTAAAAACAAACAAACAAACAAACAAAAAAACTCTTTTTTCCTTGCACTGCAAAGTTTGTTAATAAAGTCACCTGAATTTATCTGGAATCCCACATTCATTTTTCAAAAAGAGAGACATGATGATAGGTCACACAATATGATAAGGGAAATAGATGCCATATGTTTATATAGTAAGTGGGCAAAATACAAGGAAAAACATTGGGAAACAGACTAGGCACACATCTACAAACAATAGAACAACAAACTCAAACCAACTGTCAATCAGAAATCAAAGGCTTGTATGTAAGTGGGTAGGCTGGACATTTAATTTAGAATCTTCTCAAGCAGAAAGTGTTGTTAGTCTTAGTTCTTGTTTGTAAAAATTACATCCTTTATGTTATTAACCCATAAAATCAAGTACTTTCTAGTATTCATAGTTACTAATACATTGGATCCTACGTAAACTTTTAATAAGTTTTATTTAAAGACAACAAAGAAAAATAGAGATTTTCAATGCCAGATGTCTGAGAAGATCCCATTTGGATTTGAGCTACTTAAATTTGCAATCATGTATTTATACATCTAACAGAGCTTCTGTTTCTCCCAGAATCAGAAAATTAACTAGCTTTGTAGCATCTTTCTTGATCTGCCACCCGTGCCCTGAGGATTAGAGACTCCACCTGAGCTTGTTTTACAAGCATAACAGAAAAAATTAATCTCTGCTGGCAGCGCTCCCACTGGGATACTGATGAATAATGATATCCCTCCTTTGCTGCCCTCTCAGTCCACTAGAAAAGCCACTCTAACCCGGCAACGTGGAAACTGCTGAAACCATTCCAGCTGTGGATTAGCAGGCAGTCAAGCATCCATCTGCTCTGTGTGAATCAAGAGAAAGCAAACATGCATTCTTATGGCTAAAGTAATATTCAAACCCCATAGCATCATACATGTGCACACGTGTGCACACACACAACATACACACATGCACACACGCACACATGCACACACACAAAAATAAATGAAGTTGGCAAGCATATACTGCCTAATAACCTAACTCAGTTCTTCAATTTAGTTAGCCTTTCCTTAGTGCTGTCAACATTGGAAGATAAACTACATGTTTAGGGCTTGAAAAGTACAGCTCTTAAGGGTGGCATTCATTTGGGATAATTAACTAGAAATTATAGGTTTAGACCTCAATATGAGAATATATTAGGCATATGTACATTACTGGTTCACAAGTGTAGCAACTAACCACTTATTTCATGAAGTAGGACTGTTTAGCGAGTCTCTATTTTAATGATACATCTACCATACGGTAGATGTCTCTGAAATCTGTCTTCAAAATGGGGGGAAAAAAAACCTATTTCTTTGGTCTACAAATAACAAAATTGCACTGATTAATTTATTCATGTATTTATTTATTTTTTTATGTATGTGTTGGAGATTGAACCCACTCATATATGCCAACTGCATGCTCTGTAGTTCGTTACTGTGTGACACCCAAGTCTATCAGTTTTGTATTAATGAGCTCTTTAGTAATATAATAATATCCTCAGTGTAATGATGATTGATGTTTGTAATGACAGTCTCCAGACCCCCAAACATATGTAGGTTATTTACATCATCAAAGATAAAAATATTCTAAATGTATTTTATGTGTTAAATTCTCTTAACTATGAAACTCACATGATATATGTGCAGAAGCTGCATTGATAGAAATGTTTTAAATAACCATCACATATTTTCTGTCAATGATTAAGTAAAAACACTGCTTTTAAGTTGTAGTCCAGTATTACCTATAACATTTTTTATGGGTCCAAGGGAGAATTATTTATCTTTCGTTTCCCCCCCCACCCCATTTGCCTTCTTTTTTCCTTCTTCACTGTTTAAGGCTGTGAAAGTAGTTTATGGTCCCAGCACTTTCCATGCTTTCAGTATGGCAGAGCGATACTGCCAGCTCATTTGCTGGGTCTAGCAGAGTTCTGTCAGAGATGACACCTGTTTGATATTTATTTTACAAAGGTACTGATACTGTAGAAAACACCCATAATTGGTTGTATTTGTCATACTAAAAGATGGTACGCTTCATCTAATAAGATGAGGCAAGTAAACAAAGAAAATTAACTATTGTGCTGCCAACTGCATTATTCTTTTGAATTACATATAAAATAATGAATTGAATAGAAGAAAGAGCAACGGTATAAATTTGTGGTGTGAATATGTTGCTCTACTAAAGAGCATTTATATGATTTTTTTTTCTTTTTTGTCGGTCGTGAGACTTGAACTCTAGGCTTGGGCGCTGTTCCTGAGCTCTTTAGCTCAAGGCTAATGCTCTACCACTTGAGCCACAGTGCCATTTCCATTTTTTTCTGATGGTTAACTGTAGATAAGAGTCTCAGAGACTTTCCTACCTAGGCTGGCTTTGGACCATGATCCTCAGATCTCAACCTCCTGAGTAGCTAGGATTACAAGTGTGAGTCACAAGTGCCTGGCCATTTGTATGAATTTAAGTTGGCTAACAGGAGAGCAAAGCACAATAATTTAAGTTTAGAAAACAAAAGACATTTAGATCTAATGCAGAAGTGGAAAGGAGAGTTCTCTAGGGGTCTGTCACACACAACACACATTTCATATACATATATTCATATATATCATACATATAATGACTCAGAATCAAAATATCCATTTTAGTTCTTCTTACAGTAACACAGTATTGCAGACTTAATCCTCACACTCAGAAGTTAATAGTATTCGTAGGTGTGATCTTTGGGAGGTCATTAGGATTCTATGAAATCCTTAGAGTGGGGCTTTTATGATAGCATTACTAACTTTGTGCAGAAATAGGATCCTGAGCTAGAACTGAGCTGTGACACCCTCAGCTATGTTAGGATGCAACAGACTTGTCAGACTCCAATATCACATGGAAAATTGGCTGCTTCCCCCCCCCCCCCCACTGAAATCAGAACCTCCACTTTCTAGGCAAGCACTCTACCATGTAAGACATGCATACAGACATTTTGCTTTTAGAAAAACCAACCAACCATACAAAAAAGTGACAAAATCAAAAAGAATCTTGTGCTTTTCTTTATGCTGGCCCTGGACTGTGATCCTCCTACGTTTGCCTCCTGAATATCTGGGATTACAAGCATAAGTCACCATGCCTGGTTTCCATCTCTATTCTGTATAAATTACCTTTGTAAATTATTCAGTTATTTTCATAGCATAAGGAAATGAGCCAGAATAACTAGATATTTTTCTCATCATGTATTGTTTATTATGATTATTATGTTAATTAGGAAGTAATCCTTTTTATCTGACAAGGCAAGTAAAAAATACTTTTAATACTAGAGTAGGCATATATAAACAAACTAAAACAGAAAGTATTTTCTACACCAATCTCCTCTAAAAAAGCATTATCAGATTTTTGGAACTGGAGGTATGGCTCAAGTGGTGGAGCACCAGCTGGGAACTAAAAAGCTGAGTGAGCACAAGGTCTTGAGATTAAGCCTCAATACTAGCTTAAAAAAATAAGAAAGAGCCTGAAGTTCACATGTAAGAGGTTACAAATTATTTACAGATGGTTCCTGATTTATGAGGTTGACTAAAAACGTTTTCAACTTTATGACAGTGTGAATGTGATGCGCATTCTGTATGAGGCAGAAAAGAGGTCAGAATCTGAACCTTGGCCTCTTCACATGCAGGTGACATGTAGTATGGATCAAGTGCTGAGGCCATTCTGACAAGTCAGACCAAGAACACACACAAATTACAGTTTAAGGAACTGAAACTTTTCTTGTAAGACTTTGAGATGCAGAGAATAACAATAATTGTCCTATACAGATATGATTTATACATCTTACAATATACCAACTGTAAGAATTTGGTTTTGATATGTATGTATTATTAGTGAAAGATGGCAAAAAAGGCATGAGTAATTATCATATAGTAGGAAGTTTATTAAGGCTTTACACATATTATTTTATTTACTCTTTCCTATGATTTATAGAGGAGCACGAAGCATAGAGATGGACAACTCTCAAGTCAAATATTTAGAAATGGTATAACCGCATCTGTTTGGCTAAACCAATTTTATTAATAATTAGATGTGTATCATACCCCAGATATTCTGGGACACAGATTACGTGTTCATCATTAGCTAATTTCAAAGTGTACATAAGTTTGTTCCTTTCTTGAAGGTAGGGACTGTATCTTATTCTCATTGTCTTTCTTGTACCTAAAATAATGAATGCTAAATAAATACCTATAAAACTGTTGAAAGTATGTGTTAAAGAATCATCTATCAGGAATATGATGAGATTCCAATTAAAAGAATATCAAGGATAAAAAAGAGAAACCGTATCCAGTAAAGAAAGCCAAGAAGAAACTGCAGCAGAGAAAGAGAAAGCCCCAGATTGGACAAGTACAGTGAAGAGAAAAAAATGGACATTTAATTCATCATTAAAAATTAAAGTGGCTGGGTGTGACAGATCACACTTGTAATTCCAGCAACTCAGGAAAGTAGAGGTGAATCTGGACAAGCTAATGAGACTCTCATCTCAACAAAAAATCTGGCTCACATGTAGAATTTCAGATACAGTAGTGATCAGAAGCCAGTCTGGACAAAAGAGTAGAAGACTTTATCTAAAAAATAGCCTAGAAACAAAAAGGACTGGAGCCCTTGGCTCAAGTGGTAGAGTGCTTGCCCATTATTAAGTGGAAGGCCTTGAGTTTGAACTCTTGCATTGCTAAAAATCCCAAACATTAACATGAAGTAATAGCTTGCTGTTATCAAATGCTGTGTATTTAAAATACTTAAAAAATGTATATACTGTTTTATTCTTGCCGCAAATTATATCATTTTAAATATTTTTCCACAAGGTACAATGTTTATAAAGCTTTTATGTGATTTTCTCTATTTCATTTCCAGCCTTAGGTTCTGGTCTCCACTAAATTGTTTCCTGGATAAAAATATTTCTCTGTTTTAGTTGAGGGTAGAGAAGTCTGTGTGTGTGTGAGTGTGTGTGTGTGTGTGTGTGCCTGTGCTGAGGCTTGAATTCATAATATATATCAGTATAATACCATGTGTCTATTTCCTTTTGAGTACAATGATCTACAATCCATTATTTCCATCTGTGTGGGTCTGTGTGTCTGTCTCTGCCACTGTTCATTTCCTTGGTGGATCAGGTCATATGAATATCCTTAGCACCCAAAAGAATAGCTCTAGTCAGTGCCCCGTGTACACATGTTTATTAATGAGACATGAGGAAATGGAGTTCCAGCAACACTGAGAGAGTAGTCTAAGAGCAAGATTAGTTTACATCTCTTTGGTAAAACCAAGCCTGGCTGTATTCGTTTCTTTGTGACTGGAGTTACTCTAGGACACAGCAGGCCCATGTTGAGAATAATGCCTCTGGCTTTTGTCCTTGTGTTTTACTGTAGGACTTCTGTCTGTAAGCCTCTACCTCTGAAATTACAGTTTTCTGGAGCTTTTACCACTCTGAAGTTATGCTGGTTCAAGCTATTGTCTGCTACATGGACAGGAATTTAGATTGCAAAGGACATCAATATTTACATAGTCCTTAGCAGAAACAGTTTCTTGGGTCTATATTTGCATAAGCAACTTTCCTTATGATTCAATACATAAAGCTTTGGCCAAGAGGACAAATCTGTGTTACATTACTGTGCAATCAGTCTTGGTAAGGTATATGTATCTAGGAACTTAATAATTTCTTCAAGTGTATAGGCATACAGTTGTTCTTAACAATCTCTAATCTTGGGCTGGGAATATGGCCTAGTGGCAAGAGTACTTGCCTTGTATACATGAAGCCCTGGGTTCGATTCCCCAGCACCACATATATAAAAAAATGGCCAGAAGTGAGACTGTGACTCAAGTGGCAGAGTGCTAGCCTTGAGCAAAAAAGAAGCCATGGACAGTGGTCAGGCCCTGAGTTTATGGCCCAGGACTGGCCAAAAAACAAAACAAAACAAAACCCCAAACAAAAGCAATCTCTAATCTCTATTTTGTGTGGTGTTACTTGTAATGTTTACCTTTTCATCTCTGATTAAGTCTTCTTTTCTTAGGAAAACTATAGTTTACCTCTCTGTAAACTAAAGCTCTTTGTTTCACTGATTTGTATTCTTTCAGGTTCTATTCCATTTTATCATTTTGCTGATCTTTTGTTTTTTTAACTTTCATTTCTTGGCAGTGCTGGGGTTTGAACTCAGGGTCTCACATTTGCTAGGCAGTTACTCTACCACTTGAGCCATGTTCCCAACACTCTGATCTTTATTGTTTCTTTCTTCTGGTTTTCGGTTTTGTTTGTTCTGGTTCTTTCTAGTGCCTTGAGATATAACAGCAGATCATTGATTTGAAGTCTACTTGTCTATTGTGGATATTGACTGTTAAAAAGTTCCCTCCTAGGGGCTGGGGATATGGCCTAGTGGCAAGAGTGCCTGCCTCATATACATGAGGCCCTGGGTTCGCTTCCCCAGCACCACATATACAGAAAATGGCCAGAAGTGGCGCTGTGGCTCAAGTGGCAGAGTGCTAGCCTTGAGCAAAAAGAAGCCAGGGACAGTGCTCAGGCCATGAGTCCAAGCCCCAGGACTGGACAAAAAAAAACCCAAAAGAAAAGTTCCCTCCTAGAACTGCTTTTGTTCTGTCTTCTGGGTTTTGCATCTCTTTTCATTTATTTCAAGAAATTTTAAAATTTCTTCTTTGATTTCATTCTTGATCCACTAGTTGTGCAAGAGCAAGTTATCTGGTTTTATATATTTGCATGGTTTCCAAAGCCTTCTTTGATTACTGTTCTCTATCAGAAAAGATATACAATATGCTTCTATTTTGTCATCTTCCTTGAGGCTTGTTTTATGGTCTATCATTTGGTCTGTCCTGGAGAACACTACATGTCCTGTTAAAAAAATGTGCATTTGGGGGGCTGGGGATATGGTCTAGTGGCAAGAGTGCCTGCCTCATATACATGAGGCCCTGGGTTCGATTCCCCAGCACCACATATACAGAAAATGGGCAGAAGTGGCGCTGTGGCTCAAGTGGCAGAGTGCTAGCCTTGAGCAAAAAGAAGCCAGGGACAGTGCTCAGGCCCTGAGTCCAAGCCCCAGGACTGGCCAAAAAAAAAAAAAAAATTTAAAAAATGTGCATTTGGAAGCTGCAGGATGGTGTGCCCTATGAATGGCTGTTAAGTCCATTTGCTACAGAGTTCAATATAGCTGATGTTTCTTTGTTGATTTTCAGTCTGAATGATTTGTCTACTGTTGAAAGTGGGGTGTTAAAGTCTTCAACCAGTATTGTACTTGCTTCTATATTGAGTGCATATGCATTTAAGATTATTATTTTTCTCTTGTTGAATTGACTTCTGATTATGTAATGACTCACTTATCGCTTTTTGTTGCCTATGACTTATAGTGTATTTTTGTCTGATACTGTTATGAGTAATCTCGCTTTGTCTTGTGGCCTCCATTGCATGAGGTATCTTATTCTATCCCTTCACTATATCTGTCCTTGTATGTGACGTGTATTTCTTGTAAGCAATGTACAGATGGGTCTTACTTTAAAAAATACCCTAACATTCTATGTATTAATTGGCAAATTTAGAAACCTACTATATGGTATAAAAATGCTTGTTTTTTAAAAACCTTCAAATATATAGGCTCTGAATATGGTTCACAGTAAATAATGTATTATTTACCAAATTATAAATGATGAAAAAATTATTAGGGATCACAGATGAATGCTGAGTTGGTATTACTGAAGAACTAAGTTGACCAAAGATTTAGCTATAACTGAAGCAAGAGAATTTTTCTAGAAGAATATAAACGTAATAAAACAGCCAATTTTACTTCACTGATTTCTTTTTCTGCCAGGTTCCTAATGGTTTCCTGGCTATTATGCAGATTCACATTTAGTCTCCATTGGAAAAAAATTTTCTTACGAATGTAATTTCTTCATAGCTTGCAAGCCTAAGTTTCTAATTCAAATAAATGTTAATCTATCTTCAAAGCATACCGGTGATTATTGTATACCGATCAAAATTATGTTATGAGTTCTTAAAATATTGTTGTCAGTCATGGGGCTTGAACTCAGGAACTGGGGCACTGTCTCTGAACTCTTGTTCAAGGCAAGTACTCTACGACTTTAAGCCACAGCTCCATTTCCAGTTTTCTGGTGGTTAATTGGAAATAAGAGTCTCACAGACTTTCCTGCCAACGCTGCTTTCAAATGTGATCCTCAGATCTCAGCCTCCTGAGTAGCTAGGATTACAAGTGTGAGTCACCAGTGCCCAGCTGTCACTTGTAGACACATTCTAGATACCACGATCACACAGAGTGAGACCAAGGAGGGATATTCTTAGGAGAGCAGCACAAAGGCTCAATAGCTGTGTGCATATGATCATATAAAATGATGTTTATCAAAATGAACTCCAATAAATGGAAACAGAGTTACTTTTTTCTTTGTTGCTGTTTTTGTTTTCTTTACTTTTGTCATTTTGTGTGTTTTGGGGAAGGTAAGTGGGGGTACAGAAAGAGTGAGACAAAGGGTGAGCAAATGCAATAGTGGTACTCACTAGACTCTATGTGGAAAATGAACTATACACCTAGTGTGTGGGGATGGGAGGGAAAAAAAACTGGGAGAAAATGAGAAAGGGGTGGTACTGTTCAAAGGGAAATGTACCCTCTGCACATCACCTTTACAATAACAATAAAATATTTATGAATAAGGGGAATCTTAGTGTTATTTTTTTTTAATTTGGAGGTAGAATGATACTATGGTGGAGAATCATCCTTTTTACAAACTTTCTTACCCCTCTGTGGTACTCATAGCCCAGAGCTACAACCTTTAGTGAAACATTAACCTAAAGAGGGACAGAGGAGTAGGAACAGAGAAATCTCAGAGAGAAAACTCAGAAAATGCCATGGGATGGGGAAGGCAAAGAGTTAAAAGATGGATATGGTCATTTGTTTCTTTACAGTAACTGTGTAAGATTATCAGTATTAACTATTTTATTAACATTCATTTATTAATACAATTAAGTAAAATAATATCTAAAATTTATTATGTACTGTAAACGGGTAGAGGCCTTTTCAAAGTGTTCTACTAATATGAATTAATCTTTCTAACAATTTCCTCAAGTATTCTGTATAACCTCCAAAGTATTTAGCATAATCAGTACTTCTATTAAATACCAGAAAAATGAGGTTAAATAAATTTTATCAAGGTGTGAAAAGTGGAAGAGAAAGGATTTGAGTATTTATAGTTTGAGTAAAGTGTTTGGCTCATAGTGTTTAAGGTTACATGATCAGGAGAATGTCCTTAGTGAATTGACTAGATGACCGATAATGAATTGATAGATGAACCAATACACAAAATTTCTTCACATTAGATTTTTCTTTTAAACTGTGGGGGGACTATGTGGTTGAGTTCAAGCTGGTCATATTTAACAGGCAGAACATATTTTCCAATTTAATGTAGTTTTAAACAAAAGGCTAAGGTGATGGAGTATGTATACAAGTAGTGATCATAAATCACAGTTCTTTTAAATGCAGTGAATGCTCCTATAAAAGAAACCTCAGAATGAGTCCTCACCCCTTTTGCCATGTGAGGACACAGAGAGAAGACATAGGACATAGGCTATCACTAGATATTGCTAGTATCTACTGCTAGTAGGCTATCACTGGATACTAGATACTGCTGGTGCCTTGATCTTAGTCTTTCCAGCTTTTAAATCTGCAAAGAATTAGGTGAAGAGTGTGTTATTAAAGATATCTACTTCATAGTGTTTTTTGTTATAGCAACCTGAATAGACTAATTTAGATTAAATAGTGAATAAGTATGACTATGACTAGTAACAATAACAAGTGAGAAGGAAGAAAAATGAATTTTGGCTAAATATAAAGGAAAATTGGCTGAAAATAAGAAAAACTAAAAAGGGTAATTGTTCTGCTTAACTTTCTACCAAAGGTACCGTTATACATAAAAACAGACTCAATAAGGAAAGGAGATGACTATATACAATAACTTTCTTTTTGAACATATTAGGAGATAATTCACAAAAAAGGAACTTATACAAAATTTAACCTAAAATGTGCAACTTCAATTCATTCATTTATGTATTTTCAGGAATTCTGTTGTCTTTATCTAGGCTGTTACATAAAGAAAAGGCTTAGTATGTTACTTCTTAACCTAAAAGTTTGCATGTCCCTAAGCATCATGATGTATTTCTGTGATTCGTTGTTTCCAAAATTATATAATCTTGTTGAACTCTGCTTATACTAACGGGGGAATTAAAAGGACTTTATAATGCTTGTTTATTCTTTTACCCTACTAAAAAGAAATAGTGAAGTATTTCTAGTGGATTAAGTATTGAAAATGATCAAATCTGTTTATTTACTTGGCTACAAGTGGAGGGTAAAAGAATGGTAGATCTTAAATTGAAACAGCATTTTGATTTTTTTTTTGTTGGAGATATCTATTTATCTATCTATCTGACTCAGCATAAGCTTTTGAAGCAGTTCTAATCTCCATTACTTAATAGAGGAAGGAGGCAACATTGATTTCTGAACTGTTCCACTTGCTGGATTGAAGAGACCCCCCAATAATGACTTTAGTGTACTTAATTTTTATTGGGATGAAATTAGAAACTAGGAACAAATTTCCAAGATAGGAAAATTATAGCAAAAACAATCCTAAGCAGAAAGAACAGTGCTGGGGGAATTACAATACCCAACTTCAAGCTGTATTATAAAGCTATAGTAATAAAAACAGCTTGGTATTGGCACCGGAACAGGCCTGAAGACCAATGGAACAGAATTGAAGACCCAGAAATGAACCCACAGAACTACACCTACTTAATCTTTGATAAAGGAGCTAAAACAATAGTTTGGAAGAAAGATAGCCTCTTTGACAAATGGTGCTGGCAAAACTGGTTCAATACATGCAACAAACTAAAACTAGATCCTTATTTATCACCCTGCACCAAAATCAATTCCAAATGGATTAAAGACCTCGAAATCAAAACAGACACCCTGAAAACACTAAAGGAAGGAGTAGGAGAAACACTTGGGCTCCTTGGCGCAGGACGGAACTTCCTTAACAAAGACCCAGAAAGGCTACAAACCAAAGAAAGGTTGGACAAATGCATCAAACTGCAGAGCTTCTGCACGGCAAAGGACATAGCTCGCAAGATAAACAGAAAGCCCACAGACTGGGAGAAGAACTTTACCGGCCATTCAACGGACAAAGCCTCATATCTAAAATATATGCAGAACTAAAAAAATTACCTTCCTCCAAAACAAAACCACAAAGAACCAACAGCCCATCAACAAGTGGGCTAAAGACTTACAAAGAGACTTCTCTGATGAGGAAATGAGAATGGCCAAGAGACATATGAAAAAGTGCTCTACATCACTGGCCATGAAAGAAATGCAAATCAAAACAACATTGAGATTCTATCTCACCCCAGCAAGAATGTCAAATATCAAGAAAACTAACAATAACAACTGTTGGAGGGGATGTGGCCAAAAGGGAACCCTACTTCATTGTTGGTGGGAATGTAAACTGGTTCAGCCACTCTGGCAAGCAGTATGGAGATTCCTCAGAAGGCTAAATATAGAACTCCCATATGACCCAGCAGCCCCACTTTTGGGTATCTATCCAAAAGACCACAAACATAATCACACAAAAGCCACCAGCACAACAATGTTCATCGCAGTGCAATTTGTCATAGCGAGAATCTGGAACCCAGATGCCCCTCAGTAGATGAATGGATCAGGAAAATATGGTACATATACACAATGGGATTTTAGGCCTCTATCAGAAAGAATGACATTGCCCCATTTGTAAGGAAATGGAAGGACTTGGAAAAAATTATACTAAATGAAGTGAGCCAAACCCAAAGAAACATGGACTCTATGGTCTCTCTTATTGGGAATAATTAGTACAGGTTTAGGCAAGTCACAGCAGAGGATCACAAGAGCCCAATAGCAATACCCTTATGAACACATAAGATGATGCTAAGCGAAATGAACTCCATGTTAAGGAAACGATTGTTATATCACAGATGTAACTACTTTCAACGTCCCATGTGTATCTGCAGCTTCTATATTGATGATGTTCTTGTATCACCTTCCTGTGGTTGTACCTATACTATCTCTGTAATCTTACCTGAGTATATTGGAAACCATATATACTACTGGTATTAGAACTAGGAAATTGAAAGGGAATACCAAAATTGAGAGACACAGGGTAAAAAAAGACAAACAACTACAAAAGCAATACTTGCAAAACTGTTTGGTGTAAGTGAACTGAACAACTCATGGGGGGAAAGGAAAAGGGGGAGGAGAGAGGGCGGTAGGAGGGACGAGGTAACAAACAGTACAAGATATGTAGCCAATGCCTAATGTATGAAACTGTAACCTCTCTGTACATCAGTTTGATAATAAAAATTAGAAAAAAAATAAAAATATAATGAAAAAGGTCTGAAGTGAAAAAGTCCAAGCAGGGAAACAGCTAAACAAAAGATAAAGAGGAAAAGCTTCTATGATACTGGTCTGGGCAATGGCTTTTTAAAAATGTGATCTCAAAAGAAAAGCAAAAAAAAAAAAAAAGCAAAAATACACAAGCAGAAATACATTAAACTATGAAGCTATTGCATAGAAAACAGAGTGGAAGTACAACCTAGAGAATGAGAGAAAATATTTACAAATTATGTATTTGTCAGGAATTAATGTTCTAAAATTGGATGTGGTGATCGTGATGGTTACAGTGGCCTATAAACACTAAATACCATTGGACTGGAAAGGTAAACTGTATGGCATGTATTACTTTTTAACAGACTTGTTTTGAAAAATACAAAAATATACACAAATACGCACTTCCACAGGGTTCTCTGGAAAGACAATTACCAAAGAGTTAATTTTTTTACTTCATTCATAATGGAACTATTCAAGATATTTATAATTTAAGATTGTCTAAACAGAGTTTCTCTTTGCACATTCTTTATATGACCAGTGCTTGTGTCCAGTCCTGCCAGCCCAGATATTCTGATATGCAGAGAGGACAGTACCAGCCACTCTTGCCTTACATGCTGTGAGTAGGACTAGACTTCCTGTACGCAGGTAAAACAATGTTAAGCAACAGTGTACAGGAACAAACATAAACACTTTTGTGTTCATATGGGTTTCGGGTCCTAGAATAAATCTCCTTAAAGACATGAATTTGTCTACTTCTTTGGTATTCCTCAAATACACTAAAACTTAAAGTTATTTTTACCTACTGTGTCATCTTGGGAAAGGGTGAATCTTATCTGTGTATCTTTGTATCTATTAATGTATGTGTCTATCTACCTCATATATTAAATTGAGCAAAGTAAGGAGCTTTATTATGACATATCATTTATATAGTTTGATCTTTTTTAAGTGATTAAGTTGTTTAACATGTTTAATGGAAGAAATACTAAGATTATTCAAAATTTAAGATCTAAACTAATTTCTTCCTTAATAATCCCAGTTTATTCACCAACATTCAGAATCCTAATAACTGACAGTTCTTCCGTAGGACATGAAAATGGAAGTAGTTAGGAAACAAAAGGAACAGAAATTCAAAACAGGCCAAGTTCTAGATAGCAGCACATATACATTTTACACACACTGAATGTAAGATCTTAAAAACCTTTAACCTTCTAATAGACAAACAAATTTATCTGAGCTTGAGACCTTTAACCAAGGAAAGATTTCACTTTTCTCTTTGTTGAAGTGAACTTATCAACTAAGAGTGCTAGAGTAGCTAAGGAATACAGGGGCATAAAGAAGGACTCAAAGGAAAAGGACCAAGAGAATGGAAAGATACTTTATTTTTTCAAGACATTTGCCATCTGTGCCTCTCCAAAAGATGCCAGGCAACTCCCCAGCCCGAGGGTTAGGGAAGCTCTTCTCACAAACCCTGGAAGATATCCCATCAGGCTTCCCCGCTCTGAGTCTGAGCAGCAGATGGGATCCTGTGATTGTCACAGGTTATTTGGAAATAGAAGGGCAGGAGGTTGGTGTGCTCACTGTTACTTAGTTAACCCTTCCTTTCTTTTGTCTTCCTTTTAACAAACTCTTTTAATTTTACAGGCTGGGTGCCTCACCACTATTTTGGCTGCCTACTTCTTTTTATTTAGCTTTATATTTTTCTATTTAAATTCATAATTGTTTTTCTAACCTTGTAAATTTGAGAACTGTTTTTTTTTGTAGTTTGCTACAAAAAGGTTTGTAGCTATGCTCCAAAATGACAATATTCAAGCATTCCATATTCTCTATTATTAAGAATGGTCTATGAAAATCCAGAGGAAAAAAGGCAATTCAAAAGTAATTTGCAGAATGTCTTAATGTCAATGTTTTTAAAGAAAGCAGTCTGTTAAGTATTGGTAGATAAAAAAATCATATTGCTCGGGTACTTTTCTACATTTGGAACTGCTGTATTTTATATCAACACACAAAATTTTCTTTTAGTCAATATCCAAGACTTTCCTAGAAGATAAGAGTTTCATATTTTTTCAAATTGGATATTTGACATACATGCGCACAATCCAATATTGATATAACTATAATCTCATTGGATATTTGACATAAAACTTTATCATGTGTGTATCAGAAACATGAAAAATCAAGTATATTTTACAAAAATAACTGAAAATCTAGAGGCATTAATACATTTGAGAGCATAGTTTACTTTCATTCCGATATTAATATAGGAATATGACAGCTATTTTAGAATAGCAAAGTTCCTAAATGCATTTTCCTGAGCTTTAAAAGCTTCTCATTTCTGTTACTGTTTTAAAATAGGCTATCATCTAAAAGTCTACTGAATATATCAAATCATAGTCCTGGTTTGCCATGACGACAGGCACTTTCTTCTGTAGACTTGAGCTTTCAGTGCCAACCTCATTAGGAGATTCTTCAAATTACTTTTTAAATGTCCTTTTCCCTTAGGATTTTCACTTATGTCTAATTAGACCACTAACTCCAAGCCGTGTAATCCCTGTTGCCAAAACTGCTAAATGCTTCAATAAGTAGGAGGAGGCATCAGTGAAGCAAGACAGATGTAATGTCATTGGTTAACAATAGAGGTGTGAAGCAGCTGCCTTAATTATGAAGCTTATTAATTCATAGTGTTAAAAAAAACTTGGCAAGGTTCTTCTAAAATATCTAACCTTTCTGAAATAACATCAGATGGTTTAAAACTTAAAAATGTAAGTCTTCAATAAGAGATGCTGAAATAATTATTTTACAAGTAATTAATAGATGTACTTAGTACTTGTATTCTAAATTACATGATAACAAATTTCAACAGTAATGTATGTTCTTAATTTCTAAATAGATATACTTTTATATTTCAATACTTAAATAAAACTTTTACGGATAGAATTGAGTCGTTGGGTAAAGATAAAATGTGCCTAGGTATGACAGGAATGTATAAGAGAAAGCTACTTTCTATAATCCATAACGTAATTTAATCTTCATGAAATTACCTGTCATTATATATTAAACTTGCAAAGAGAAGTTGTTTGATGCTTACAAATTAGGTTAAGGGTCTGGCATAGAGTAGTTGCTCTACAAAAACTAGTTACTTTTTAAATGGTTGTATTGGAAAGAAAATTTCAGCAAGTGGGTTACTATTGTAGAAGAAGATTTGTGAAGGCAGAGTTTCAATGAAATCTTTGGCTTTATACCTATAATCAAATATTTAGCTGCCATCTAAAGATGATGACATAAAAAACTGTAAGTAGAGACAGTATGAGTTCTATAAAAGGGAAACAGGGGCCTAAAAAGAACTGTAAAAAGGATAAAAAAGTCATTGGCAGTGTATTTTTTTAGTGTTGATTAAAGTTTCATATAATAGAGTGATAATCAGTGGAAACTACTATCTAAAAATGTATAACATTGTCAAAAGAAAAAATGGCCCTATAAAATTCTGAAAGACTTAAGAAAAACAGGCGTTTGTGATATCTTCAGTCAAAATTATATATTTTATTAACTCTGTAGTTGTGTGTGTGTGTGTGTGTGTGTGTGTGTGTGTGTGTGTGTGTGTGTGTGTACTGAGGCTTGAATATAGGGCCTGGGAGATATCCCTTAATTTTTTTTTTCCATGAAGGTGAGTGTCTACCACTTGAACCACACATTCATTTTTGTCTTTTCATTGGTTAATTGGAGATAACAGACTCAGGAATATTTCTGTGAACGTTGGCTCTAAACCTTGATCTTTAGATCTTAGTTTCCTGAGAAGCTAGCTTGTTTTCACAAGCTCCCAGCTTTTCACAATTTTTAATAAATTTAATTTTTAATAAATGTATTTTAGCCTCTTCTGGATATATTTTTGGCCTATTCTACATCGATCAACTATGCTTTGATGTCAACTTAAGGTACCTTGTAAGTAAATATATTTTTGAATGCTTTGGTAAATCAAAGTTTTAATATTCTTTTTTTTTCCATCGAATGGTTACCTTCTAGATTATTTTCTCGGTGCCAACAACAATCATATTACTACTCATTTTAGGGATGCAAACTGTAATTTCCGTATTATAAATAATATCAAGAAAAAAACCAAGAGACACATATGAGTACTCTAAAAAATGAAATAAAATTTTATCACTAGCAAGTTAAAGAAAATAACACTTAAAAGAATAGACACTAAAAATTCATACTGAAACTCGATAAATTTAATAAACAAGAACCACCCATGAGTGTTTTGTAGAGAGTGAAAATGTTGTAATACTGAATTATTAAAAATCATGAGTTTATTGCCACCATAATAAAAATAGTGATAATGAAAATAGATATTTGAGAAACTCAGTGGTACCCACTGCTGCATTTTTACCCTTTCTATCTATTATCATCCTGCTCCCTACAGATCCTGTCCCATTGTTGCTTCTTTTCGTTTGAAAAACCACAAGGCAATCAACATGCATATCTGGTGTGAGAGTAAAGATAATACCAAGGGTCTGTGAGTCATCTACTTTTGGTGTTGATAGAAAAACATTCAAGAAGTACTTTTCAGGGCTGGGGATATGGCCTAGTGGCAAGAGTGCCTGCTTCATATACATGAGGCCCTGGGTTCGATTCCCCAGCACCACATATACAGAAAATGGCCAGAAGTGGCGCTGTGGCTCAAGTGGCAGAGTGCTAGCCTTGAGCAAAAAGAAGCCAGGGACAGTGCTCAGGCCCTGAGTCCAAGCCCCAGGACTGGCCAAAAAAAAAAAAAAAAAGAAGTACTTTTCAGTGAGAAAATCTATTTACAGAAATTGATTAATTAACAGTACTGGGAATTGCACTTGGGGCCGCAGGCTTGCTAGGCATGTGCTCGACCAAATGAATCACGGTTCCAATCTCAATCCCTCTTGCACTAGTTTATTTTTAAGGCAGGATCGTGCTTTACACCTGGGTTGGGCTGGGTTACAATCTTCCTATTTAAGCTTTCCTGTGTCGCTGGGGATGTCAGGAGTGCTCCACTGTGCTTAGATATCATGCTTCCCCTGTATCTGGGATTACAGGCATGTGCTACCATAACTCAGTCATTGGTTGAGATAAAAGTTTTAAATCTAACAAGAACTCAAATTTAAGTTGCATACCCACATTTATTAACTATTATTTTACTGCCTCTGTTAACAATCATTTGTACAGAGAATCCTATTTTTATGAAGTCGGTCCATAAGAATCTAAAAAAAATCATATTTCAATATTTTTCCCTGAAAAGTGACATCTTTTCTTTCTTTCTCTCTCTTCTTTCTTTTGTGTGTGTCTGTGTGCATACACACACGTGTATGCACCCTCCCACCTCCCACACACCCTCCCCCCCCACGTACTGGGACTTGAACTCAGGGCCTCACACTGGTACTTGGCTTTCTCACTCAAGGCTGGCACTCTACCACTTGAGCCATACTTCCACTTCTGGCTTTTTGCTGGTTAATTGGAAATAAGATTCTTATGGACTTTTCTGACTGGGCTGGGTTCGAAAAACAATCCTCAGAGCTCAGCCTCTTGAGATGCTTGAATTACATGCCTGAGCTATCAATGTTTGATTAGAAAAAATATTTTTGATAGCGATACCTCAGATCCTTTAATTTGTTTGTACAGGAAAATAGTAAGAACATTAGTTAGAATAACCATTTGGAATATAATTCATAGTCACACAAATTTATGTGTACACACATTAATGTTTCAATGACGTTTTATGGTAAGTTATTAAGCTTAACGAGTAAGATGAAGACAGAGTATAGAGTATGTAGAAAGGCAGGCAAAAAAGATATTCCTGATAATAGCTTCAATATTAATAGAAAAACAGATAAGAAACATCTTCACATCATAGCTAAGTATTCAATAAAAGTCATCTAAAAAAGGCAATAAGTAGAGCTTTCAATCATAATTCAAAGATGATGTTATTCTCAGGACAAGGCAACAATTCGGCTGTCTTTGCAGTCTAGTTTATACCTTTTACCTTGACCTAAATAGTAATAGTTTGCCATTCTACTCTCAGAAGGATCCAAATATGAATGGTAAGGAATGTGGGCATTTTCATGGGGAATTGAGTCTAAATATAAAACTTAGTAGTAAAATGGGTTGACAGAGGAAAATACTCCTTGAAGAGTTGCTGTTAAATTTCAAGAACTGGATGGCAATGATTAAAACTCAAAGTTACGAAATATATACTCAACAACAGCACAATAATATCATGAAACTCACACTCAGAATTGAAAGCAATTCTTCAGTACTGCTTTCAGGTTTCAAACGGTCCTTGAACATTTTAACTGTCTGGTGCTTCAAATAGTAATAGGACGCAATTCGGCCAAATGTCAGAGGCTCAATGCTCCGATTATCCTATTTTAAATGAAAGATAAAATGACATAAGTAAAAAGTACATTGAAAGTGCATATTCTTCAAAAATCATGCAGTTTGTTGGTGCTATAATAATTTCATTACAAATCTAGATATCACTGGAGGGTAAGATCCAATTATTAAAAATCTGAGCAATTAAAATGTGTATGATTAATCCATACCTCTGCAATTTCAATACAGTAGGAAAGTTCCAATTCAACCAGGGACTTCTCAATAAGGTGAGATAGGAACTTATTCACAGATTCATGGCTCACATCACCCAAATTGTAGTAACTAGAAAACAAGCAAGGTTTTATTACATCTTGCAGGATCTTTACTGCTAAAGCTATCCCCTCAGTTTCACAGTTCTTCACAGAATTTTAAAAACACTAACTTATAATTACAGTAAATAAAAACAACACAAACCCTACAATTTCTCTTCCTGTTATCAAAACCTCTATAGTAAGGTTTGCTGACACTGATGAAAATGACATTAAAATACACTCATTATGCAATAAAATTTTGGGTATATTACATGTAACATACCATCTTTATCAGAGTATTATTACGTGCTGAATTTAGAAAGTGTGAAATGTGAAGTATGTGTGAATCTCTCTACCTACCCATCTATAAATAGCGTAAACAAAAGGGTTTGCATTATAAAATTTATCCTCAGTAACTTTACTCTGGGTAGTAGATGACTTCTTTGGAGGAAATTAGTACTTATGTAATAAATGTCAAACTACATGTCTAGAATGGACATCTAAAAGCTAAACACAAAGCATCCTGAGTTTCAGTGTAGGAAAACACATCTAGCTCTGTATATTTTCCAAATAAAAATTCTAAGGACAGGCAACTGACTTAAATGTTCTTTCTTTTGGGTCTGAAGGGTCCTCGGTGAAGTACTACAGTCACTAAGAACTTGTTGCCTAGGAAGAGAGCCACAAGATGGAGATCTACACCCACAATCATAGAAGTTCCAGGGTCTCCACATAAACCAAGGAAAGGTGTTAGGAGAAAGTAACCTTAGAATTTTACAACTGGTTCTTATCACTCTGACTCTACTGTGGTGGGTTTACAACTGAACACATATAAAAAGGAGATATATACACATGGAATTCTATGTTTCTATCAGAAAGAATGGCATCCCCCCATTTGTAAGGAAATGGAAAGCTTGGAAAAAAATCATAGTAAGTACAGTGAGCCAGACCCCCCAAAAAGGAGATAGTCATGGGAAGAGTTGGCAAAGGTGTGAACAGTCTCAAATGGAAACAGCCTACAAGAAATCACAACCTGAAAGCAATGGAGAAACACTGTCAAGATGACTATTTGGAAGCATTATCATTTATTTCTTCAAAGGGGAAAAATTGGGAGGAGTATAGGTCAAAAAATATTTAAAAATACATGAAGCAGGACTCAAATCATGTTTTCATTAAAAAAGAGAAGCATTAATGAAAATGGCTAAGTATACTGATGTTCTCCATTGAGTAATAAGCCACTAGAATTTGTTTAGCAAAATAGTCTCTTATAAGAAAAATTATTTTCAACCTTTGAAAAGTACTGCTTTTCCTCAAACAAAAGAAAACTTGTCAAACTGAAAGTGGTACTTATCAATAAAGAGGTGAACAAATGTGGAACCTTTCATTTATCTGAACAAAATGCTCAAATTTATGTCTCCGCTAAGTACATATAGAAGTAAAAGAACAGCATAAGTAAGTTACAAATTAGGCTGGTGCCAGTGGCTCACTCCTGTAATTCTAGCTACTCAGGAGGCTGAGATCAAAGGATTGTAGTTCAAACAAGCCCAGGCAAGAAAGTCCCTGAAACTCTTTTCTTCAACTAAAAAGCACAAAGCCAGAAGTGGAGCTGTAGTTCAAATGGCAGAGTACTAGCCTTGAGCAAAAAAGCTTAGGGGCAGTATCTAGGCCCTGAGTTCAAGCCAGAGGTCTGGAAAAAAAAGTTACAAAATAGTTACTTTAGTCTGAAAAATTATTAGTCTGGAATATTTAAAATAATGTATTCTAACTGAAGAGTAAAAATAAAAGTTCTAGACTTTTAAAACATCATAAAGAGATCTCAAAACTATTCAAATATTAATATTTTTCTTTTCCATATTTTCCCCTAAGAACTAAAATGCATCAGCCACATTTTCCGTAATGTGTTTATTTTGTATAACACAGTCTTTTGGCTTCTAAGCATATACATTTTCCAACTGTTTAGACAAAAAAACAGTTGACAACATTATTCCTAAATATAGAGCATAAGTAAAAATGTGCCCTGATAACTAGAGATAGTACCATGTAGGGTAAGAATAAAACTATTCTTCATGCCATGGAAATATTGGACAAATAATGCGGCTATAAAAATAAAATTTCACGGGGCTGGGAATATGGCCTAGTGGCAAGAATGCTTGCCTCGTATACATGAGGCCCTAGGTTCGATTCCTCAGCACCACATATACAGAAAATGGCCAGAAGTGGCGCTGTGGCTCAAGTGGCAGAGTGCTAGCTTGAGCAAAAAAGAAGCCAGGGACAGTGCTCAGGCCCTGAGTTCGTGGCCTAGGACTGGCAAAAAAAATTTTCACTTTTATTCTAAAATTCATTAGGTTATTAAAAAAATCTCTCACTGGTGCTGATTACTATAAGCTGTAGATAAAACTGTAATGCCAACTTTGTAATTTTATGTTTTATTGAATAAATATGGTATATTTACAAATATGTAAACCATCAATGGTAAATCTTTATGCCAAAATTATTTTCAATATTTATTCTATAGACTTATTCATTATCCTTCCTAAAGCTTTTTTATTAAAGTCTACTATTACTCTTTTAAAGATGAATTTGTGGCTTTCAACATGATAAATAATTTTAAACATTTAGAAGAAAATTATGGAAGAAAATCACATCTCTGAGATGGAAACAAATTATCTGATGGGATCACTAAAATATTACTTATAATCAAGCTTTCTAAATTCAAACATGTGTTTTAAGTAGAAAATGTGAAAAAAATTGTCATAATTACTTGTTCATTATTTTTTGGGACATTCCTATCAACTCGCAAAACAGAAGAAACACAAAATTCAGTCATGTAATTTAACTTCACTAATATTTACTAAATAACTTTCCTTGCTTAATATTTAAACTAAAGGCTAAGGTCATTTAAAATATTTTCAAATCCTTAAAAAAATATTATTACATCTGGCAGGCTACAGTGGTCCACATCTGTATCTCAGCAACTCAGGAGGTGGAGACTGGGAAGATAGCTATCTCTGGCTCCTGACAAAAAGCAGAGAACACTCTGAAAAGTAAGTGAAGGAAAAAGGACTGGGATGTGGCTCAAGTGGTAGAGCACTTTCAAGAGCACTTTCAAAAGTGCAAGCCCATGAATTCAAACCCTTATACCATCAAAAAAGAAAGTTACTGTTACATTTTCATTAGATACATAGTTTAGAATATATTACAATACAATGAAATACAAATGGAATTATTTTTGAGACACATGAAAATTAGTATATTGTATTTTCTGATACTTTGGTATGAACAAAAGATAAAATTTATTTAGTAGTACCACCACAGTTTCCTGATCAAGATTAATAAGCATATAGCTTAAAACATTGTATGTCTTTCATTTCAATGATGGCTTTCTTAACTTGAAAAAGCATGCAACAGCTCACTAAAAAGATCTGTTTTCATGTTGCATTCTCCAGAGTAAAGAATTTATAATTTACTGGCTATTTAAACAATTTCCCACAACTGTTTAATTACAGATAAAGGACACAATGTAGTTTCATGCTCACTGCATTGAATCATCAAGCCATTATCTTCCCTTTGCTATAAACAGACAGCCTACCCTTTTGTCAGCAAGCTATTTCATTTATTTCGCAGAGAAACCCAGTTTCACAATAATTGACTTGTCAGAAGCTCTAATTTATGAGAATGAGCTCTGTAAGATTTCTCTATATTGGACTCAACCTGCACACAAGCAGGGTTGAATATTTACAATGCTGTTAACAGGTGCTGAGTTGTTTAATGATTCTAATAGCCAGAAGCGTACTGAGAAAGCCAGCGGGACCACAATTACAGGCTGTTTGAACACAACAATTACTAGTCCCCTGAGAGATGTGAAAGTCAAAGGCAGTTTGATACTGACAGCATCTCGCACATGGGCTACACAAGCTAACTTCTATTAGCTGTCCACTGGGAAAAAGTCATAACAAACCTCTCCCTATCATAAAAATTTACAAAGTTTATAAAATGTAAACATCAACAAGTAAAGGAAATTTGCAAGAATTATACTTAAAAGATCCAATTCAAACGAAAACAAGAATATTATATATGAAACATATTTTTTCAAGAAAATACTGGCAACAATTTCATCAGTGTGAGAAAGAGGTTTTATAATAATATAAAACATAGCTAAAGTTACACCAGACAGTTTGGATTTAATGTGAATAGTGGCAGTCTTTTCCGGTTTGGTTGATGTAAACCTGGCTGGCTATCTTACTAAGGAATTTTTCATCAGTATTGAAATGTTGCTGCTATAACTGTCAGTACTGGGAAGTCATTTGTTACAGCACCATGTTTCTTTATGTTCAGATTATGCAGGAGTAATAATGAAAGAAATAATGAAAGTGGTTTCAGGGAACATTTTTGCCTTAGATATATTTAAAAGCTTTCTCAGGGGAAAAGAGAATAAAACTGAAAATACAAATTGAATCCAGAACTCAATTTGGAACACATTATTTTTATAAAGGCACCGGCATATGTGTTTACCGACATAAAAACATGTCTATAGACATGAATGTATGTATGTGTGTACAGGTATATAAATTATGCATCTTTGAATACATGTATATATGTATTTGCACATATGTATGTGTGTACAGATATACATACTTTTATATTGCTACAAATATATGCATTTGTACATACATATGTATAATTCTTATGCAGGTGTGCTCAACATATAGACATATAGTAAGCAATCTTGGAACAATGAATTCTTTTGTAAATTTTACTTCTGGTTTGGCACAGTAAGGAGAGGAGGATTGCAGCAATAGTATGATTTAAAAAAGGAAGTTAGAGAATCAGGTCATCTTTATTTATCTATGGATGATGATGATGATGATTCGCTGGGCTTGACACTGTGCTGTGCTCTTGCTCAGTTTTTTCACTCACAACTGGTACTCTACCTTTTTGGCCATGCCTCTACTTCCAGCTTTTTAGCTAGACACCTTTTAAATTGTGATCCTCAGATTTCCTCCTGAGTAGCTAGGATTACTGTCTTGAGCAACTGGCACCCACCTTGATTGTATTTTGAAAGCAGGATTCCTTTTCTATGGTTAAGTAATCCTGTCTCTTTACCACACAAGGATGCAGATAACTTTTCATGTGCAACCCTCCCACCATAGGAAATTTTATAATTTATAATGCTGGACAATAGCAAGTATTAAGGAACAACTAAATACACACATAATACAAACACTCCATCTGAAAAAAATGATTTCAGATTACTTCAACCTTTTCCCAGTCTGGAAAATAAATAGGAAAGATATACCAGTTTCCTCAGCACTTGCGACTTTGTTCCTAGCTTGAGGAAAGATAAATTTAACACAGACAATAACAAAAAATATAACCAAAAGCCGGTCACCAGGCTGAGAGAAAAAAAGAAAGCCCATGGCTAGTTATAAGGGTTAGGAAGGGTATTTCAAGTAGGAAGAAGAGTGACAGTAAAAGTCTGAGAAGAATTTCTTACCTAGAGGTAATATGCATTAATGTCTCTTTCAATTTGTCTAACCCCATAGTGATGTTGGGGATACATAATCCTCCTATGGGTTTGCAGAGCAAGGAAAGAAGCTGGCACAAGCATTAAGTGCTGCAGCCAAGTTCTTAAGATGATGTATCCTTCAATCCCCCAAATTTCCACTAAGGTAAGTATGGCCATTAGATTGGGCAATGTGAACTAAGGATATTGTTTTCATCATGATGAGCTAGACATATGCAAGTTGCCAACACCTAAAAAGTTCCCTGCATAATTTCCCCCTAAAATTTTGTTTTCAGCCACTGTGCTAAGCCTCTCCCCTGAGCTTTTTATTCTGTCCCTAATTACTACTGTTTATTACACTTGCATGTGGATTTTGTTACCATACTATTACTAAACAGAAAACAGTTTAGAACTGGAAAACAGGGAGTGAGACCAACTCCAGTTCTCTGTGGGACTCCTGCTCTGCTTGGGTTTCCAACTGTTCCTGGCTCATCTCACTCTCAAGGATAAGAAGCTACAAATGCAAACACTTGGCACTTTCCTACTTATTATGTGTGCTTAAAGAAAAATAGCCTTATCTAGTTTCTACTTTCTATATAAATCATGGAATCTCTGATCAATACCACTTGACAGTTTACAAATTAGTCTAGATTGGAGAAGGCAGGTTAGGCAGTTGTATAGGTATGAAAAGGTGGGAAAAGAGAAAATTAAAAGCAAATCTGGAGTGTGAAGTCAAAGTAAATAAATGAGGAGGTATATAAAGATTAGACCAGAGGAAGATTTTGATAGCTTTATGATTAATTCAGTTTTAGATGTAGGAGGTTTGAAGGGAATGCATGTGGAAGGCTGTAATAAACCATGTTTCGATGTCTCTTATCTAAGGCAACATTTTAATTATAAAATGGGAACACCAGAGAAGAGTAGGTTACAATATACATTGATAAGAGAACATTTTTTTCTGTAGTATTATTGCAAAACCAAATTAAAAGATATTGTACAAGATGAATGGCTCTTTCATGAATCAAAGAAATACGGAGGCAATTTTACAGACTGGAGTGAACTAAACAACTAAATGCAATGCAGGGTACTACTAGAGTGGATCCAGAATAGATGAATGAGACCTGCAGGTTAATCAATAATATTGAATAAATGCCAATTTCCTGATTTTGATGACAGTAAAGATAGCTTGATAACCACACTAGTCTGATAATGATACAATGTGGATGGACATGGGGAAGTTTAGGAGAAAGGTAGCATTTCTTTGTACTATATTTACAAGTTTCTTTTTCTTCTCAGATACTTTCAACATGAAGTCAAAAGATAAAAAAAAAACTGAATTTTTTTTAGCTATGTGTGGTGGCTCAAGCCTGTAGTCCTAGCTACTTACAAGGTGGAGGTGAAGGGATTGTCGTTCAAGAACAGCTCAGGCATTTTGACTAATGGCTAGCCCTAGAGCTGTGTGTCTGTCATCCTAGCAACACAGGGAGGTACAAACTGGAGCAGCACAATCTAGGCAGGCTCAGGCATAACGAAAAGCCATAATCATACAAAAAGGCCTGGTAGTATGGCTGACGGAGTAGATACTGCCTAGCAAGTGTCAGTCCCTGGGTTCCAACTCCAGAGTTATCAAGAAGTTTTTTTTTTTTTTTTTTAAAGGAGATACTAATTTGCTTCTCTCCCTGTGTGCTTATCAGACAAGCTAAATCAAATAGTGAGGTGCTTATTCTTTAACTGGATGGGAGAGAGCAGCAAAGTAACTGGGAGAGAATATTGGATAATGCTCACTAACTGTTGTTAGTTATATTCTTTATAATTAATATAGAACTAGAAGGTCTTTATTTCATTTATTAGATTATTAAGAGCGAGTGAGTGAGGTAGGCTGTTACCCTGCAGATGAAGAAAGTAAAGCTCACAGAAGAAGGTCACATAGTAAAGGGTAGTATTGAAACTGCAATCAGGACACTGATTCCAAATCCTGACTTTATCACAAAGTAGGTATGGAATACAGGGAAAGTTATTTTAGTTATCCTGCTTCCATTTTCTTAATAACAACAAGGCTGGATTAGAATGTATGTATTCTGTCAACATGACTATTAAGCACTTTCAATCATAAGAGTATTTTTCTAGAATGCTTTCTATCTTTTCTACTTCAGTTCTTTACTCAAGATTTGGATAAAGTACCACCCTTTTTGTGAAGTTTCCACTTGCACAGGATTCAGTACAGTTCTGTTTGGGCACTGACTACTGCTAAGAGAAAGACAATCAATCTATTACATCTCAGTTTTATTTTATCTTGTTAACCCCTACAAATGCCTCATACTTTTTCTGACAATTCAACTAGCCCCACTCTTTTTTTTTTTTTTCTCAAATTTTTATTATCAAACTGACGTACAGAGAGGTTACAGTATTATACGTTGGGCATTGGATACATTTCTTGTACTGTTTGTTGCCTTGTCCCTCATGCCCCTCTCCCTCCCCCCCTTTCCCTCCCCCCTCCCAGTTGTTCAGTTCACTTACACCAAACAGTTTTGCAAGTATTGCTTTTGTAGTTATTTCTCTTTTTTTACCCTGTGTCTCTCGAATTTGGTATTCCCTTTGAATTTCCTACTTCCAATACCAGTAAACACGGTTTCCAATATACTCTGATAAGATTACAGAGATAGTGTAGGTGCAAACATAGGAAAGTGATACAAAACATCATCAATAATAGTGAATCCTAGGTACCTCTATCAGTCGCTAACATCTAGTTTACACAAGTTTTTAATGACTTCAGGGTCCTTGTTTCTCAAACATACAGCAAACTCCTCAGGATATTTGAAGTCAATTAACGTAAGTAGTAAATGCATATAATTAATCTCTGATACACTGTGATCCTATCAGAGACATTATCTGTTTATCTGGCAAATTCATATAGCTACAAATGTCTAAAGGACTGATTTAAAAATATGCTCTTGAGTTTCAAGTTTCAAACATATATTCTTTCAGTACCCTGAAAAAGTGCCCTTCAAAAAAAGCCCATACTTACCTAGGGTTCATAATAAGACGTCGAAAAAAGTAAGTCCATGTGATATAATCCATTGCATCCTGCTTAGACGTTATTGTGCCACCAGCAATCTCTGCATTTAAGTGGTCTGAGAGCACTCCTAGCAAGCTACAGATGAATAAGACATGACAAATATATCAAAACATTAAACAAAACAAACCTATCTTATGTAGTCAAGATTCACATTCTATGTTTTAAACTATGAAACAAGGATATTTCATACTACATATATATAGTTTTCAAATAATTTAAAATACACTTTTAGTCTTTTAGTGAGGATTTTTTTTTTTTTAACCAGTCCTGGGGATTGGACTCAGGGCCTGAGCACTGCCCCTGGCTTCTTCATTTATTTATTTATTTATTTATTTATTTTTTGCTCAAGGCTAGCACTCTGCCAACGTGAGCCACAGTGCCACTTCTGGCCATTTTCTGTATATGTGGTGCTGGGAATTGAACTTAGGACTTAATGTATATGAGGCAAGCACTCTTGCCACTAGGCCATATCCCCAGCCATAGTGAGGATTTTGTTTTAATATCTTTTCATCATGAATCTATAAAATGAATCAGTGTCAGGATTTCAAGATCCTGTATTTGTAATTGTATCTTTATGTTCTTGTTTTTTTCCCCAAATTTTTATTATCAAACTGATGTACAGAGAGGTTACAGTTTCATACGTTAGGCATTGGATACATTTCTTGTACTGTTTGTTACCTGTCTCTTCTCCCCCTCCCTATGTTCTTGTTTTTTATTTAAATACAAATAAAATTAGACTAATCTGAGATAGAATATCATAAAAATAATATAATAACAATAATTTAGTTAAAAAATTGTAGAGAGGCAGTACCAGTATGCATTAGTTGATAAGTATTTAACAGAATTTCACTTACTGCAATCAATCACACCTACTGTTATCATTGATTTTGGGGAAATGAGTTGTCAGAAAAAAAGGCATGAACTGAAAGTAATGGACCTTGTAATTTTCAGAAAATGGGTGCCAAGAGACATGGACTAAAAGGAGGCCATGGAAAAGACAGTTCATCTTTATAAGTACTGAAGTATGAAATGAGTACTGAGGAAGAGGTAAGGAGAGATTACAAAAATGGATGACAGGATAAAGAAGGAAGCAAAGGTGATCTGAGAAAAGAATAAAATTAGTTGCCACAAAAATGCTATGTTACTCTCAATTGATTGTTAGCAGGGAAAAAAAACTGGATACAGAAAATTTGAACAGCAAGTTTACTTGAATGGCCACTATGGCCCAAAATTTCACTTTTCCTTATGACTACTAAAGTACATTTACATGTTACACTAGAGCAGCAAAATGGAGGAGGAACCAGGAAAACTCTAGATGTACATTAACAGGAAAATGAATAAATACTATATTTATTTATGTCTATAAAAATAATGGTCATGTTAAAAACCTCTAAGTTTGTACTGAAATCACATAAATTATACAACTTTAAATACACATCTTAAGATGAATTAGTCACATATACATCTTCAAATAAATTAATCTTATAATGTGAATGTTATTGTATAATGAATACAAGATTAATTAATTGCCAGTGCCTAAGAAATGCATTTCCACTCATTATTTTGCTCAAAGAGATACTCATTATGCTTTTAATATTTATGGTAACTTTCATTACTGATATTGAGACAAATAATTTATAAATTTTATTAATCTTTTTTTCTGTGTGCATGTGCCAGTCCTGTGGTTTAAATTCAGGGCCTGGGTGCTATCCCTGAGCTTCTTTTGTTTAAGGCTAGTACTCTACCACTTGAGCCACAACTCTACTTCTGGCTTTTTTAGTAGTTTATTAGAAATAAAGAGTATCATGGACTTTCCTACCTGGGCTGGCTATGATCCTAAGTTAGCCTCCTGGATAGGTAGGATTACAGATGTAATCTTCCAAAAGACAATCTTTTTAATGAAAAGATTTATTTATCTCTAATGTATAATTATTATAATTCATTCTTCCAGTTATCCCTTTTTCCCCTTCCTCCCCCCTTTTGTGCTGGTCCTGGGGCTTGAACTCAGGGCCTGGGCACTGTCCCTGAGAGTTGAGCTACAGCTCCATTTCAGGCTTTTGGTGATAATTTGAAGATAAGAGTTTCATATATGTTTCTGCCCAGGCTGGCTTCATTTGAACTGTGATCCTCAGATCTTAGCCTCCTGAGTAGCTAGTACTACAGGTGTCAGCTACTAGCCCAGGCTGTTATCGCTTCTTTTGAGTTCAATTTGCTAAATTGTTTTTCAAATTCTTGAGATTGAAAGAGAATTTATGTTTTGTTCTTCCTTATTTATGGGCATAAATTTTTCTGTCAGGCCAGTAGTCTACATTTAATTATTGGTATTTTTCCAAACTAAAAAAAGTCAGCACTATTTGTATTAGGATAAAAAGTCCAATAACAATTTATAGTATAAATGAAAGGCATGTTTGTTCCCACTGTAGTAAGAGTCTGTAAAGGCACACTACATAAAAATTGTTGTAAAAGGTAGAAAGTGTTAAATATTATAAGTGAAAAAGCCTAAACAGAGAATGAAAGGTAATTTTCAACTGGGAAAATAAGGGAAAACTTTCTGACAGAATTGGTAGTTATTGCATCTATAGGCAAGTATGGAAAAAATGTGAAATATGTTTGCAATCTAAATTACTAATTATATGCCCTCCTACTGTGGCTATTTATTAACTAGATTACAACATATTCATCAAATTAATACTTTACAGAATGTTTACTAGTTGACAGACACTGTCCTAACCACTATTCATCTTATCTTTATAAATGGTATGATTTGGGCATGGCAGTTTTTACATTTGTTATCCTAGCATTAAGGTGGCTGAGGAAGGAGGTTGGTGAATTTGAGGCCAGTGGACAGCATGGCAAAATTCTATCTCAAAAAAACCAAACCAAATTAAGTCGAACAAAACTAACCAGCCACCCCCCACACCATGCACAAAACAAAACAAAACAACTAAACAACCCCCAAAATAAGTACACTGTGAGAGAGCAGGTATTGGTATAATTTCCATTTACACAAAGGTTAACTACGGTACTGAGGAGTTAAGTAACTCATTCAACATCAAGCAAACAAGTAGGAGAACTCAAATTTCAATCTAGGCCTTCTGGTACCAGACCCAATGCTGTAGTACATACAGACATTATACTAAAATACCCTTTTATGAAATTATTTTAGATGAAAGTTATAGTATTATGTTGTTTTACAATGATAATGATCTTGTTTCACATCGGCAAAATTTGTTACACTACAAACTTTAAAAAAATAACTGATTTCTAAAACACGAGAAAAACACCTTGCCATGATATTAATGAACTTAAAGTAGTCTAAAATAAAAATTACCTTGATTCTACTGGGAAAGGTTCATAAAGAAATTTTTTGTAGAAGTCTTTTTTTATATCATGAACCAGAATTACAGCTTTGCCTTGGTCATCAAACTGAGGCCTCCCAGCCCGCCCCATCATCTGCAGTACATCTACAAAAGACAGAACAAGTATTCTGCAATGTCACACACAGCACTAGGTAAAACCATATATACCATGCTTCTAATAAGGTGAAAACAACAAAGGAAGCAGATGTTTCGAGAGAACATATGCTATCTCTGATGGCTACTATAAAGTTCTCTAAATTAATGAAATTTATTCTAAACGTTTGTGTTTAGAATAGCAAGTCACCATGACGCAAAACAGAGTACCCAAAGGGTATCTCATGTTATTTGTAAAACAAAAAAGAAAGTCCTAAAAAAATAAAAAAATGAAAGTCTTCTTCAATTAAATAACTAAAAATGTTACTTAAGAGATGATACTATTTTAATTAAGCAAGAAAGAGGATATACAAAAAGTCCACAGTGAAGTCATATGACTATGTCCTACTGTTAATGGGCATTTGATAAAATTTCCGTCTTCTATACACTGTAGACATCTTCAATGAAATTACTGATTTAAAAGTTATTTGGTTTTGAATGTATTTAATGAGTAGAAATATTGTTCTCTTTGGAACCCAATGAAAATGCTTTTGTTCCAATGGAAAATACCTCATTCGACTGCTCATGCATTAGGTGTATACCAAAGTACATCGGTTCTGGAAACCACATGGAAGTATCATTTCTAGTAAAATGAATATAAAATTAAGCAGCTGAATGGTCAGTCTAACTTTATTGACCCAATAGCTACTAGTAAGTTTTTTAAATTATTTGTGAATTTCTAACTATAGTTATATTTTCATTATGAGGAAAACAGCTAAGTTATTCTAAAATGTTTACATTAGAAACAATAAAGTACAATTTGCTCATCATATGTTTAATGGAGTCAATTATAAGAGTTTAATTCTGAAAATTAAATTGTTATGGATATCTAGGAACATGTTGTATCTCCATAGATTAAGAAAAAATTACCTGTAATGGGAAAATCCACATAGCGTCTTGTTTTTCCATCATAATATTCAGTTCCTTTTATAATTACTAAATGAGCTGGAAAATTTACACCCCAGGCTAATGTGCTTGTAGCAATCAGAACCTAAAAAAAAAAGAGATAACATTTAAATAACATGTAATTTTTAAGTTACTTTTAAATGTGTTTGGGAGTGTAAAACAACAACAACAATACCTGAACTTTACAGTTCACAAACAGTTCCTCCACTGTTTTTCGGTCCCTTTCATGTAGCCCAGCATGGTGCATTCCTATTCCAAAAGCAAGTGTCAGCTTTAGGTTGGAATCTCTTACTGTTCCAATGATGTTTTCCATCTGCAGATAGAAACACAAATACAAGATATATGTACATCAGTTTTAAAATGTTCAAATTGAGATTACATGCCAATTGATTGCTTTGCTTTTTATGACCTATGGACAGAAAAATATAGGCTCCCTTTACAGGGATAAAAAGTTATGTTAAATGAAAGGAAAATTTATTTAGTGAGAATATATATTTTAAATAAGCTAGTTTATATGCTTTCTGTCTTATTTTTATGCAAGGTAAACATGTAGGTATATAGAATATCTTCTTATTGAATCAACACAATAAACAGGTGTAATATTGCCTACAATGAATGGTTCAGGTTCTGTTAATTTCTTGTTACAAAAAAAAAAAAACCACAACTTGTATCTTTTTGACCTGTGCTAAAAATTCACAAAATATGCATAGACCATAGTGAAAAAAATAATCAGTTGTAATTTCACCAGGAAGGAATTGGTGCAGATTACACTTTCTTACTGAACTTAGTGACCTTTAGCAAGTCATATACCTACCTGAGCCTCAGTTTCTTTATCTGTAAATTAGCAACAATAACAGTAAATTAACAGCACTTAATCTTCTCTAACGTCCCGTAGTCATAGATACAATTAACCTTATATATAAACTTGTTTTATGGACACTTACACCTATTCAGTTATTTTTTAGAAAAGCACACAACTATAAACATATTAGGATCTCCAGGTTAGATGCCCTTACTTTTTTGTTCAATAACTAACTGATAAATAGCTACAAAATACACACACTGTTGGGTAAGAATAAACATTCATGTTCTTGGTCTAACAATTATTTTCATGTATTTTTGAGCTTTATTAGTAAAATAAATAAAAATAAATTGGCTAACTTATAGTACCCATGGCAAATGTCAGTCATACCTAAACATCAATGTACCATTTACCAGAGAAACCAAAAAATTCTGTAGTAAGAAGTCTGGTGAGACACTAATAATATTCTGCCCTTTGCCTGTGGGAGGGCTAGCTCTCTCTCTCCATACCCCAGTTGCACATAAATCAATGCATTAAAAAGAACATTTGCTTATCCAAACTGGGAAAGACTTAAAATTCTCATGAGGGCAATCACAAAACAACAACTTCATTTACTACATAGTGTCTATGGATGAATTCAGAATGATCTAAACATAAAAAAGCAAAATTTATTGTTATTACCCAATCATTACGCATAAAATACTACTAAAACAGCCTGCATAAATTTAAAAATATAATTTTTGGATTAAGTCATATATATTTATCACTGTACTTACAATAAATATAAACTTCATCTTGATCAAACATCACAAGACAAGCAAGACATTTCAGGAAGCTTTCAGGTAATATAAGCTTAAAACACAATAATAAATATAATTTCTTGAACATTCATTATGTGTCTGACATTGTGTCTATCATTTTACAAAGATTATCACATTTAATGATTTTATAAAGTTATAAAGGTCCAATATAATATTCTTTTATATAATTCATTATGTACCAAATTAAAAGTTCCAATGATTTTTAAATACCATAAGTGGTCTTTCTGAATCTTGAATCAACAAAAAAATTAAGATTCACACAAAAAAATTGGGCTAACATCTCAATTCTTTTCAAGAGTAAGAGAAAGTTCACTTAGTACACAAAATAGATATGGTTAGTTCTTCTTAAAAAGAGTTGTTATAGAATTAAGAATAACCATAATAACAAAGAAGAGGAAGTTTTAATTACATAATTTATTTGTTTCACAATATTTGGTGCAATGTATACATGTTTTTACAATAAATAGCCTTTGAAATAAGACTAACCACCTGATAGCCAAACAAAAAAAAATTTCTGTATCCTACATAAAACAAAAACAGATCTATGATTTTCAAAGTAGTGGTATTTTTTTTTTTTTAGGGTAGTGAGGGGAGAGGCACATATGTAAACTGTTGAACCATTTACTTTAACTTAATAGAATTTTTTTATATTTTAAATTTATTATACTCAAAAAGCTTTTGTAGAAAGATAGGATTCCATTTAAGTAGATACATTACTCTGAGCCTGAAATACATTCCAGTCAGAATATAATTCAGGGAGTTGATGACAATGCTGGCTCCAAAAGAAAGGAGGAGACCAGATTGGACAAGAATGAGCTAACAGATTGTGCAGCCCAGTTCTGTCCCTTTGAGTGTGATATATTGTTTCAAGATGCTAAAAACCCATACTTTCTCAAATATATCTGTTGTGCTGGTTTTTCCATTTTCACAGAATCCTCATTATCAGAACTCTGTACTCTTTTCAAAGCATGTCAGACTCAGACCATATGCCACTGAATAATGCTTATCAATTGCTTAAAATGCTCTGTAAGAGATGCACCATATACAAGAATCATGAAAGTTACAAAGGCATTTTTCTAACAAAAAAAATTACACATGTCACATCTGATACAGATGTTAAATGAAGTTAAAACATTTTCTAATTACTAAATGGTAAATTCTTGTAACACACTCTGTTTGATAAATCCCACATTGAAGGGGAAAAAATTAACAATAAAGGAAACATTTAGAATAGTCAATCTACTAATTGAAAAAGAAACGTTAAAAAATGTTTCAAAACTTTGCAAATACTACCAAATCATATTCCCCTTTCACCCATTCTGAAGCTTAAAGACAATTATATGTCAAAGTGATTAATCATGCTGTTAATACCAAACTATATTTATTTGTGATTAAATGGTATCAATTGGGCTAAGGCAATATAGCTTAGTGGAAGAGGGTCTTAGCCTATGTGCTATACTGCATTCAAGTATAATCCCCGGTAGCATAAAAAAGAGAAAAAAATATATGAAATAAGTTAATTGGAGAAAAAGTCATATATATAAATAAAAGCTAAACCACAACAGGTAAATATTTGCTATGCCTCCCTAATAAGCATAATATAATATTCAATGATTTCTTTTTATTTTGGTTTAATTCTAAACTGGGTTATAGCTAAGATATTAAATTTTATTCATGTATACAATTGGTGGGAAATTCCAATGTCACATGCCATATTTATTTGTAAATGTAATTTCTATGCCTATGTCCATTTTTGGAGAGTTCACGTTCTAATACATGCTTGATGAACATTTCTATGTATTGAAAACCATTTAAAGATGGTGATTTGAAAAAGGAACACTAGAGATAATTTTCTAAGGTATTATAATCATCAACTTCTTAACATGAATTAAATTTGGGAATGATCATAGGCAAAATGTACAGATATAAGATCCAATTTTACCAAACAGCAAAAAGACCCTTTTTCTAAGGTATTGATCAATGTTGTTGTTCCATAATAGCAATATAGATAAATACCTCTTATCTTACAGCTTCAGAGTAAAATTCAGTTTTAGAATTTTACCACAGACTTTACTAACTACGCATTCCTAATTTGAAATGCTCATAATCTGATACTCTTTTGAGGCCTAGCACAACCCCTAACAGTCAACATTTATTGAACACTTAACTATGTTTCAGTATCTTAAATGTTTTCATGTATTTAACCTTCATGAAATTCTTTTAAGGATGAAATTATTATTACTTCTTTTGCAGATGAAGATATGAGACTCAGAAAATAAACAGCAAATGAAGGTCAACCCTGGACACTTGGTTCCAGTTCACTTGGCTCCTCAACTATAAGGCAAGCTTCAAGTTACTATATAAATGAGAAATAAACTTCAAATAACTAATTACTGCAATGCTATTACTTACCAAGCATAAAGCTAAAGCTTGGTAAATGGCTTTAGATTATACGGAGCAAAGAGGTACCTTATATAGTTTATACATGTTAAATAGTTCCTCTGAAACAAATATTCAATCATGCTCAAATGAGTTTAAATGTTTAGTGCTCAGGGCCCTGGGTGCTGTTTCTGAGCTTATTTGAACAAGGCTAGCTCTCCAACACTTGAGCCATAGCTCCATTTCTGCTTTTTGCTGTTTTTATGGAGATAAGCATCTCACAGGCTTTCATGCCTAGTGTGGCTTTGAACTTGATCCTAAGATTTCAGACTCCTGTGTAGCTAGTGATTACAGGTATGAGCCACCAGTGCCTGGCCCAATGCTTAGTATTCTTAGCCTGTTTAGTTTCTTAGAGTTTCCAAGCCGAGTGGCTCAGGTCTGTTTTTCTAGCTACTCAGGAGTCTGGGATGATATGGAAGATTGAGAACCAAGACAGCCTGGACAAAATGTTCATGAGATTCTAGCAGGAAAAAGGTGGCTTGGGGCATGGCTCAAGTGATAGAGTGCTAGTTGTGAGCAAGCAAGCTGAGGAGTGTGAAGTCCCGAGAAGTCCAGGTACTAGCAAAAAAAATTCTTGTTAAGAGATATGATACTTGATCACAACCAAAGCACTGGGGGTGGGAGACTTGTTTATCTCTGATGAATAAAGACTTTATTTGTAACAAGGTTTGGTGAGTGACATTGTTTAAATGATGAAGTTTTCAAGTGTCTAAAAACACATTTCAGTACCGAACATGTGAAAATACAATTGTGACTGTCATGGAAGTATTCTTCCAATGCATACTACTGAGTTTTGCAAAACTTTGAAGTAGCGTGAAAATTTTAATTGGCAAATTTCTTGGTAAATAGTGCTCTGGAAAATTCAGACAGCCTTTCAGACAATTAAGTTAACAAGATGTAACTATACTGCTAACCCAAGGAACTCTTCTTACCTTTAATATTCCTGTTTTCATGTTATCTCCAATTGGATTCCTTGGCTAGCTTGCTCTAGGGCAAAAGCGATTCCCTTTCCTGACTGATGTTCTCCAACTCAATCCCTGTCCCCACCTTCCGGTGATGCATTAGACTTTCCAGCACAACTCACCTTTGCAGAATTGTAATTCCCTCCTCTTTATCAGGACTAAAATGAATAGCTATCTACCCAGACCTTACATGACAGTGTAGAGAAAGAAGTGGTAACTTTGCTACTAACTGGCAAGACATAGAGGAGATGGAAGGGAGAATGCAAACATGACTACAGCATTCTGTCTTTTCACTTCAGATATGGAATCTCATCCAAGGTAGGAGATGAAACAAGGGCAGTATTCTGAGCTTTCAATAAGTAAACTCAGAAGAAAGCTTTTTTCCTCTGCTCTTTTATCTTTTAGTGCTGGCTGGCAACTATCCAGATCCTAGCATGTGAGACTAAACCACAGATCATGTAGTAGAAGCTAGGTACTCTAGGTATTCTTGGTAGAGGCTAAACTGTAATATGTTCATTAAAAACTCCATATATTAAATTCCACAGGCTACTCAATTCTCTTTGCTATCTGGTGAAGCCAGGTTCCTTCGTGGAACCTTCTCTTCAACAGTGTCTTGTGGCTTTCCTAGAGCCCTTTGCTAGCTCCATATTTTCTACCTCAGCTTAAATGGAGAGAATCTTGTGAGGCCTTTGGCTTCTCTACATTCTAGGACTGAAGGTTTCTTGCATTTGTTTGGCTTTAAAGTCTGTCTCCCGGCTGGTGCTTTCAGTTCATATGTTAATCTCAAACCTTCTGTGTGTCTGATAGACTTCTTATACCTAATGCCTTGAAATTTCTACTTGGAAGTTTTAGACATAAAAAATACCACGTCCAAAATAAAATTTTAAGCTCTTTCCTCTCTATTGAATTTTACACTAAATTGCAAAAGGTGACCTTAAAATGTATATGATGGCAAGTAAGGTGCCTAGCCATAAGCCTTTCAGTGCCCTGGAATACTCCTCCCTTATCTACCTGCTTGGTTCAGGTCTCTCTTTAGGGGTTACCTAGTAAGAGAAGCCCTGCTACCTCCCAATGTCTAACAATCTACTCATGCTCAGATCTCCCTATTCCTTTTATCTTGTTCATTATTTTTTCTGTAAGAACCACAAATTGACATATTTGTTTAGAATATTAATTCCATAAGGAAGCTTTACTAGATACTGTCTTCTCATAGTATGTGGAAGGAAATTCAAACTCCTTAACTAAGGATCTATGTAGCTTTGTGTAGTATATAGCTTCCACTGGTCGTGCTTATTATGCTAGAGTCAGGAAATGCCAGTTTCTTTAATTCTGTTCCGTTGGCCTGACAGCTGTAATAGTTCTTTGGATTCAACCTCATCTGTTGATTGCTTTTTTTTTTTTTTTTTTTTTTGGTGCCAGTACCAGGGCTTGAACTCAGGGCTTGGGTACTGTCTTATATTTGTTCATGCTCAAGGATTGTGCATTACCACTTAATCCACAGTTCCACTTCTGGCCGTTGTGTGTGTGTGTGTGTGTGTGTGTGTGTGTGTGTGTGTGTGTGTGTGTGTGTTTAGATAAAAGTCTCATGAACTTCTTTGCCTGGGCTGCTCTGAATCTCAATTCAGGTATCTCAGTCTACTAAGAATTACAGGCATGAGCAACCAGCGCCAGGCTGGTTCTCAGCTTTCATGCTGTCTTCTTAGGGGTCTTTGCTGATCATTCTGTTTAAGAAATTTTCCATTGTCTTACTCTATTTAATTTGTATTGCCTTCATTTATAATAACTTTTACAACTTTATATATATGAAGAATATATATACAAAAGTCACGTATATGTGTGCATATATATATGTAATTTTAAAGTCTCTTCCTAAGCTCTTTGGAGAACTGATATCAGTTAACCAAAAAGTAAGTTGGTAGTTTTTTGTTTTGCCTCAAATTCTCAATCAATACCAAAAAGCTGTACATATTTAATATCATGTAATGTTCAACACATGTATAGATTTGTGTGTCATGTTTAAATCAGATTAAACATATTTATGTTCCCAAGCATTTATCATTTCTCCATCTGTTTTCTATATTGCTAGTCCTAATTTACATTTTCACCAACACATGCAAGGGTTCATTTTCAGCCATATTCCTTTCTAGACGTGTTATCTCTTCTTCATCTTACTGATTCTTAGTGGGGGTAAGGCAGTATCTCCTTGAAGTTTTAATTTTCATGTACTTGGTATTCACTTGTATGCTTTATTTTAAGAAATGTCTATGTATATCAATTGCTCATTGTATAATTGGGTTGTTATTCTGCTATAGTGTGGATCTTTTTTTCCCTTTCTTTTCTTTTCTTCATTTTGAGCCAGGTTGGCCTTGAACTTGTGAAACTCTTGTCTCAGACTCCTAAATTCTGGCCTTACAGAACAGTGCTTTAACATTAAGTTTCTCCAATGTATGTTCTTAATACCTTTGTCAAAAATCAGTTGGCTGATTTTTCGGTTGAAGTTGTGGCTCAAGTAGTAGATTGCCAACTAATAAGCATGAAGCCCTGAATTCAAGTTGCATCAGCACCCCTTGCTTCCCCCAGAAAAGTGTTTGGGCTGGAGGAATTGCTCAAAAAGGAAATGATTTGCCTCCCTAATAAGCACAAAACACCAAATTCAAACCCTACTACCACTATTGCCACTCCCCACACAAAATCACAAATGAGTTGTACATGTTAGGCTTTACTTCTAGGCCCCTATATTCTGTTCTATGTGTCCAAGGGCCTGTTTTTTTGTGTTTTTTTTTAATGGCAACAGGAAGCTGTTTGCTTATGTTCTGAAGTAAGGTGGCTTATTTACAACTGCTTTATTCTTTTTGCCCAGTTGTTTTTGGTCATTTGTATGTATTTGTGGCTCCATATAAATCTTAGAATTCTTTTGGTAAATTCTCCTGTGAAGAATGCTATTGGTATTTGATTGGGACTGGACTGAGTCTATAAATTGCTTTGTATAGTTTGCACATTTTAACAATATTGGTTCTTCCAATCTAGAATATGGGATATCCTTCCACTTTTTTGTGTTCAATTTCTTTCACTAATGTTTTATACTTTCATTTTATATTTGTACACATCTTTCATCTCTTTGGTTAAATTTATTGCTAGGTATGCTATTTTATTTATTGTAGCTACGGTAAAGTGGATTGCTTTCTTGATTTCTATTTCAGATGTTATTGATTTTTATGTGTTGAATTTGTATCCTGCAACTTTACTGAATTCATTTATTAGTTCCAATATTTTCTATGTGGTTTTTGATGTTCTCCACATATAAACTCATTTCCTTCTTCTGTCTAACTGTACTCGGTAGGACTTGAAGCATTGTATTTAATAAATGTGAAAGTTGGCATCCTGGTCTTGCTCAAGAAAGTGGAGAGAAACCTTTCAGCTTTTCTCCATTCAATATAATGTTAAATACTTCCTAATTATAATAGGCCTTTATTATGTTTAGGTATGTTTTCTATATGCCTAACTTTTCTGGTGTTTATTTTATGAAAGGATGTGTAATTTTATCAATACCTTTTCTGTATTGAGATGGTGTCATGGTTTTTGCCCTTCATTTTATTGACATGGAATATCATGTTTTCTGATTTGCATATATCAAATCACCTTTGTATCCCTAGGATGAATTCTAGTTGATGATTGTGAATGATCACTTTAATGCCTACCTCTATCTAGTTTACTAATATTTTAAGAATGATTTTATAAATATATCTATGAAGGATATTGGCCTTATCTGGATTGGAATCAGGTTAATGCTCACATTATGGATTCAGAAGTATTCCTTTCATTTTTGGGAATAACTTAAGAATTGGTGTAAGTTGTTTTTTCAATGTTTAGTACAATTCAGCAGTGAAGGCATCTGGCCCTGGCCTTTTCTTTGCTGGGAGGATTTTTTTTTTTAAATTACGGGTGCAATGTTGTTAATTCTTATTGATAAATTCAATTTCTATTTATATTTCTATGGGTATTTTCTATTTCACCATGGTTTAACCTTGCTAAGGAGTATATACCAAGGAATCAGTCTACTTTCACACGATCAACTTTATTTAAATATACTTGTTCTATTTAGTAGCCTTTTATGATCTTTGCATTTTGGTGGTATAACTTGCAATGTTTCCTTTCTATATCTGATTTTATTTATTTGAAAGGATAATTATTTTTGTGGATTTCCAGGAGGGGAAATAAGAGAAAGAAGATGGCATAGCTCTATGATACCTGTGGATCATGAACTAGATATTTTACTGCTACTTTATGGCGAAGTAGAGATAATGCAAGTAGCATGTTGGAGGCAGGTAGTTAAAAAAATATAAAAAAGACAAAAGTTTTTATGAAGTTGGAGAATACTGTGGAAAAAACTCTTAATAGTCAAGCAAATAAACCATCTGGGAGTATATCTTAATAGTTTTCTTTCTATGCCACAGCATTTTATGCAATGGGCACAGAAATTAAGGCACTATGGTGGATGAGAAGTCAATTAGGTATTGCCTGAGGATTGCTATCTTACCTGAAAAACCAGATAGTTATTTGATGGTGATAGCTTGAAACTCATCACCATTTCTCATCATTGTGAAATAATGAAAGAAACACCATTTCTTACCAATACTCTCATTACCATTTCTATCATTGTGGGGCTATCTATTAGTCTTTATAAAAATATATACTTTGTATTTATGTTTTTGCTTCCTCTCTATCATGATTCTTCCAGTAAGCCTCAATGGTAGAATTACCAAATGCCTATATACTAGTATTACTGAGGACCTCGTTTCAAGACAAAAATCAAAACAAAACAAAAACAACAAAAATCCTGCTCAAACAGCACCATAAGCATTTGAAGCTCTCATTTTTACAGTGATTCTGATGAAACAGGGCAGCTTTAAACTAGAAGAGAAAACAAGTTTAGATGGACTCAGAAACTTTAAGCTATATTATGTATTTGAAAAACTATTATGTATTTGAAAATTTATGACCATATATAATAAACATACATAAAAATCTGACTTTCAACTGTCAAGAATATGCATTTTGAGTTACTTCATTAGTTAAAGAAACTTGATTAGGTTAGTAGCTTGTTGATAAAAGTGTATGGGTGACAGGCAATAGGGGAAATAAGTAATAAATATTTACTTGTCCCTAACAACACAGAAACAAACACTCTGGCCACCACCCTTGTATGATTGCTGTCTCACATATACAGTAACATATTTCAACTAACTTTGCTTCTTTTCTTCTCCCTAGACTCTGTTAAATATATGTGCTAGCTGGGAGTAATTCTGTAATATAGTCTATTTGGCTAGAGAATAGTGAGATGGAACTGCCAAGACATAATCTAGGGATGTTGTTCTGTGATGGAACACTTGTCTATCATATGCAAGGCACTTAAATTTAAAAATCAAAATAACGAAACAAGAACCTGATGTAAATAAGACAGAGATAAATGCAGGATTAAGTGCTGAATGAAAATGAAAATAAAAGTAGTTACTTCTCTTTGGGGAGAGATGAGTAGATTTTGGCTCAATGAGGGAGAGTTTCTGTTAGAAAGAAACTTCAATATAATTGCCTGATAAAAATAGTATTATGAATAAAACTGGGCAGTGAGAGAACTCTAGTGGACCTTTGCTGATTGTGAATGTCGAGAATCTGAATATTACTTCCTGTTTTAAAAAGTCAAAGAAGGGAAGATATTCTCTCTTCTTGATTCATGCTACAGACTCACATTCAGCATTCAGATCTTTAATTTGTAGCTTGAGAGAGTGATACAAAGATTCCCCATTAGTTTGAGGTTAACAGTGGAAGTGACAGCTATCAAGGTGAGAATTCAATGATATGAAGCATCCACTAACGGACTCCTGAACCTGCTCCATGAAAGCTTTCTAATGAAAAATACAGGGCTGGGGATATGGCCTAGTGGCAAGAGTGCTCGCCTCGTATACATGAAGCCCTGGGTTCGATTCCCCAGCACCACATATACAGAAAATGGCCAGAAGTGGTGCTGTGGCTCAAGTGGCAGAGTGCTAGCCTTGAGCAAAAAAAAGAAGCCAGGGACAGTGTTCAAGCCCCTGAGTCCAAGGCCCAGGACTGGCAAAAAAAAAAAACCCAGAATGTATTACTTTTTTACTTCACTGATGTAGTATGATATCAAGGGCATTTAAAGGTACCTTTCTGTTTCCTAATAATTCCTTTTGAGGTAATACTAGGTTAAGAAGATTGCTGAACAACTCTTTAGGTCTTTGCTAAGAAATAGAGCACATTTTTTCCCCTCTTAGTTATGTTTTTTGTCCATGCTCTGATCTTCTGCTTTGCTTCCCTCTCTCTAGGCCTCTTCTCTCCTCCAGACAGTTCCTGATTTGATTGCAGCATGATTTGAATGCTGCCCTGTGTAAGAGACAGACTTCCACAGCTGTCAGGAAACTATTGCTATGCTTACCTGACCTCTAGCTGTTAATTGTAGAGCCCTATTAAGTCATTCTGCCATAAAACAACAAACTAATACTGTAGGTATAGCATCAATGGGAGAATCCATTAGATTCTGGCTCACAATATTATAAATATAAAGATTCATGTCATTTTTCTTTGTGGTATGGGGATTTGAACTCTTTGAGAAGCTCTAGGCACACGTTGTACTGCTGAGCTCTATGTCCTAAAAGTCTTATTTTAAGTTAGTCATTTGGGGGTTCAACAACTGAAATGCCAGCTTTATTGTTGGTATAGGTATAATCGTATTGTATTTACATAATATTCTATTGCAAATTTCATCCCAAATTCTCTGAAATTTTTATTTTATAGGTGACTGCTTTTAGAGTCAGCAAGAGAAGCTTTTGTTCTTTTATATTTCAGAAAGGCAAGGTGAATAAAAAAACCTAGAAATGACATAAGTTGTCATTTACCTAGCTATAAAAATCTGGAAACTCTGAGAAAATATTCTTGGTAGTAAATTTTGTCCTGATAAAAAATAATTTTACACAATTGTTGGGCTATATAAAGTTTGTTCAATCTAATATTACTAAAAATAATAGAAGGTTGCTATAGTAGGAAAGAACACATGAGGTTCATATTTGAAGTTAATGTGAGTAACATACGTGCTAAATGCACAATGCCTCTATACTTAGAGCAATCATCCTAAAAAGTGTTCAGTAGATAAGTACGTCACATGCTGACTTCAAAGAAGTTTTTCCATTTGAAACAGTTTTAGAATAAAACCTATGAGAAGTGAAATTAAGCCCAGATAGTTGCTTCAAATAAACTAAGTCATCAGTATTCCATATATCTTTACTTTAGCACTGGCTTCTAAATTGTAAGGTGTGTGTTTACATAGAACACCAAATCTTGACAAATGAGTTTGATCTTAAATTATTATCATGCTTAAATATTAGTAATTACATATAATTTCAGATATTTTAAGTAATCATCTGATACTCTTTACATCTGGCTAAGGTTTGAATCTTCTAGTGAATAAGGTCATCAGTGGAAGTAAGAAATATGTTATGGTTATATACTAATGTACATACTCAATACTGTCCAACAGACCTACTAAATAAATGGAAAGTGAGAAATATGCAGGTGATCTACAACTCGGGCCTTCCTCTAGGGTGTTTTGCAGTGGATATTTTCAAGGTGGGTAGGACCTCAACTTATGCTTGGGTTGTGATCCTTCTACTTTTGCTTCCCAAGTTGCTGTGGGTGATAACTGTGCCTAGTCATTTTCTTCTGTACCTAGAGTAACAGACTGAACCTAGCCAGTGGTTGAGACTGGGTCTTGCAAACTTCTTTTTTCCTGAGCTGGACTCAAACTGTGATCCCTCAGTCATTGCCTCTCAAGTATCTAGGATTATAGGTTTAAGTCACTATGCTTACCTCAATTTTTTTTTTTTTTTTGGCCAGTCCTGGGCCTTGGACTCAGGGCCTGAGCACTGTCCCTGGCTTCTTCCCGCTCAAGGCTAGCATTCTGCCACGTGAGCCACAGCGCCGCTTCTGGCCGTTTTTTCTGTATATGTGGTGCTGGGGAATCGAACCTAGGGCCTCGTGTATCCGAGGCAGGCACTCTTGCCACTAGGCTATATCCCCAGCCCCGCTTACCTCAATTTTTAAAAATACATCAGGTAATGTTTTTTAAACTAAACAATGATTATGTTAAATATGTTGAATTATTTCAATTGACTTCATAAAATGTATACTTTCTATTATAATGTAATATAAAGCAATTTGACATCATCATTATAAGCAGAAAATAAAATATATTGTTTACCTCTCTTTCATCCATATTCAACCACTGCTTTGGATCTTCTTCAGTAGCCAGAAAGGCTATCAACTCTAAAGCAGTAAGTCGAGTTTGACGTCTAGATGACACAAATATTAAAACAGGTTTGGCTGGAGAGTGACTTCTGATTGCTGTGAAAAGATGTAGGGAATACAATATTAAGCCCCATTAATATTAGAATATGAATTTCATGGCATCAAGGAGAAGTAAGATATGAAGCCCAGGCCTAGAATCGCACCCCTCTAGAGGCAGAGGCAGAAGGATTTTTAATTCCAGGCTAGTCTGGGGTCTAGAGTGAGACACTGTTTCAAAAATGAAACAAACAAAAATATACTAAAGAGAAGCATTAAAAATGTAAATGAATTAGGTAGAGTCCTAATCAGACAAAGAAATTTTGCTTTTATCTAGGTACTAAACATCTGATGGAGTGTTGGACAGAAAACAGGAAAGGTAGGTAGGTTGTGAGCATTACCTAAGAAGTTTATCATACCATGTCCCCAGTATAGGGAAGATTTAATTAGGTCAGCTCCAAGTTCTATCCTGTGCTTCCAGGGAAGAGGAATTCACATGCTATGACTCTCCATTAAGAGCTATGTAAATAATTCTGTATTCCTTATTTGTGTTTCTGAGGTATGTCTACCAGCCTAAATAGTGATATTATGGTGTTAAATGGTCCTGAGATGTCAGGAAGGGGTAGAAAAATGAAGACAGAAGGAGAGAGAATGCAGGCAAGAATTCATTGTATATAACACAGAACTGAGAAATCTAAGGGAAGGGGTGAGTTGAAGGGGTTGAAGATGTTGAAGTGGTGACCCAGATCAAGATGCACTGTACAAATAAACTGCATTGTTAAATTGCAAACAACTCAATATATAACCTCAAGTTAAGGTAAGTAAGGGAAGAGGTGGTTGGGAGGGTTAGGTGAGAATGTTGAAAGGGGTGACATTGATTAAGATGCACTGTATTCATAAACTGCTTTGGTGAATGGCAACTCCTTTGTACAGTTACTTAAAGATAATAAAAATATATAGAGGAAGGTGAAATCTGCAGGGTGAGAAAAATGCCCCCAAATCACAAAAATTTCTTTTATTTTTTGCCTTCTAACTAGTAGATGGAAAAGTTAGGAAAGACAAGTAGGAGACAAATCAGAGTAACATTTTCCTGCTGATTTTCTAAAAACATACATGAAGTTTCAAGTAGGGGAAGGGTAACAAGTTTGACAAGAAATGTACTCACTACCTTAGTATGTAACTGTAACCCCTCTGTACATCACCTTGACAATAAAAGTAAATAAAAAGGAAGATAAGAGAACACGGAAATGAGTTAAAGAGAATGCCAACCTTAAATATGTATCTGAGAAATGCACAGTAGCAGTCAACAAACATGAAATAAATACTTTAAAAAGATTATTGAAGGAAATGCTGTAATTCAAATTTTTAAAAATACTCCTTAAGTAGCCACATAAATCATTGGGACTAACTAGAAATGAGGTTTCTTTAGTTTAAAATGTCAATGAGACAAATATTCTATATTTATGTCTACATAATTCTCTTAAAATAGTCACAGATATTTAAAAAATTATATGAAAATGTTCAACTCACTTGTAATTTCTATTTTTGAAATGTGAAGCTAAAGAATTACAGGGCCGAAAATTAAGTTTTAAATAGAAAGGTTAACATGACCTTTGCTATATTTAATCCCTAACAGTGATTAAAAAAGCTATCATAATACCATATTTTCAGTCTAAAACATAATTGTCACTAGGTGTAACAAATACTTTATAAGGACAGAAACAGTGCTAAGATCTTAAAAGGTGAATGTTGGGTGCTAGAGGGTCATGCTTGTAATCCTATCTACTCAGGAGGCTGAGATCTGAGGATTGTGGTCTGAAGTTAGGGAGCCATGGCAGGAAAATCCATGAGATTCTTTATATAAATATAAATATACATACACACATACCACACATACCACACATATAAGATCTTCAAGTAGTTGTACAAAGGAGTGGCCATTTAACAAAGCAGTTAATGAATATAATTTATCTTGAGCAATGCCAACACTTTCAACATTCTCATCTATTCTTTCCCTACTCACTACTTCCTTCACTCTTCTTAATTTTGTAAGATATATACTGGATTCTTGACTATGTTCTTTCCCTCTTCCCTTCTTCATTTGTCTACCCCTTTCCCATTGGCCCCACCCCATCTCTTTCCAGTACCTGCTTCCTGGATACTGTACCATTTGTAAAGAAATAGAAAGACCTAGAAAAAAGTATGTTAACTGAGGTAAGTCAGGTCCAGCGAGACAAGAGATGCATGTTTTCCCTATAGGTGGAAGCTAGATATAGCTTATAAACTTATAAGTGAATGTTAGTTGGTATGCAGGTATATACCATGTATTAATTGAAATATGGTAGGTTCAAGGGAGAACTCATTTAATTCCTTAGGCATGGTCATAATTCAGCAAAATAAAACTTTCAGACTCTTTTCTCCAATTAAACAAAAAGAACAAAAAGGCAGGAAATGGAGCTGTGGCTCAAACAATGCAGTGCTAGCCTTGAGCAAAAAGGCTCAGACACAGTGCCCAGGCCCTTTAAGCCCCAGAACTGGTGTGCAAGCACAGGCACGTGCAGACCACTACATGTACATGTACACGTACACACACACACACACGTGCGCGTACAAGTATTTATCTGTTTTGCTCTTGGTTTTCATAACACAAAATGCTTAATTTTTACCAGTGGCATGCAAACAGCCATTCTATAAATAGATATAAATAACCACTATGGTGCATATGAAAAATAGATTCATTTATCTCATTTTTTGCTCTTTCATCATATATCAGAAGATTATAGATGATTAGTGATAAACCTGTGGTAAATCATATTAGAAATACAATGCTCAAAACACATGTATTACTACAATATTGGATAACATTGTACTCACAATCATGAATGGATCTATCCCTTTTTAAATGGATTTTTGCTGCTGCAAGAACAGGTGTGGCTGAATAGCTCACAGCAGATTTATTGTTCATTAGTGATTTTGTACAATGCTTCTGTGGAGGTGTAAATAATCTAAACTGCCAAGATTGGTCTCTAGCTCACAATCAATACTTTGCTTCTGTCATAAGGCTAATTACAGCAGCTAAAAAGTCACCCCACAACTGTCACCTCACGATCAACAGCAGTTCACATCAGATAATTTATTTTGCAGGTTATTTTTAATTGATACCATAAATATTCTGTATGCAGACTAAATAAAATAGGTTTCCATAAAATAAGTGTTATTCTTAACTCTTCCCTCTTTGCTTAATTTTTTAGAAAATAAAAAATAAAAAAAGACACTTAAATGATAAAGTAAGAATTATTTGAGGGGCAGGGAATGTATAGCATGCTCAAGGCTCTGGATTTAAAAGATCTCATTACTTTCTAAACATATGTAGTTTTATCCTATGGCAAAGACATTACTATTGCATTTGATGGCTAGAATCCTGAACAGTTACTGTTTCAATTCAAGAATCTGAAGCTTACCCTGAAATGCAGGCTTGTTCATACTAGCCATGCGAGGACAGTAATGTTGACCTGGGAAGCCTTGAATATGCACTTCTAGAGGAACAGGACGTACTGATGGTCGGAAGTTGAACAAGCCCATCTATAGAAAATAGATGAGAAGTCATCTTCAATGTTTGCGTTTAAAAAGGCACCAAAACATTATAAATTTAAATGTAAAAGTTATTACTAAATATCTGACTTAACAATCTTCCACATACCTGCTTAATATTAAGCCAGTCAGCAAGATCTCTGGCATTAGCTAATGCAGTAGACAGCCCAACTATTCTAACAGGTCTTTCTGTGTGTGATGAGATGAAATTTGTTCGAGATACGATGACTTCTAGAACAGGACCTCTTTCTTCCCCTAAAAAATAATACAAGAAATATTAACCATTTAACAAAATCCATACTATAATGTTATAGAGTTAGTAGGTTTCTCAAAAAAAAAAGAACCAACTTAAGACTATCATAGCAATCCAACATGCTAAAGATGTGTGTGTGCATATATATAGACATACATATAACATCCACTGCAATATTATTCATAAAAGCTAAAAATCAGAAGCAGCATAAATGTCCACTAACAGATGAAGGAATAAACAGTAGTATGTATAAGGCAGAGTGAAATATTATTATGGAATTAAGGAAAAAGAGAGTGCATAAGAACATGTTTTCTCAAGCTTATAATCCTAGCTACTCAGGAGGCTGATACGTGATAATAATGGTTTGGAGGCAGCCTAGGCAGACAAATCTGTGAGATTCTTATCTTTAAATAACTAGCAAAAAGCCAGAAGTAGAAGAAAAGCTCAAGTGGTAGAGTACCAGCCATGAGTAAAAAAAGCCAAGCATGGGTTCACTGTACTGAGTTCAAGTACTGGAACCCATGGGTAACCTATTATTTAGTGACAAAATGGACGTTCCTGGAGAATATTATGCTAAAGTAAATAAAACTGGTATGGAAAGATAGGCAAAGACTTTCTAACCTTACTTATATGCAGAATAAATAAAAAAAGTCCAAACTCACAGAGAATGGAGCCTGCTAGAGACTTGGTGTAGAGTGGAGTGGGAAAGGAACATGGAGATGTTTGCTTAAAAGTATTAAATGTCAGTCAGATAGGGAGGAGTAATCTATAAAATATACTGTGTAACAAGGTCACTACAGTTAATAAAAATATGTATTTTCAATTGTTAAAGGAACAAATTTCTAAAGTATTACCATAAAGTATTACCCTAGTACAATATAATTATTCCATGTTGCATACATATCAAAATATCATATTGTCCCCATCAATACATACAATTATCTATCAATTAAAAATTGCTATTAGTAAAAGAAAGTCAAGGTTCATAAAATGATTTGAATACATTAGTACTCACCAAGCAAATGGATCTCATCTATGATGAGAATAGTGACTTGCTTAACATAGCTCCTGTTTTGCCAGCTTCTACTGACTCCATCCCACTTCTCAGGTGTAGTGACAATAAGGTCAGCCTTGGCAATGGATTTCATATCAGGAGTTACATCTCCTGTTAGCTCAATAACTCTAGAGGGAAAGAAAAGTGATCAAGTAAAATATACTGAAAAGGCAAAAATATCTTTTTTTGAAGTAAAATTTTAGAATATATTAATTAAAAATATATATTCCCTGAAAAGTAAAAGGTGGGAAAGTATTTTCAATCATTCATATATATATATACACACACACATATATATATTCAGATTGCTTCACATTTAGTTTTTATATAATCAGATATGCAAGAGTGTTGAAGATTGAGTTTATTATGTTTACACAATCTCTGCCTCATGTGATTTTATAAAGCAGAATAGCTATCTCCTCTATATGTTAACTAAGCATCTTTTGAATAAACATCTTTTTACTGAAGTGTTAACTCATTAGGAAAAAAGGAGACATATATTAACAGCATGATTATATATAAATTTTACTCTTTTTAGGTTGACATTTTCTACAGAAAGTACAGGCAAAGATAAATATACTGGGACATAAGATAGGCTATAGCAAATATGCATGTGTACCTCTTTCTGAGAAAATCTCAATCTTACAGTGAGAAAGAATACAAAGAAAAACTCAGTGATATCTTTAAAGAGTTAGATAACAGGAAAATCTGGATATAAGCTACTGAATTTCAAGCTACTATTAAGCAATATCTACCTTTGCAACTTTAGAAAACAGAAAAAGTCAGAATTGGTTCTTCTAAGTATAAAGTCCCCAAAGCAATTACTTTTTCTTCTTAACATTTACACATTTAATATATTATACTGACTATTCACAGAATAAAAAGTGAAGTATCTCCACAATATTCTAATCCTGTAGTCATATAGTCCTCATTCCAAAGCATCCACATAGTCATATATTTTATCACTTAAAAGATGAGATAGGACATAAAATAAAATTTTGACATCATCTCTAGAGATTGTCTATCAGTAAAGAGTACATTCATTTAGAGTTACACTGAATTTTGCATTGCATAAATATTCCATAATTTATGTAGTGATGTAGGTTACCTGTAACCATTACATGAACAGCTTTGTAATTTACTAAAATATTAATTTAAAAAACATGTTCTTGGAGTACTATTTTTATAAGTAATTTACATGGAAAATACCCGTTCAGCAATTTCAAGTAGTCTGAATAATGTGCAAGAAAAATACAGAGATAATTTGGGAAGGGGGGAATAAAAGTATCTAAGTCACACTTGTAATCCTAGCTACTCAGGTGGCTGAGATCTGAAGATCATGGTTTGAAGCCAGGCTGGGAAGAAAAGTCCACAAGAGTTTAATCTCTAATTAACCACCAAAGAAGCTGAAAGTGGAGCTCAAGTGGTAGAGTACTAGCTATGAGCACAAAAGCTCAGGGATAGAGCCAAGAATCTAAATTCAATGACAAGCACCAAAAACCAAAACAAAACAACAACAAAAACTCCCACAAAAACCCAAACAAACAAAAAAACTAAATTAAGTAATTAAATGAATTTCACTTTCAATCTTAAACACTGGAAATACTTATACAATTTTAATAGTAGTTGAAATCTTTGAAGTAAAAGGTTATGAAAATTCATTCAAAACACAATACTGTTAAATGCCACTCTATTAGGTAGCCCTTTTATACTTTAAAAAATGTATTTTTTCTTTTAGTAATTGTACAAAATAATGCATGTTTCCTTATATCATTTTCATACTTGTATACTATGTACTACTTCTTTTGTCTCCCTCCATTGTTACATTGGTCCTCCTCAAATAGTCCCAGACTTTGTGCTTTCATGTCTTTTTACATTAAGTCTAGCTTCCACTCATGACTGAAAACAATATCTATTAAATAAAAGACAGAACTTACTTTTTACCAAGTTTCTCTTCTATTCTAATTTTCCAGTCATCCATTCTTTCACGTACAAGGGCTTTTAAGGGCGCAATGTACACTGCCTAAAAAAGGGAAAATGGATAAAAATATGTATAAAATTAGTGACTGTAAGAAAACTGAGTCATGAGGGTATCAGGATAAAGAAAGGGCAGCAAACGAATTCAACAGACCAACAGGAAGTCTGGGAAGGGCGACCAAGTATCCTTCATAATGACTGAAGGGAAAATGGCCGCACCTCCTTTATAACAGGGCTCTTTAAATGAAGTGGGGGGAGGGGAGAGGCAGATGGAAGGGAGTGAGATGGAGGCCGGGTGGGTGAGCAATGCTATTTTGACTAACGAGTTTCAAAGTTTCAACAGCATCTGTGGCTCATTAGGGGTATCAGCATCAAATGTGGACTTGGTATTAGGCTCTCTTGTAAGAGCACTGGTACATTGTTCAGGGGTAGAGGAGGGTAGGTGATTCAGCAGGGTTGGCAATAAGGGCAGTTCTTAGATACAGCTGTCATGGGAGAGGTAGGTGCTTTTAGATTAAGCTATGGTCCATCAGTGACAATATTTTCAAATAAAACAAAACAGTTTTCATAATAGAATAATCTTAAATTTAAACAAAGTGCCAGGTGCCAGTGCCTCATGCTTATAATCCTTATTACTCAGGAGGCTGAGAGTAGAGAATCAAAGTTTGAAGCCAGCCCAGGAAGACAAATCTGAGAGACTCTTATCTCCAATTAACTACCAAAACTTCAGAAGTAATAGTTGCAGCACAAGTGGTAGAACATGAGCTTTGAGCAAAAAAAGCTATGGGACAGTACCCAGGCCCTGAATTCAATTCTCAGTACCAGAATGAAAAAATTTAAACAAAGACTATCATATGATAAAACTGTAACCCCTCTGTACATCAATAAAAATTTACAGTAAAAATTTACAAATTAAAGAGTCTTAATATGTAAAAAGATGATATAACAATTGTACTTTTGGTTATATATCCTATAGGTAAGGTCAACAACTCAAGAAATGTGTGTGCAAGCCCATGATCACTGAACTGTGATTCAGAATACCCAAACAATTGAAATGTCCCAAGATGAATAAGTGGATACAGAAATGAGAATGGAACCTGATCTTAGTGGCTCACCCTGTGATCCTAGCTACTCTGGAGGCTCAGAGGTAAGACTACTCTGAGGGTTCAATGTTATTACACATGAATTAGCAAGACCACAAGCACCTGGAGAAAGGCAAAGTAAAAGTTACTTCTCTGTTTCCTGACCATAATTAAACATAAAAAAAAATGTTCATCATTTCCACCTTATCCAAAAATTTGATTATATTATGTATCCCTATATCATAAAAATATCTGTGAATTAAATATCTCATAAGAAATGACCTAAAAACTGTATATATAAATGTATATATACATTAGAAAATAAAAAAGTCAAAAGTTTGAGGTAACATTTTTTGCATGAAATTATTCTAATACGGACTTGGCCCCTGAAAAACTCACTCAAAAAATAACATTTCACTGAAAAACAACATTTATTCATTATGTTTAGAAGTGGCTAGTTTAGAGATAATAAATTGCTTGTAATCCTTGTTACTCAGGAAGCTGAAAGCTGAGAATCAAAGTTTGAAGCCAGCCCAGGAAGACAAATCTGAGAATCTCATGTCTCCAATTAAGCATATAACACTGTCCACATACCTTTGAGGTGGGGTAATTGTTGAAGACTCTGAAAATGGCAAGTTCAGCTGCAACAGTCTTTCCCGACCCAGTGGGTGCTCCAAGTAGGACATTACAGTCTGTATGATACAGTGTATGAAATATCTGTGTCTGCACAGGGTTAAAGTGGCTGAAATTATACAGGGCCTCATATGCTTTGCATCCCAAAGCTGTGATTGGCAAAGGCTGAAGATCCAGTAATTCTGAAAAGATCCAACAGTCATTGCTATAAAATAACTGGGAAAAAGTTTAATTCTGAACACTATTTTAGTGGGCAATGGTTAACACTAAGTTATTCTATACCAATGACACATCTTTTTATCTCTTGTCATATTTATCACTTGACATACAAAATAAGCAGGATGTGGTAGCACAAATCTGCAACCCAGACATGAGGAAGATGAAGGTAGGAAGATCAGTGGTCAAAGGCCAGCTCAATGCAAAAAAAGAAACATTGCTGAAAAAATAGAGCTAAGGGCAAGTGATAAAGCATTTACCTAAAGGTCCCTATACCATAAAAAGAGGTTATCCCTATCTACTGATCTACTCCATTACATGAGTAGCTGAGAGCTAAACTACATGTTTTCTATGTCAGAGTACAACTGTTTTGATTTTTTTGTAGTATTGAAATTTGAGGAGAAAAGACATTGAAGGTTTAGTCTGGCAATGCAAAATAGCACATATATTTTTAATATGACAAAAATTTGAACATTGCGCAATGCAAAATACCCAATTATTGTTAATGTTAAATAAAGATGTTTTATTTCAGTGAAAGACTTTTTTGGCTGACATGAACCCAATACTGTATTTATGCATACTTTGGGCCAAACTACAGTCAAGTCAGCTGGATTTTGATATACAATATAATAACCTTAAAGTATAAATATTTGTCAACATTAATTAAAAGAACAATTCGAGGTAAATCAACAATTCAAATTAGCATTCATTATGTTACCTGTATGGGGAGGATGTCTCTCTGGTAGAATCAGATGTTGAAAGTTGATAATACAAACAGCCTCAGCTCCTAACCATCTATCAGACACTGCTCGAATGTAGTATTGGGAAGGCAACGGCTCAAAAATAGGAATTGTAAATACCAGTAGTTGAGGTTCCTTATTAATGACCTAATGTAAAATAAAATCTTAAAGTAAGTATGGTATTCTACTATTATAAAAGTCTGAGTAGTCTATTGTTAAGATGGTAGATTCTATATATAAGATCTTCTAAAATAAAGAGCACATTTTGCATTTCTACATAGCTGAGAAATTCAGTACTGTAGTTTAGAGACTTGTGAGTGGGTCTTTTCTGAGGGTAAAATGTATACTTATTTATAATATAAAATACATATTTGTAATATATATAATATATAATCATCTCATCTCAGAAGGTTACCAGTTTGATTCATTAGTAAAATCTGCCAATATCATTCATTCAATTTTTTCATTTTTATAATTCTAATTATCGTATTACTACTGTTCACTTTATGAGATTCAATACTCCTTAGTGCTATATGCATATTACACTTAATATTGTTATTTTTTCCACCTATTTCACATATTCCATGTCTCTGGAATTCATTATTTAAACCATGATAAAGATCGTAATTTCATATCACAAATGTTGATCACATTATACATTACCAATACTATAACATTTAATCACTGTATTTAAAGCTTTACAACTTTAAAGCCAAACAGAAACATACAACAAAATAAGTAACATCTAATGGTAATTTGACAAAGTGGAACAATAAAGTAAAAAAATAGAAAGTTTTATTTTCTTTTTATTACAGCAAAATAATAATACATTCACAGTACATATTTACCTGTTTTTTAAGAGCTAGAAAATACTCTGAATGATAAATATGATCATTTGTAGGATCTTCTACCCAAATCCACCAGGGTTCTCCTACTGTTCCATGGACCTAGAAGAAATAGTACGGTGATGATCACAAACTCAAGAGATGGCACTATTTATATACACAGCCTCTATTTTCTTTTAAAAATTATTTTATTTTATTTTTTTCCATCATGGGGCTTGAACTCAGGGCCTGGGCGCTGTCCCTGAGCTCTTCAACTCAAGGCTAGCACTCTACCAGTTGAGCCTTAGTACCTCTTCCAGTTTTCTGGTAGTTAATTGGAGATAAGAGTCTCACAGACTTTCCTGCCTGGGCTGGCTTTGAACTCTGATCCTCAGATCTCAGCCTCCTGAGTAGCTAGGGTTATATATATTTTCTCTTTTGAACAACTTTCTGATATATAGTTTATAATACAAAGTTTACTTAAGGTTTAAATTTAACACTATAAAACAACACATCTACAAAGCTATGCTATATAATATAGCCGTGCTACATTATAAAAATATAATCTAATTTTTTAACATCTCCATCACTCCTGAAAGAAAATTTGCATTTGTTAGCACTCCCTACCTTTCATTACACATTTACCTATTCTGGGTATATCATATAAACTGAATCACATAACATATAGTCTTTTATGACTGGCTTATTTAAAAATTAACTTACCATGTTTTCATAGTGCATCTCTATGTTTCAGTATGTATCAGAACTTTATTCCATTTATTGCCAAGTAGCATTACACTAGATATACACACCGTACTTTGGCTATCCATTACAAACTCTTTTTCCCTTATAAGGCCCCATTTTATTTATTATTAATTTCTCTCAAATGAGATTTTAAGAAGGTGACCACATCCCATGGGATAATCTTAATCCCCATATGCTATGGCATTTTCTCAACAAAAACTGTAATAAATGAGAACCCTATGACAAATATTGGCCCAATAAGACTGAGAGCCAGGGGCTGGGAATGTGGCCTAGTGGTAGAGTGCTTGCTTGTATACAGGAAGCCCAGGGTTCGATTCCTCAGCACCACATACATATACAGAAAAAGCTGGAAGTGGTGCTGTGGCTCAAGTCGTAGAATACTAGAAGCCAGGGACTTTGAGTTCAAGCCCCCAGACTGGCAAAAATACCCCCCCAAAACAAAAAATAAAAACGAGACTGATAAACCGATCTAACCTAGGCTAAGGAAGTAGGATGCATTCTACTTGCTCAGTGAAAAATGAAACAAAAAAAAATTGGAAAATACCTAATTGTGCCAACATAGCAAAGAGGATAGGTACTGAATGCTATCATTAATCAGAAGACAGCATCATCCTTACAGCTTATTCTACTCTTGGACCTTATTGTTTTACAAGTACATTATCTTGCTTATAGCAGGTTAAGGCAAGTTAAGCTTCCATTCTTAAAGCCAACCACCATTCTATCTGACAGTTAACTATAAAAACACTTAATTATTCTCTTTTACGATTTAAACTAAATTTGAAGATTGAGTACAGATATTAAAACAGAAAAAACCTGAAACTTCTATTTATTTTAAAAACAGTCATTACTACTATTACAGCTCAAATATCACTTAGGGCTCACTATGACTTTATATTTAGGTGAAAATTTAAACTTATAGAAATATTAAATATAATTTGTCATCTCATTATCATAGAAATTCTTTGAGAGAAATAATTCCTACTGTACATGTTTAGAAATGAGAGAGTTCGGGCTGGGGATATAGCCTAGTGGCAAGAGTGCCTGCCTCATATACACGAGGCCCTAGGTTCGATTCCCCAGCACCACATATACAGAAAACGGCCAGAAGCGGCGCTGTGGCTCAAGTGGCAGAGTGCTAGCCTTGAGCGGGAAGAAGCCAGGGACAGTGCTCAGGCCCTGAGTCCAAGGCCCAGGACTGGCCAAAAAAAAAAAAAAAAAAAAAAGAAATGAGAGAGTTCAGGGGCTGGGAATATGGCCTAGTGGCAAGAGTGTTTGCCTCCCATACATGAAGCCCTGGGTTCAATTCCCCAGCACCACATATATAGAAAATGGCCAGAAGTAGCGCTGTGGCTCAAGTGGCAGAGTGCTAGCCTTGAGCAAAGAAAAGCAAGGGACAGTGCTCAGGCCCTGAGTCCATGCCCCAGGACTGGCAAAAAAAAAAAAAAAAAAGAATGTACTCATTACCTTATGTATGTAACTGTAACCCCTCTGTACATCACCTCGACAATAAAATGAAAATTAAAAAAAAAAGAAATGAGAGAGTTCTAGAAAGATTTTGACACATGAAGGCCAAATAAGAACGGGATTAGAACTATGGTTGTATAATTTCAGAGCTCATTCACCTATATTAAGTTAAAATCTTTTAATAACTATGTGAAATAAGTATTGCTATGCCACAGTTACTGATTTACTTTTCTTCCATCGGCTTCCTGAAAACAAGGCCTTACCTGCCTATCAATCTACAATTTCTAATATCACAACTTAGGAGAGCTCTTAAACAATGTTGACTGAAAAAAAGGATCTGGTGATTTTTGTTACAAATAAATATTTGTTACAAATAAATATTTGTGTGTGTATGTGTGTGTGTGTGCACATTATATGTTTTAGCATATAATAATTACATACAGACTACTGATGGAAGAACTGAAGGAGAAATAAAAATAGAAGGAGCAATGTTATGGGAACCAAAGAAGGACATTTTGAAGAAGAGCTAAGTATATAATGGTAAATGTTGAGAGAATAACAGAATACTGTATTCAATCTACTTATTAGCAATCAATTAGTCTTTGGAGACCATGAGAAAAGTCTTAGGAGGAAAAAAAATGGCTCTTTTAACATACAGACTCTTGAGTTCTTGGTAAACTAAAATTATAGTGATGAGAGATATCAAAATGATGATGAAAAAGAAAATAAAAAAAAACAGAAGTAACGTGCAAAGTCCTTATGTGGTTGAAGCCACTAAAATTTCTCATTGTTGTACTTTTTCTTTCTTGTGCTTGCCCTGGGCTTGAACTCAGAGCCTGGGCACTGTGCTTTAGCTTTTGTTCTCAACATGGGATAAGGTCTTTTTTGTTGTTGTTGTTGTTGTTCTTAACCCTAGCATCCTATCACTTGATCCATAGCTTTTCTTTAGCTTTTTGTTTATTAATTGAAGGTAAGAATCTCATAGACTTTCCTGTTTAGGTTGGCTTTGATCATCACATGATCCTCACATCTCAGCCTCCTGGGTAGCTAGGATTGCAGGCATGAGCCACTGGTGCCTCATTCAGTGTTGTACTTTTTAATTTTCCTGGATGGGCTAAAGAGTTCTTATTGGTTGATACATTAATATGCCATATTTCTTTTCAGAATGAGGGTAAACATATATACAATATTTTTAATGACCCTTCAATAAATATTCATCTTACAGGATTTTCTAAATGCCTTAGGGACAGATGTAAGAAGGCGTAATGGAACTTTAGATACAGGTTAATCCAGTTATTTTCCACTTTCACCTGATCATTCCAAGTGAAATCAGGGCTGACACTGAGTGTCACTCGGAGAACAGTCCGCGTGATGGGCTGAATGGATGCCTCCATTGTAACAGAGGGAATCTGATGAACACACTGCTTGACTTTCAGTCCAATATTCACATGATGCAAAATGTGACCTGAAAGCAAAAATATCACATAGGAAAAAATGTGCCCGGAAACAGGAAAAAAGCAATATAATCTGACTTTTAAATGGGATTTCAGAGAAGGTGATTTTATTGCTTGTTTTGTGATTTGCTATGTAGAATAGCTGACATTCTTGACCTGGCATGTTTGAATATTTTGTAATAGTTAACCTGAATTAGCGATTCATAGTTTAAAACCAGTATCAAGATTTCTTTAGCTATTAATAGGGTTCTTAAAATTACTGAGACTTGATAATGTTTACATTACTGTAAAAAGATCCATTTATTTCCAAGTTATTTTATGACACTATAGAGATCATAGACACAAATTATGAAGGTAAAACAGTATTTTCAATCTAGCACAAAATTAACTTATAAATTGTCATAAACAAACAGATTCTGAAACATAGATATAGAAATTCCAAAGGGGAGTTCATCACAAAATCAAATATGACTATACAAATGAGACTAATTTAAGAAACTAAGTGGCCATAGATTATATTTTATAGCAATAGGATTTCCTGTATTTCTTTTATGATACAGGATTTAAAAATAATTAGTTAATAAACCAAAGTTTTTATGTTTAACCATATTGAAAGTAGTAGACCTTCTAAAATATTACATTATCCCCAATATGTGTATTCTCAACATCCCTTCTTAATAATTTGAATTTTTTATTAATAATTCCCTATTTTAATCCATCTAGAAGAAATATTTCTTCCTTTAGAAGAGTAATAACTAGCTCAACTTCTTTTAACTGTTGCTGGAATTCTTTCTAGCAGTAATTCTCTCTCATTATTAGATTGCCTCTTGACCTCCTTTATCTGTAATATGTATCCTATTCAGAATTGAAATAGTGCCTAATTATATATTAGTCCAAGAAAATGTTAGCTTTCATGGAAATATATGAAGGAATAACTTTCAAAATAACATGAAAAAGTTGTACACTAAATAAAAGTACACATTGATACTCACTGAGTTTAAATGTGTATGTGTATACTTAGCTCATTTAGAAACTCCAACAATGTACAGCTTAATGTTTATATTCTCTTACTACACTGTTGCTGATGGATGTTGCAAATAATTTTGAACTCAATTCTGAATTTAAATTGAGAATGAATAACATCAAATAATTTTTATCATTTATGGCTAAGATTCCATGTACAAAATACTTAAGATTTAAAAATAAAAACTCCATTACTGCGAGTTAGATTAGATAACTTCATAAAATTTTGGAGTAATTTTTGTTTGTGGATACACACACACACACACACACACACACACACAAAGGTGATTTCATAAAGATGGTAGGAATTTGTTCTGGGTAGTATAAAAATTCACGTTACTTTTACTTCTAGTGGGTATTTTATTTGCACAAATACATTTAAACATTTTTGCTCCCTTCTTACCTATTTCATCTTTTCTCATATCTTTCAGCTTATCTACAGTAAGCTTTTTCTCTTCTAATCTTGTTAGAATGTGTGGTGGCAACACTGAAAATTGTCTCAAAGGACTAGCCCAACCCCAAAGTCTCTTGTCGATGACTTTACTAAGATTCAGGAGCCTGTAGGTCATGGTAGGCCAGCGTTTCCTCAGAGCAATTTCAAAAAGAGCACGGACAATTCTAGCTGCATTCTGAAGAACAAATGGGGAATATGGGTAGTTAGATTCAATATGCTTATAATTGTCAGTAAATGTATTACTCAAAACCAGTCTCAAAAACAAGATAAGTCAAGTAGCACCCTTCAATTCAGGGACAACATTTCTTAATTATCTTAAAGAGACAAATGGCATATAAAGTGTTTAGGAGGCAGTGAACTGTCTGACAAGGATTGGAAACCTCCAATCAGAAGGCTAAGGCCTGCGTAATCACTTGGTACATGTCAGGACAAACACACATGCTTTTTGTCAACTGCATGTGGCCATCAACTTGTACTGATAATTTTACATGGTTCACAAATGATGATATAAATTTCCAATGGTTCTTGGCAGAAAAGAGTTTTTCTCCAACACTGGAAGAGACAGGTGATGATGTCACAGATGTATAATGGAAAGATTAAATTTGTAAGGCCATATAGAAGAAGACTATAAAATCCAGTTAAAGACAAATATCAATGAGAAAAGGATAAAAAGGAAATATTTAGATGTAGCTAATCATATCAATGGCTTATTTATAAACTAAGTGATGATACTAACATATTACATATTTGCTCATTTAATCTTCACAACAGCTGCATTTGATTATTACTGAATTTGTTGTTTTTTTAAAGATAGGAATACTAAAGTTTGGAGAGATTAAATTTTTGACCAAGGTCATATAGCTATTCAGTGTCAGAGCATGTATTCAATTCCAGGTCTAAATGGCTTCAAACTTAAGTGAAAGGGTTTAAGTTCAAGAATCTGTGGATATATTCATGAACAAACATATAAAAGTTAAAATAAGTGCATCCTGAGTATTCATAGCTAGTTCCATTTGTTTTACCTTCTTCTCTTTATCATTAATTTTGCAGACTGTTTTACTGAAGATTGTATTTACAATAATGAACAAGGATCCTACATTACTAAAAATGAGGGACAGTTAATTAACATTGTAATAAAAGAAAAATAGTAAAGCTTCCAAACAGAAACAGAAGATTAAAATTAACATTATAAGCTTAAAAAGTAACCAGAAGCATTAGGGGTTTGATTTTACATATTTTAGAATATGTACATCTGTCTTTTGCTAAGTCATTCTATTTCTTTTCTAGCATTAGAAGCTCAGAAACAAAAATAGTATTTTTTAGAAGTCTAAGCCTATTATCTTCATAATCTTGAATCAAGTAGAAATGTTGTCAGACTATTCATCCAGAACCCAGTAAAAGTTTGCTTTTCATTTAAATGATTAACTATCTTAATACAAACCATTATAAAATATAAAATAACAAACAGTAATACATTACTTTTTGAGAAAGAGTAAAAGGAAGTAACAAACAGGATTACTATAAACCTATAAAAAGAATGTGCAAATAGTTTCACTGCACCTATATTCCTTTATATAATTTATGAAATTATCATCTGGATTCTAGGCTACATTGATTAAATTGCTGTATTCATTCAAGTTGTTTACTGATAAATCTGAGTTTATGTTCATAAATATTTCACATTTTCAGCTATTTCACAATACTGCTGAAAATTTGTGGCTCGTATAAGTCATTTATTTCACATAAATTTACATTATGTAAATTTACATGTAACTTTACATTATGTATCTAAAATCAAACAATTACTAAAAAAAACATAAAAAGGTCTAGGATAGACCTATTAGAGGATCACAATAGCTCAACAGCTATGTACATATAATTATATAAGATGAGGCTAAGCAAAATGAACTCCAAGAGAAGGAAACAGGAGGATTTTATTGTTGTCATTATGTTTAATGTACTAGGTGAACTTCCTTTGGCATACCCCATGTGGTTATTATATATGATTTGGTACACTGAATAGTGTATATATACTTACCTGAACTAGGGAAGGGAAAGAAAAACGATGGCGGGTGTAATAAATATGACAAGAAATGTACTCTCTACCTTACTATGTAACTGTACACCCACTGTACATAACCTTGTCATGAACATTTAAATTAAAAATCATTTATTTAACACAAATTTCCTATATTGTCCTTGAGCAAAATAAAAAATATAAGGCAATAAATTAATTACATATTCTAAATAAATATTAACCTGTTATTTTGCTTTTATGCAAGGGTGGTCCTCCATAATAAGCACAATAAAAATGAATTCTTGAGAAATAATGTGTATGCAAAAAAACTGCTTAGAAAAAAGAAACATGCAATCTGAACAAATAAATGGGATAAAATAATATACTTATCTCACAGAAGGAGAAGTTTAATATAAAAATGTAAACATTATGTATGTTTTGTACTGAAGCCTTTTTTCTTGTGCAGGTACTGTGATTTGAACTCAAAGCCTTGTGCTTGCTTGTCTTGCTTGCAAGGCTGGCTCTAGCTCAGCTGGTTATTCTGGAGGTGGACTCTCAAGGACTTTTTACCTGTGCTGGCTTTGAACTATGGTCCTATGGATCTCAGCCTCCTGAGATCCTACCTGCTAAATTTACAGAAATGAGCCCCTAGTGACTCACCCACAGCAATTTAAAGAGAATTTTAAATTCAGTAAGCTGTAGTTTAGAGAATACCTTTCTTTCATTCCTTTTTCAAGTATCATCAACAGAGAAGATTATGTTTTTATTTAAAACAGAGACCTATCATACTAATTATATGACATGAGATATAGTTATTAAGCCTTAGCTGATGGTAAATTTGTTCCAACCCAAACCACCCCCAAATCCTGATTTATGAGCATAGACTGAACAGATGAAGTACAAACGAACAGAACTTGTTCTAAGATAAAATAGTAGTTTGGTGGCATTTCACAAAACAATGCATTCACAGTGAATCATGAATTGACTCCTCAGCCTGAAGATAAATGAAAAAATAAGAAGGGAATAAGATTCTTACCTGTGCAACATATGCTGAATCTGAAATGAGTGAGAAACTGTCCATCTCTCCTCGGCTGATGTAAGTTTGCAGTAAGATGTTTATTTTCCCATAACTATTTTCTACACCTCCAGGAGCTGATAGTTCACAGAAATTGTTTAATAAGGCATCTAGTTCCTCTATTTCCTCTTCTCTGACCTAGAAGAATCAATGTTTTTGTAACACTTGATCTGACATGTTGAAAAATTTCATGTTGAAAAAAACCACAATGTATTAACATTTCTATTAAATATGATGTACTTCCTTTGTATAGCTAAAAATAGTATTTTTCTTTAGGTACTTTGTATAACCATCTTGAAACCGTCTTGAGGCTGATACAATTACAATTTCATTATTCATCACCAGCATTAAAGTTGCCATTGACATATAAAAATTTTATAAGCTACAATAATTAAATTTTCTCACCTTACTATCCTTCAGTTGATAGATCATTTTTATTTGATCATAGGCAAACCTCTGCCCAACTGGATTAGGGCAAATTTTATTACCTTCCAATGCATTCATTATAGTAATATACATATTTATTTATTTTATATATATATTTTTATTATCAAACTGAATTACAGAGAGGTTACAGTTTCATACATTAGGCATTGGATACATTTCTTGTACTGTTTATTACCTTGTCCCTCATTCACCCCCTCCCCCCTCCCCCACAGTCATATATTTATATGCTATAATAAATTTATAACTTAAATCTAGGAAGTACTACATTTCAAAGCACTGAACTTTCCACTGTTAATAAGATTAAATTCTCAGTATATACTTATATCTTTGAATCATAAATGTATTTTATCTTTAATTCAGTGAACTTTATGTTACAAATAAGCCACCATGTACATTCTATATTATTCAATACTTTCCCTACTGCAAAACCTATATAAATTACTTGATTTGGGGTAAATGCAAAGAATAATATTAAGTATAGCACAGTATATATAATACTCTATGATAGTAGGTATTAGTATTATTGATATATAATAGAACATTGCTGATACCAAGAGTATTCTGCCATTTAGTTTATAATCAGTAACAAAACTTAACTACAAGCTTTTATTTTTGAACAGACTGGATTATGTACTTCTGATTAAAACTTCTATTAGTCTTACCTTAATTTGATCAAATTCTTCAGCTTTGGAAACAATGGCAAATATGTCACCTTCTGTTTTGTGAGCATCAAAGAGTTCATTAAAAGTCTACCAAAATAAGTGTTACATTTGATTAAAATTTGAAGTTGAACAATTATGAATGCCATACAAATCACATATCCTTAGAAACACTAAAGCCTTAGACAATGTACATAGTTCTGCACATCACATTCATCAGAGGCTGAAAAACAGTGTTAAAACATAACGGAGGACCTTTAGAAGCAAAAAGATAAAAAACATTCCTATTAATTGAGACCTATATATTAGAGATCTAAAAAATGTTTGGTCTTTGCTTTAGCTTAATCATAATCAAGCAGCTCTAAGCTGATATCATATAAACCTCAGAGGGGAAAAATTACAAAATATATAATACAAAAATTTGAATAATTAATAGTGAGAGCATATGGAAAATCATGAAACTAAGTTGTATAAAAAACAGTTACAGGACATATCAAACAAACACAAAAGTAAAACGGGTAAAACAGGCCTACAGTTCTGGGGGAAAAGCCACAACAACAACAAAACCTGCCAACAGGTCTACCACGTAGGTTGGCAGAATTAGGCTAACAAGTTAGAAAATAAGAAAAGTTATGTAACAGAGAAAATAGGTAGATATTGAGGAGATAATAGAATACAAAGTGTTGGGTGGAGAACCACCTGAAAACACTTGTAGGTTAACATATATTAAAAAGCTTTTTTAAAAAAAATTCCTAAGAAGTGCTATGCAAATATAAGATCTATTTTGGAAAAGATATGGAAAAATACCAAGCACATATTTTCTGAAACCTACTATATGTATAAGGAATCATTAAATGAGTTTAAGACTCAGATTTCATATGTTTCCATATTTTTGAAGTAATCTCATTTGCAGGTTCAGTAGAAATGATTTGTATTTTGTCATTTTAAATACAATTGTTAACTACAAAAGTAAAAATGAATATATAAAAATGCTTAAAATATGATGATTATAAATAGAATAAAGAATAAAAGTTCACTTTAATATCTCTTTCTTGAGAATTGAGTCTTCTCATACATGATTACATTCTGATTTCTTGTGTACTTATACTGACATGTATATAAACATATATTGCATCTCATAATACATAGAATGATTTTTTTGTGTGTAAGTGGGTACTAAGACTTGAACTAAGAAATTCACACTTGCTAGACAGTTCTTTTATCATTTGAGTCCACATCACAGCCCATACTTAATATTTAAAAAGGCAACAACTAAGCTGGATAAGGTGGTAGGTACATGCCTGTAATTCCAGCACTTGGGAGACAGGCAGAAAGCTCAAACAAGAAAAAGAAAAACAAAAAGCACAAGTCCAGGTTGCAATTGTGTGAACAAAATTATCCTTGAAAATTTCTTAAATTATTCAAAACTTGTTTCTTGTATTTTATACTGTCTTTAACTCATCTTCAGTTGTAACTCATCTTCAGTTGTTTCTTAATAACATGAAATTAATTGTTTGACTTTATTCAAGAATGTCATTATGCAATCAGCTGCTACTTAAAATCAATGAGGCATTCATTCTTTGAAACTGACCAATATGCTTCAATGGTTTCAGGTGTGGGTATTTACAAGTCTTGGAATATATTCATTCAATATGATATAAAGAGGGCTCTTACTATGTAAAGTCATATTTTTCTCTCATTATTGAGCATACACTGCTGAATTCATATAATTTGAATTCATTTTTTTATATCTGCTGTTTTAGCTATTTTGCATTATTAATATATTTTGAAGTTAGAAAGTATTGGCATTGAAAACCAAACATGTATTTGATCAGCGTAATACCTCAATGGTGTTGTATTTAATGTAATAGTGGCTGGCAGTTCTACCCAAATCAGTTGAAGAAAAATATCCTGTTCTTTCTTCATAGCGGATCATCTGAGCTTTGTCTAGTTTTCGTCCTACTTCAATGACTAACTGTTCTCGATGCTTTCTTAATGTTGGGTCAATCTATAGGAAAGAAAAATAAACACTTGAATTCTTTAGAGTCACCACATGCAAATATACCTATTAATTAAAATTACATTTTATTTCTTAAAGTTTTAGACCTTTCTTAAGCTTTACAATTGGTACATACAACATAAGACTGCATAAAGTCACTAACAATTCATATTATGTATAATAATGTCATTAATTATATAAAAACATAGCCATTTTGGTCATCCATATACAGTATATAAATCGGGCTAAGGGTGTATTTGCTCAAATATTTATCATTTCTTTATAGTAAAATTGTCAAAATCCTGTCTTCTAGCTTTTAGAGATGTACTGGACATTATTGTCATCTATAATTGTACAATATCACTCCAGAACTACTTGCTGCTAAACACTACTTAGTACAATTGGCTCTGCCTTTCCTCATCCTATCCTCTTTAGACTTATAATCTCTATTCTTCTCTCAAATTCCCCCGAAAACAACTTTTTTAGAGTTCATATATGAGTACTTGTATTTCTGTGACTGGTTGCTTCATGCAACATAATGATCTCCAGTTACATGTATATTGTTATAAATAATTGAACAGTATTCCCTTAGTATGAATAGTACATTTTCTCTATCCATCCATACATCAGAGAGTAGACACTCAGGCTGCTTCCATTTCTTGTTGGTTGTGAATAGTGTTGTGATAAGTATGAGTGCACATGCTTTTTCAATATGCTTATCTCATTTTCTTTCTATAAGTACCTAGTAGTGAGAATAATAGCTTGTATGCATGTATGTAAATAGCTGCAATGCTCATGTGGGGTCATGTATGTAATATTTTTTTTTTATAGACTTTCTTTTCCCCAGAGCTGAGGACCGAACTCGGGGCCTTGCGCTTGCCAGGCAGGCACTCTTCCACTGAGCTAAATCCCCAGCGCATGTATGTAGTATTTTGATTTATTTATTTGTTTGTTTGTTTGTTTATTTATTTATTTATTTATTTATTTATTTATTTTTTGGCCAGTCCTGGGCCTTGGACTCAGGGCCTGAGCACTGTCCCTGGCTTCTTCCCGCTCAAGGCTAGCACTCTGCCACTTGAGCCACAGTGCTGCTTCTGGCCATTTTCTGTATATGTGGTGCTGGGGAATTGAACCTAGGGCCTCGTGTATCCGAGGCAGGCACTCTTGCCACTAGGCTATATCCCCAGCCCAGTGTAGTATTTTTAAAAATATATTCTTATTATCTTTAAATAAGTTGCACAATGAAGTTACCATTTAACAAATCAGTTTATGAATACAATGCATCTTGATCAACATTTCCCCCTTTTTAAATTTTATTGTAAAGGTGATCTACAGAGGGGTTACAGTTATATAAGTCTTGGGATGAGTATATTTATTTTTGAAGAGTTTCACCCCCTCCTTCATTTTCTCCCAGTTTTTCCCCTTTTAACCTTCTTTCACCCCCAAACTGTATAGCTCATTTCCGACACAGTGTCTAGTGTGAATTAGTTCATCCATTGTCCCACCTTTTCAGTTTCAGTGCTTCTCCTTCTCAAATCAGATAAACTTACATACAAGATGAAGGGTACAGAGACCAAAACAGGGACAAAGTAGAATAAACCAAAGAAAAAGAAAAACAAACAAAAATATCTTCAAACAGTACAAAAAAAACCCATCTAGTTTTTATATCTTGGAGTTCATTTTGATAAGGGTCATTTTGCATGAAAATAATCACATAGCTAGCTATTAAGCCCTTGTGATCTTCTCCTAAGAATTTATGTAGTTACTCCTTTTAAAAGAAATAATCATAAAAACTCTATTTCATTAAGGAGAGTTTAAATTCATTAAATTACCAATCTGCACATTGTCTTCAGATACCAATACTCTTGAATATAAAATTCTTACATGGACTTGTAATATATCAGATTGGAAATCCTGGGAATCAGATATGAGAAAAATATTGGCTGGGCTATAGTAACTCAAGGCCAATATGGGTAGAAAAATCTGCCAGATTCCATCTGTAAAATAACCAGTAAAAAGCTGGGCTGAAAGCATAGCTCAGTTGCCAAGTAAATGCAAGACCTTGAGTTCAAGCTCTAGTACCACAGAGAATGAGAAAGAGGCAGAGAGGAAGATAGGGAGAGAGGGAGAAGAGAAAAAAAGAAACATGCTGCTACACTAAACAGGGATTTTAAATGATCAAACTACACTCATTTTATTAGTCAATTGTAGAAGTGATGGCAAGAATGCTTTTCTTTCAAAAGTCAAGATGCAATACAAACAAATATTCTTTTAAAGTACTGTTGCAATACTTCATAATTGCTGCTAGAAAAATCATTTTTTTGTATAATAAAAATAGAAGCCAAAATAAAATGAGGTTTTATATAATTTTGAAACTATTATTTATTAGCCAATTTCTAATAAGAAATTATAACACTTAATATATGGTATAACAAATATTCTTGTTGCCATGACCTATGTGTATGTGAATAATATTATGTATACACATTCATTCCCGTGAGTGTGTACGTTCCAAATCTTAAAGATTAATTTCTAGTCATGAGTAATATGGTAAAATATATCCTTTGTTGAAGAGTAAATAAAATATAAAAACATTTTAGAAATCTCATATTTTATCATTTATTTTATGAAGGCTAAAATAAAAAAATTAGAAAACATGGCTTTGAGAGTCATATCAACAAATAAAAATATTTGTTAACAATCTCTATTTGAATCAGGCTCAGTTTTGAAAACATTTTTAAAATTATAAATTACAAACCCATTAATGTTAAAGTACTAGATTTGTGTTAGTTCATAAAACGTTTGAAGCTATAGGTTTATAATTGAGCAATAAAATCCAAACACTTATGTTTGGGCATGGAGGGCACACATGTAATCCCAGCACTTGAGAGGGTGAGGCAGGAAGATTTTTGTGTTTAAGATTAGCCAGGGCTACATTGTAAGAACCTTCCTCAAGATCAACAGATAAATAGAAAGATTAAAAAAAAGTAAATAAATATTTAAATATTCTCAATTATAAAGGTAGTAAAACTATGTATTCTGAAAGAAAAACAAATCATTTTTATAGGAAAACAACACAAAACTATTTCTTTGCACTTCTGAAACACATAAAAATGACTTCTGATATTAACCTAATACTTAAGCAGCAATCTGATGTATTTATTTTATTCCAATATTTGAGATGGCTTAGTCCATGAAAACATATGTTGTATTTTATTTTTCTGTAACCCCTTCAGGATAGGTTTTTCTTTTTTACTATGTCAAAATGCCTATATTTTTAAATGAGAATATCCAGTGTCAGATTGTTTAAAACATGAAATGTTATAGGATACCATGAACCTATGTTTCATAACAGATTAGTTAGGCTATTAAATAATGCATCCATTTGAAGACTAGCAAAGATCTATGTTCAGCCCAACTACGAATGTGATGATTTTGTTATAAGCCTCAAAACTAGTTGTGGCTGATGTTTCTATCCAGCCCTAAGCCGTGATTGGTTTAAATTTTTCCCATAGTGAAATCTACTGCCTAGAAAAAGGAAAAAGAAAACCACAAAAAGATTGACAACTGCTCTGGTAACACACACATGTATGTTAATTTTAAATGGAAAACAATTATAATTTTGAGTTCAATTCCTTCATAATTTTGATTTAACATAAGTGAATGTCCACAGAATGATGGTGAAATACTGTTCGTAACCAGATTTTATCTATAATTGGGATGCAGTTACAGTATATATAGTCATAAAGGAAAGATGGATCATACAGAATCTGTAAGCCACATGGACCACACAACTACAAAGTTTGTTAAAAGAGTGGTGATCAAGTATACCTAATTCTCAGTTTATACATAAGCACTCAGTCCTGAAACTGAGCTCAGGCTCCAAACTGTTAAATAATAATTCATTAACGTGTACTTCAGTCTCAGAATAAAGAATGAAAAAGGATTTGATAAGAAGAACAGATTTTATGTAACATAAGCCTATAATAAAAAAAATGTGTTTCTTTCTTAGTGTCTGGTTTATTCTAACACTATATTTACTTTAGTTTAAAAAATCAAAGCAAAATACTATGTGAAATAGAAATATATCTGAAAAGGAAATAAATAATAATAATAAAAAATAAATATGATAATAAAATAAATATGACCTTATTAGTATCAGTGGGAAAATAAATTTAAGTAAGGTAAAATAATTACAGGGGGCCAATTTATTTTTCCTTAGTGTTTTCTAAAAATGATTAAATGTCTTTATTTTTCTTCCAGGTGTTGAACATTTTTCAGATGAGGCAACAGTAGTAAATATTTATCTTCACATCACGAAAAGATTACAAAACCCTAAATAACAGTTTGAGTTGTTTTTCTTTTAACAAATGAGTTTTCTACCTGATAAGCTTTGTGACTGATGCCATATACTAATGGATTTGCTCTCATCCGCACATAGAGGTAAGTGTAACTTATCCACTTCACTGCCTCTTCCACATTAGTGACAGTTCCCAGAGCAATCTGCAAATCAAAAATACAGAAATTAATGTGTTGTAGTCAGTAATGAACATTATAGCAAAGATCACTCTGTCAGAAGGTTTTACTTCTTTAATTAACTAAATTCAGTTCTGTCTTGTGTAATTGAAAATCACCTTAGGAAGTACCATCTTTCAAAACTAAACTCTGAAAAAATTGTATCTAATTACTTTCCCCTATATACATTCTAGTTCTACAAAGTTTCAAACAGTCTTGGAATGTGTTAGCTTTTTTCCAATTCATTTTCATTTAATTTAATTGTACTCAAAGCTTAAATACTTTAAAGTGTACTAGAGTAAAGCTAACAAAGTATCAGTAGTTCTACTCTTCTTTAGCTTGACTCTATACCTGGTCATATCCCAAATACCAGTAGATTATTATCTTTTACCTCTAAACATACATGTATAGGATTGCTGGTATAAATACAATGAAAAATGTGTTCATTTCTGTATAGAAACTAAGTAGACTTTTCTAGAATGTATACATGTTACTTTATATATATACTTAAGAAAGTCCTATCACAGAACAAAGGATGGTTTTGTTTTGGTTTTTTTTTGGCCAGTCCTGGGGCTTGGACTCAGGGCCTGAGCACTGTCCCTGGCTTCTTCTTGCTCAAGGCTAGCACTCTGCCACTTGAGCCACAGCGCCACTTCTGGCCATTTTCTGTATATGTGGTGCTGGGGAATCGAACCCAGGGCCTCATGTATACGAGGCAAGCACTCTTGCCACTAGGCCATATCCCCAGCCCGCAAAGGATGGTTTTGTTGTAAGCAATCAGGTATTTGTACATTTAAACCATAATAAGCACTAGGTGATTCCTTAGATTATATTCAGAAAAGAAATGTAATGTTCAACATAGCATTATAATGTAGCATTGAGATATATTAATTAAACAAAACAAAAGGATAACTTAAAACCTAATAGAGATCTGTGTAATACAAGAATTATTAGACAATGATATTAATTTTAATGAGGTACTCTATTAGCCAATGGTTCCATAGAAAACAGCAAATACTTTTCACTAAAGGTATATGTCTAGTTTTATATATTCAAGTTTGTGAAACCTGACAGATGTATTTTTCTTCCTGCACCTTTAATTGAATTAAAAATTACTGTATGCTGTTATTAGCAAAGAAGGTGTTTTGAATTCAAGAAGAAAAAAAAGGACGAAAAATACAGTCAGTGCCAATATGAAAGTAAGTCACATTGCTAGTATAGTGGTGAGCAGAGCTGCCTTCCAATATGAAAGTAAATAAAAATCTTCATAGCTACCTTAATTCCTCCAGCATCAAGTTCTATGTAAGTAACATTGGGAAATATGTGAAATATAGATGCGTTGGGGTTATAGTTCAGTGGTAGAGTTTGTGCTTAAAAAGGGTTCAGTTCCAGCTGGGAATATGGAGTAGTGGCAAGAGTGCTTGCTTGTATAGATGAAGCCCTGGGTTCGATTCCCCAGCACCACATGTATAGAAAATGGCCAGAAGTGGTGCTGTGGCTCAAGTGGCAGAGTACTAGTGCTAGCCTTGAGCAAAAAGAAGCCAGGGACAGTGCTCAGACCCTGAGTCCAAGGCCCAGGACTGCTCCCCCTCCCCCCTCCCAAAAAAAGGGTTCAGTTCCTGGGTTCAATCTCCAGCACCCAAAATACCCAAACCAAACAAAGAGAAGATAAAAACAAACAATAACAGATCTGTGGAAATCAAGATGAGATACAGCAGCTAGGATGTAGCTCAGTGAAAAAACAATAAAAAAGGAGATATAGCAATATATCATTATCATTGTAATATACTATTTATTATTTAAAGACAAAAGACCAATATTCAAGAAAAAACAGGGGATTCTGTACATATAATCTTAAATTTCCACTGGTTTTATTTACAAATGAGTAAGCCATCAATGATACAATTAAATGTGTAAATTTACTAAAATATAAGCCATAAGTTTTTCCCAAAATGAAGAGCAGCAAGAATCAGACCTGAGATAATTTAGCAGCTGTGTAACAATTCCTAAAGATATATAGACAGGAGAGTTAAACAATTTCTATTCTTCTTAGGTAAATGAAAGTAGTTTGACAATACAGCTAAAAGGCTAATAGTTTTTCCTATGTGTTATTCTATTATTTGACAAAAACTGTCATTTGTATATGAAATGTTAGATATTTATTCCCTTATGATCTTATGCTATTTATTGGTTTTTAGAATAATGATCTGTATTCTCTTATGACCTCATGAGATTATTTTAAAATAATACCACACAATTTCAGAGGTGAGAAAATAATTGAAAGGATAAAATAAGGCTGTTCTACTACTTTTTTTACAAAGCAATTAGTCAATTGTACTTGGGTATTTTTTCCCTCTAGTTTTGAATTTTATTTTTATTATTACCTTTAAGTAGTTGCCATTTAACAAAGCAATTCATGAATACAATATATCTTGATCAATGTCACTTGGTTCAATATTCTTCTTAATTTTTTAAAGATATACACTAGATTCTTGTCTGTATTCTCCCCCTCCTTTCCTCTTCATTTGACTTTCTCTAATTTTCAAAACCAGTGTTGGTAAGTTAAAGTTACATATTAACCAATGCTACCAGTAATAGGATTAAAAGAAAGAAGGAAGTAGTATCAAAGATTAGATCAAGTAATAAAAATCTTCTAATCATCCCCAAAGAAAGAAAATTATCCAGAAAAATAGATGTAAGTTTATGATAGCATGACTTATTTTGAGGCTAACCCTTGAATGCCATGTTGTGACAAAAACCCCCAAAAATTTCCTTATGAATATCTGCTGTCACCTAGTGGTGACTTAACAGAGGAGCCTTTTATAAAACATGTAGTTTTTCATAACATATCTGAAATTTATTGTCAATAGTCATATAATAACTCAGCTATAAGCCTGTATACTATGTAAAACCCAATGTATATGATAATGAATACAGTCTGGTCCTGGCCTCAAGAAGATTCTCAGTCATGGAGGTGAAACAAGAAACCAATGATGACAAGATGCATGAACCCAATAGCTACAGGGCCTTGCATGGAATGTGTATTTAAATGGCTTTAAAGAAAACTCATGACATAAAAGTGGCATTAGCATATTTTAAGATAAAGATTTATGTTTTATTAAGGAAGATAAAGTATCCTCCAAATTTGAAATATCTATTCAAATTTAAGGTTATCTTGTTTATTTATGTTGTATGTGTATTTCAAAAAACTAGTTGAAACCCTATAAAAAGAAACTAAGTAAATTTATAATGAGTATGCATCTACAAATGTATGTATATTTACATAAAAATTGTTATAGGGAATATATGAAAACCATTTATTTATCCCATTAAAATTACAAAATAGACTGTGAGCACAAATGAGCTGAGGAACTGTCAGAATACAGTAAGTGATGCCACACCTTAGGTTCATACACAAGAAATTAATATTTTCAAAACAAGCCAGTGGGAGTATACCTGTTTTATGAATAAAAAGAATTTGCACTTGGCAAGTGAAGTGAACAAAGGAATAGCTTTCCAGGGAGACCTATGCTATTCTTCCCAAACTGGGAAGGTTGCTCAGAGTATAAAGGTCTTAAATTAAAAACAAGGTATTTGTACAAGATCCTCCAAACAGGTGGAACTCTATATACAGTATATCAGAAGGCTGGAGAATAGCTCAAGTGGCAGAGTAAAAGCTCCTGAGTTCAACTCCAGTATTGTTTTTAAAATGCACATCACGGGGCTGGGAATATGGCCTAGTGGTAGAGTGCTTGCCTCACACACATGAAGCGTGGGGTTCGATTCCTCAGCACCACATATATAGAAAAGGCCAGAAGTGGCGCTGTGGCTCAAGTGGCAGAGTGCTAGCCTTGAGCAAAAAGAAGCCAGGGACAGTGCTCAGGCCCTGAGTTCAAGCCCCAGGACTGGCAAAAAAAGAAAAGCACATCAGGGCATATTAGAAAATTGAAAAATTAATACACCCGACCCAAGTGACAGGGTACACTCAAAACACAGGTACGTTAAAAACACGGCATAAAAGTACCATCTGGCTATTGGAAACATAAATGAATCCTGTTTACACTTGAGTCTCATTCTAAAGATATGTTAGTATGTTTATGTAAATATTGAAAAATTTGAAATATATGAAATCCAATACACTATTGGTCTTAAGTATCTGGATAAGGAATACTCACCGAGTAGTAGAAATAAGTTTAAAAAATTGGAATAGATATAAAGAAAGGATATCATAAATGCCTCAGACAACACAACTAATTGATAACACTGTAGCTATGGAGAAGTTATATTGATTAGAGATAAAATGTCTTATTAACATTTTAATAAGCCTCAAACATTTTAATAAGTTTCTCTTGATGCAAAATGAAGTGGTTTTCTATAGGGAAAAAAACCCAAAACATTGTGACCTTTCACCTTTAGGACCATGGAACCAGTCACACCAGATTTTAGTAAGCACAGATATCTCATAAATGCCTGTACTTAAATTATACTTAATATAATAATTTCTCTAGTTTGGTAATGGTTAAAATTGACATCATGAAATTGAAGACATTAATAGTAACAAGAGTCATGGCTTATTCCCCTATCTTTCAAAATATCTGAACTCAGATGAAGTTCTTCCACTTTCATGAACAAAGCCTTTCTGGACCTGATAATTGGGAGTCAAATTTATCTTATTCTTCTGCTGAATGCTTCTATAGAAATTATGAATTATTTCCCCACACCATTGCACTAGGTTTTTGTGTCTTTTTCTTCTCTGTTGGACTATATGTTTGTTAGCAGAAGAAGTGCATTGTGCATGGTTTTTGTGTTGTTCTCTAGAAAGGCATAAATAATATTAATAGAATAAGTAAAATCTCTACAAGCTGTTTAAGAAGAACTTGATATAGGATTTGCATACTATAAGTAGGACTTGATTGTAATTATATTCACTTATTTCAGGTTTATATTCTACTTACATTCAAAAATTACTAAGTCAACTTTAAAGGTATGAAAGTATTTGAAAGCATTAAAATGTCCTGAGGACAGTGAAATTTCATTTGAATGACATATATACTTAGAGTTATGAAAATATTAACTTTCTTTACCAGTTAAAGATGCCACTTTGGCTTCTAAGATATGTCATTTAGATCTTAAAGTCATACACACATGCACACACATACCCACACACACAAACACACAAATATATTATACTGTAGCCCAATTTAAGAAATCAGAGTTTATGTAGCTAAGGTATTCAAATGACATAATGTAAATGAGCTATATGAACCTTATAAATCTTTAAGACTTCACTAAAAACTTTAGAAAAGTGAAATAAAAAGTATTCATTACTAGTATTGCTGTTTGTTTTTCTCATTTGTATTATTTAGGTTGGATTTTGGTTTATAACAAAGGCTCATAGATTTAAAATATGATCATTAAAGAGATGAGTTCTTGTTAGTCTTCCCATCAACATTTTATGCTGTTGAGAATTAACTAACCATACTGTCATTCAGACTATTTTCTCTTATGAATGATATACCATTGCATTCCTAAATACTGCAAAATGGCAATCAATTCTAATTTTATTTTATGATTCTATGTCAGCCTCTTACTAGAGAGATCTTACCTCTGCATTTAGGTTGTCTGCAAGGCTTTCCAGAAACTGACTCTCAATTGGGTTTTGTTGAGTGAGCAAAGTCAGGTAGTGGCTGAGTTTATCATGTGTTGTTATAATGATTCCTTCACCAAATTTGTCAAATTGTGGTCTTCCAGCTCGGCCAAATATCTGCATGACATCTAAAATTCCAAGGTCAACAAAGGAGCCTCTTTTTGCAGCATATATTTGTGTTCCCTAGATGAGAAAAAGTTAATAAAATTTACATAAACACACACAAATATAATCCTGAAGAGCTGAATAGTGAAATTGGGCAAATATGGCAAGATCTCAAAAGTGTACTTTAACTAATCCCTTCATCATCTGTGATAGAGTTAAATTTCTCAATATAAACTGGATTTTTATTGAAGAAAATAATTCTGGTCCTGCATAAAAATAGATTTAAAGTCAATGAAACTAGCCAAATCACAATATTTTTCCAAAGAAATCAATCCGGTGGTTTCTTTTAAAACACACAGACAAATCCATGTGCAAAGGAAAGTAAGCTCCTACCTTAATAATAACAGCATGAGCAGGAAGATTGACACCCCAGGCTAACGTGGCAGTGCAGACCAGGACTTTGATATGCCCATTAGAAAACAAGTTTTCCACTAAATTTCTGTCCTGCCGAAGCATTCCTGCATGATGAATACTAAAACCATCTGGGAATAATTCTCGAACTTGCTTATTTCTTGACTTCTGTACCTAGAACAGGCATCAGGAAAACAGAAAAGTATTATTTAGTATGCAAAAATAATTATTTTTAACATACCTGTTGAATAACACTATTTAATTTTTTAAGGTATGATTCTTAGTATACAATGTTTTACATGAAAAAGCATTTAAAGCTTTTCTGTTATACTGAAAGTAGACAACATCAAAACATGATGCAAAATTATAAACAAAGTGAATAGTAGCTCTCCATTTAGTTTCCCCTTCTTGCAATCAGTCAATCAATGTTACTTGTTTCTAACTTTTCCAAATATATTACACTAGAAATAAATGTGTGTCACATGAAAAAATCTTTAAGTAGTTGAAGAGAAGGATAATTGAACATGTCAGTTTATGAGATAACGCATCTCAATATTCTCATCCATCTCTTCCAAACCACCAACACCCTTGGTGTCTCATGACTTCTAAGAGGGACAGCTAAAGTCCACATAATAAAAAGCTCTATAAAAACCAATCCTATCTCTCACTTTACCCACTGTCCTAATTTTATCACCTCTAATTTCACACTAACAAATATAATGGTTAGCTTTCCCTTTGTGTCTCTCTTTCTATTTCAGACCTACAATCTGAGAGACTTTACTGTTTGTTATTACTGAAATACCCTACGATTCTCCTTGGTCTCATTGGCATTTCCTCATTGCAATGAGCCAATAAACTCAACACTGTTCACTTAAAGTGGTGTTCACGGTGACTTTGATGGGAACATACTGATCATCTACTTTTTATTTAAATTGAAATTTTATTGTAAAGGTGATGTATAGCAAGGTTTTAGTTTCCTAAGTCAGGTAATGAGTACATTCCTATTTGACAGTGTTACCCTCTCTTTCATTTTCTCTCTATTTTTTCCCTCCCATCCTCCTTCACACCAAGGTGTATAGTTCATTTACAGCAAACTGTCTAGAGAGTATTACAGCTGAACTGGTTCATTCTTTGTCCTACCCTTTCAGCGATTTTGCCTCCCCTCCCCAAATCAGATAAATGTATATACAAGACAAAGGGTACAGAAATAAAAAACAGTGACAAAAGGAATAGAACAAAAGAAAAAAAGAAAAAAGAAAGAACTACAAACAGCAGAATAAAAATCTCTTGTTTCCATTTCTTGGAATTCATTTTGATAAGCATCATTTTATATGGTCATATGCACATAGCTATAGAGCCATTGTGATCCCCTCCTAAGAATAGTCTCCTTTGTTCTCACTGTGTGAATGCTTAGAGTGCTGTTTAATTAATCATGTCCAAGTGTATACAAACAATGGAATTCTATGCTTCCATGAGAAAGAAAAGCAATGCCCCATCTGTAAGTAAATGGAAAGACTTGGAAAAAAATTATGTTAAGCAAAGTAATCCAGACCCAGAAGAAATATAGGCTGCATGAATTCCTTCATTTGTAATAACTAGAATATGTCTATAATCTACAAGTAAATCCAATGGATAGTAAAAGATAAATAACTACGCTTGGACATAATCATCTATCTTAATTTTCAAGTTTATAGCTATATTGAGTATAGTACTTATGAAATGTTGGATTTGTTCAGTTGTATCTGTTTTTTGGTTTTGTCTGAGCTCAGACATGTGATCTGTACACGCATCTGTAATCTGTACAAGTACCACAGCAGAAGATTTTACTGAAAAATCTCTGGTACCTATTAAATATCAGAAACAAATACCATTTTGTTTATTATCCTCCATCCATCCATCCATCCATTGATCTATCTATATCTAAAAACCTTCAACAATTTAAGAGGTTTTTAATTTTTTTTATTCATTTTTAAAATAAAAAGTACTACATTGGCAAGGAATGAGATTTCAAGGGACTAGAGTTCTAAGACAGACTGCCACATGACTCTCTTATGAAGTCACAACTTATTTTTTGCATGCCAAACCTGGGGCTTGAACTCAGTGCCTGGACGCTGTCCCTGAGGTTTTATGCTCAAGGCTAGTACTCGACCACTTGTGCCACAACTACAATTCCAGTTTTTTGGCTATTAACTGAAGATAAGAATCTCAATGACCTTCCTTCCCAGGCTGGCTTCCAACTGTGATCTTTGGATATCAGTCTCCCAAGTAGCTAGGATTACATGTATGAGCCACGAGTGCCTAGTGTAGGTGACAATTTTAAATCACTAAATTAAAAGGTATCTAACTTGAAAATGCTGCAAGAAAACAGTATTTCATGAAATGTACAGTTTATAAAACTGTAAGAGATGAGCAAACTCTACCATCTAGTGGCCAAATAGATAAATAGCAATGCTTTCATTTTGAGCTTTCACTTAAGAATCCACAACAAAATACATACATAATGAGTATCTTCTTCAAGTTTCAAAAAGTGCATTCTTATTTTACTTTTGTACACTGTAATCAGCCCAAAAAATCGTTTTACAGTACACTGAACAAGTATCTGCATTTGGATCACATTGTGTCTTCCTTAATTTGTTTAGACAACATATATTACTGCTAGTCTATTTAAAGCAGCTTTTATGAACACGAAAATTTTAGCATGAAGTCTGTTGTGGAACATTTGTTAAGAAATTAATTACAAATTAATATTTCTTCTCTAATGTTCAAGAGTAGATAATTGGAGCCAATAAACAGAAGAAATTAAAAACTGCCGCCTAGAGCTCTCCTGTACAAATCACATTGCTCAAATGCTGTTTACTTCTTATCGGGTCTGTTCTCTGTGGACCACATACATTGGAATACTTTGATATGTTGTGACAAATGTAGATTCCTTGGACAAATTTTAATTGAGACAGGACTTGGATGGACCTGCTGGGATAATAATGACACAGAAAGAAATTGAACACAGGAAGTTTGAAACTATCTTAAGAATTTTCTCAGAAGTCAGTAAATGGAAAAGACATGTTGATACAGTAAAGATCAAGTTAGGGTTGACATTCAACTAGATGCCATAGCCACCAAGATTTTGTATGGATGTGGTCTTTGTGAGAAACTAAGAAACACTTAACAGGCAGTTATTTCTCTTTTAACATTCTGTGTATTGTTTCCTTTTTTTATAGGCTCAGCAGAGATGTGATTATGACTACAATCTTGTTGGTATTTCCTAATTTTCTTTGAACCCGAATATCCTATTTATGGTCTGGTCTAGTTCACAATACAAATAAACTACCATGTTTGGGATGAGGTTTAAGGATATACACTTGAAAAATCTTAGGTTTAAATTATCAAATAGCAAAATTAACTATTTTTCACTATTCACGATATTGAGGTTTTAAATATTTATAAATATTTATCAAGTTTGCTACTCCCGGGACATAAAACAGATGCATCATACTGAAATGAAAATATACAGTTGCCAACTTCCACCACACAAAAAAAAAAACCATCAATAATCAGAAAAGCCTGTGCAATTTCTTTACATGTAAACCCAATCTACTCAAGCACTCATCTTTAACCTTTTAGTTTTTGTTGTATCAAAGCTGTTACATAGCATAAGGCTGGGGTAGGGAGGTAGCTCGGTAGGAGTACACTTGCCAAGCATGTGTAAAGCCCTGGTTAGATCTCTAATCCTCCCATTCTTCCCACTCCCTAAAAGAAAGGCAGAGAGAAAGAGAAGAAAAAAGAGAAGGATGTTATATACATTGAATCTAATAATATATAAGCTTTTTGGACCAGTTTCTTTTTCTTTTTTTTTTTTTTTTCTTTTTTTGGCCAGTCCTGGGCCTTGGACTCCGGGCCTGAGCACTGTCCCTGGCTTCTTCCCGCTCAAGGCTAGCACTCTGCCACTTGAGCCACAGCGCCGCTTCTGGCCGTTTTCTGTATATGTGGTGCTGGGGAATCGAACCTAGGGCCTCGTGTATCCGAGGCAGGCACTCTTGCCACTAGGCTATATCCCCAGCCCGACCAGTTTCTTTTAAACAGCTTAAATTGCTGAAATGTCTTTTAGATCCATCCAAGTTTCTGAATACATTAGCGGTTCATTCATTTCTATTATTGAGTATGGATGGTATGGATGGCTATATCACAGTTTGGTAATCTAATTTCACACTGACTGGCATTTGGATTGCTTCCAATTTGGGTAATTACAAGCAGAGTTTCTATGATACGTGTGTTTCTGTGCACACATGCATGTGCAACAGAGAAAAAAGACTGAGACAGAGAATGTGATTTCATTTCTCTAGTGTAGACAGCAGTAATGGAGCTGCTGTTAGGTTATAGGGTAAATTTATGTTGAACTTTACAGAACACTTTACAGAGTAGCTGTAATACTTCACATTTGCATCAGTAATAGTGAGAATTCCAGTGGCTTCAAGCCTGCCCATAGGATGTCTCGTTTTAAACTGTAGCCATTGTCACAGACCTGGATCACATTTTAATATGTATTTCCCTAAGTGCGTGAGGTTAAAGGCCTTTTTTGTGTTCTTGGATGAGCTTATTTAGTTGCTCCTCAAATTAACCTAATATATAAAAGTATCAAAAATTTTCCAGAAAGATAATTTGGCCTTGTGAGAATGTTCCATGTCAAGAAACCATGTATTTATTGTTATATTAATTTATATTAAATTATTTACATTCTTTGTGCATGTGAATGTGTGTACATGTGCTGGTACCAGTGCTTGAACTCCGGGCTTGTGTTCTTGCTTGGCTTTTTGTCACTTATGGCTGGCTGGTGTTGTGCAGCTACTCTAGCTTTCTGTCTGGTTAATTGGAGATGGAGTCTTAGGGAACTTTCTGCCCAGGCTGGCTCTGAATCTTGATTCTCAGATCTCAGCCTCTTGAATAGCTAGGGTTACAAATGTGAGTAAGAAAAGAACATCCTCACAAATTTATGGAACATGACAGTGATTAAGAAAAAATTTTACTGTAAGAGTCAAAGAAATGACTTAAAGTAGAAGTATTCCTTATTATATATACAGGATCTGTTTAATTAAAAGAAATCTAAGAATAAATTTAAGCATTAGATAACATGCAGACTGATGAGAATGCAAACCAATCCACAAATAATTTCTTTAAAATGTTTATAATAAAGAGTTCTACTGTAATTTTTTTTTTTTTTTTGCCAGTCCGGGGTCTTGGGCTCAGGGCCTGAGCACTGTCCCTGGCTTCCTTTTGCTCAAGGCTAGCACTCTGCCACTGAGCCACAGCGCCACTTCTGGCCGTTTTCTGTATATGTGGTGCTGGGGAATCGAACCCAGGGCCTCATGTATATGAGGCAAGCTCTCTTGCCACTAGGCCATATCCCCAGCCCTCTACTGTAATTTTTGACAATGGTATTATTGGGATTTTTTCTTTTCTTTATTTTTTCTTTATTATTATTATTATTATTGCCAGTCCTGGGGATTGGACTCAAAGCCCAAGCACTGTCCCTGGCTTCTTAGTTCAAGGCTAAAACACTCTGCCACTTGAGCCACAGCACCACTTCTGGCTGTTTTCTGTATATGTGGTGCTGAGGGCTTCCTGTGGCAAGCACTTGCCACCAGGCCATATTCCCAGCCCCTTACTGGGATTTTTATTTCTCATATCACCCAATATGAGAGGAACAACAGCAAGATCAATGGCACAGAAAAGAAGCTCATGTAAAAAGAAAATTTTTCTATATTAAAATTTAAGATCACTAAAAAAGATGTAGTAGGTATTAAGAAAGAGATGGCATACCCACCATTGTCTAGATTAGCCTCCAGATAAAGAACTCAATAGTAAAAATTTTTAAAAGGGCTTAAAGAAATCATGAGTGAAGAGGTATGACCTTTATATAAGACAAAAAACTCAGTGTCCAAAAATCAATTGATGAAATTTCCACATGGAAAAATGTAGACAAATAAACGTAAATAAAAATCAAAGGTTACCTAGACAAAAATAATAGTGAAATACAGTTTTTCTCCACTAATCTATCATTTGTGTTACAAACTACACTGCTTACTTACAAACAATACTGCCTAGTAAGAGAAAACTTGGATAAGAGGAAGTAGCTGTTTGAGGATATATAAATTGAAATAATCTGAAGTGAGTGAGTGGTTTGACACTTTTGTCCACAATTTAAAATGTATTTGCTTCATGATGGATAAGTTACACTCACTGCTAGGAATTTTTCCTATCATTTAATAGTGATAAATAGCAAGAATTTGAGCATGTCTTGACTGCATTGCTAACAAAAATAATTGGCAACAAAAGTATTCATCAACACAGGACTGAGTAAATGAATTATCACACTGTGGTGTATTATGCACTTACTAAAATAATGTAAAACCTTTTATATTGATTTCTAGGAAACATTAAGTGGAGAAAGAGAGAGACCAAAATGTGTGCAATTTTATTCAATTTGGCCACAGCAAATCACAGACATGTACACACATGCAAACACCCATCAGTCACACAGAACCCTTTCTCGCAAGAAAATGCAAGCTTTTTAACAGAAATTTCTTTGGTGATATGAATGGAGCAGAGCTAGCTAATTAGAGCTATGCATTTCAAAGCCAAGATTTCTTATGATAAGATGCCTACTGCTTTTGAAAAAAAGTATGTCTTTATTATACTTAGGTCATTGTACAAAGGAGTTATCATTCAACAAGTCAGTTTATAACTACAATGCATCACCATTCTCCTTGGCTTCTCATTAAGTACCTAGAAAGGTATTTTAGCCCCCTTTCAACTTTTCCTTTTGTTATAAAAGAAGGACTCTTCTACCTACAGAAGTAAACTCAGTTCTCTGGATTCAATAATCAGCCAACTTAATCTATGCTTTGCTTCAGACCAGGCAAATGATAAAGCATCTAAATAAAGTTACCAATAAATATAAAAACCCTACAGTGATCAATGTGAAGTCCCCCACTGCTTGACCACTCCCAGCAGCATTTACTATACATATTTATGTGGGTTAATGCATCATTTTTTTTTAACTTTCCTTTCTTGGTTCATCCTCTTACATATTATCTTTAAACATCGAAGCTCCTTTAGACTAGTCTGTGAGTTCCTTAATGCTCATCCACTTCCCTTCTCTAAACTAGAATGCTCTTCTGATACACCAGACTCACATTTCCACCACAAGCGTATACATCATCTCTAACATCAGAGGCATCTCAAACACAGCATGTCCTAATAAATGCATGATCTATATGCCTCCCTCCCAATCTACTATCCTCCTCGCCTCGTGACCCAGGTACCCTCTCAGCAATGTAAGGCAGATAACTTTTAGAAGACAAAAACTTCCTAATCTTTATCCAGATCCTCCATATTCCATTAATCAATTCCAAAAGATATTTTCCTAATATTCCCCAATAAATTTCTAGCTGGTTTCCCAAGATATGGATTTATGTTATAAAACAATGATTATATCATCCCCTGTGGCTATCTACCAACCTACCACTTTCTACATTTTAGTCACTTTGACTCCCTTCCCCTGATTTCCTTAAGTGTGATAATGATTTTCTAATGCCAGGGCCTTGTCCATTGTCAACAGATGTGCCACACATTCAAAATTGTTTACTTTGTTTTATTTTTTTTACTAGCTTATATTACCTATAGAAAAGGAGATTTCATTGTTACCTCACACATGTGACATAACACATTCTAATCTTAGCCTTTCTATTAGTTTTAAGATTTTTAAAAAACACAATTTATATGTGATTGTTTATCATACATAACTAAGCATGCTTATATGTTATCTAGTGCCTCATACACACACACACACACACACACACACACACACACACACACACACACACCCCAAACAAAACCAAAAGACAGGAAAGAAGGTTTCAAATTTCTAGTCATTTCTTTTTTTTTTCTTATTTATTGTCAAAGAGATGTACAGAGAGGTTACAGTTTCATACGTTAGGCCTTGGGTACATTTCTTGTACTGTTTGTTACCTCCTCCCTCATTCCATTTCTTATATAAATTTATTTCCTATTTTAAACAAGATACATCTTCATCTTTTATTACTTGAGTTATTTTTCACAGTAGGGACACGTGTTAGGCTGGCTTGGGCCACTATTCTACTTATGCTTTCCATATAACTGAGATGACAGGTATATATCACTGTGCCCAGCTATCTATCCATCCATCCATCCATCCATCCATCCATCCATCATCTTTACTCATTTGAGAATCTGAACTTGTTGATAGGCTGGCCTTCATCTGTCATCCTCTCAATGTTAGTACCTTAAATAGCTAGGGTTACAGGTGTTAGTCACTATATCTGGCTCCTTTACTAGTTTTTAACTGACACAACATATGACTTTCTTAATGCAGTATAAACAGCTTGCCAGTAGTCTACTGATACTGGTGATATGTATCTGGTAAAATACACTCACACTCATCACCTGACAGCTATGAGACCACCACCGAAACTAGTTTGAGACTTACATGAGCACAATTAATTTATAATGACACATACTAGACTTCTCACCATAGCCAATTTCTATTTGCTAATCTGGTTATGCTAACTATTTACATTAATTTAGGATAAATAAAGTACTAATATATCCCTTCAAAGATGATCCTGGTTAGCACAAGGGCTTTTGTATTTATTATCATAGGATGATCTTACTAAACAAGATTTCCAGAGAGCATAGTGGTTAGCAAAAAAAGAAACCTAGGGGCTGGGAATATGGTCTAGAGGCAAGGGTGCCCGCCTCACATACATGAAGCCGTGGGTTCAATTCCTCAGCACCACATATATAGAAATGGCCAGGAGTGGCGCTGTGGCTCAAGTGGTAGAGTGCTAGCCTTGAGCAAAAGGAAACCAGGGACAGTGCTCAGGCCCTGAGTCCAAGCCCCAGGACTGGCAAAAGAAAAAAAAGAAACCTCATCTAAACCTGCACTTTATTCACTGACCATTTTATTTTATTTTTTTTCAGGCAGGAGAGAAAGTTTATTACCGAACTGCTGGCCTGTGGCGGAGATGATGCACTGCAGGAGAGAAGGGAAGGGCCCCCTCCCCCAACCTGCCTTATCGGGTAGGGGCAGGGGGGTGTAGCCAGGTGGATTAGGATGTGATCTCCAGGAAGGGGGAAGTAGCTGCCTCCAGGTCTGCTGGTTATCCAGGTAACTGGGTGGAGACAACCAAGTGGAGGGGGGTGTGCAACATGGAGTCTTCCCAGGGCAGACCGTACAGTTACCACTTTATTATTGAAAAAAATCGATCGTAGCCATCCCAGGGACCATGTGGAAATAGACATGGACAGGAGAAGAAGTTTTATAAGGAGGTTTATTAGTGGGGCCATATCTCTCATGGGAGAGGGAGCAATATGGCGTCCTCATTGACCATTTTAAAAACTAAGTTTTTAAAGCTTTAAAACCATATTATGAGCAAGTGATTTATTTATTTATTTATTTTTTTGGGCTAGTCCTGGGCCTTGGACTCAGGGCCTGAGCACTGTCCCTGGCTTCTTCCCGCTCAAGGCTAGCACTCTGCCACTTGAGCCACAGTGCCACTTCTGGCCGTTTTCTGTATATGTGGTGCTGGGGAATCGAACCTAGGGCCTCGTGTATCCTAGGCAGGCACTCTTGCCACTAGGCTATATCCCCAGCCCATGATTTTTTTAATCTTTAAATGCTGTTTCTGTAAATTCCTATATGATTAGGAATTAATATTTACTTAATCTGTCTGTATTCAGAGATTTTCCCATACTCAAATATTTTCAAATGAGAGCAATAACATGGCAAATATCATACTTTCCAAACATGTTTCTTAGTATGTATGAATTGTTTTCATAAGAAATTTATGTCATTGAATTGTAAAGCATAAGCAGAAAAGTTGCAGCAGTAGAGATTTACTAAATAATAAAAGAAATAAAGACAAAATACCAATGCTTACTTACTATGTTTTCTAAGAAAGAAACTTATTTGTTCAAAGTGAGTTGCATGCTGGACTACAATAGAATGAACTCCATCCAGTGCCTGGGATGGCACCTGCCTGCAGGAAAAAATAAAACCTCCCTTCCAGTCTTGGATTCTGATCTACAATTCAGTTTTACAACAATCTTCAGTGGTTCACACTCACTAAAGTCTAAAAGCTTAAGCACAGATTTAAGTCACCTACATGCCTCGCTGTCCATGTTCAGGTCAAAAAAAAGAAAAAAAAGAACATTCTTTTGTTTATTTTCTTGAAGTGCTGGGGATCGAACCCAGACCCTTGAACATGTTGATAATGCCCTAACTGTAAGCTACATTGCCAGTCCAGGAATATACTTATTCTCCAAATGTATCTACAGTTTTTTGTTAGTCTTTTTTGTCTCTTTTTAATTTACTTTACTTTTATTACTGCCAATAGAAATTCATGACTACTGGATAAAACTCATCTACTTCTTTTTGTACTCCTATTGAACTGTTTATTCTTTTCCAAAGTCATGTTTCACTTCCTGCTTTCCACACATACCTGTATTTATTTACCTCCTAATCCAGTGAGACTGGTTAACAGTCTCAAAGGTAGGAACTCTGCCTTATGTACACAAGCACTCAGGGCATGATCTATTGAATTAAAATTGACATGGAATTGAGTGCCATGTTTTAAAGTTCAAAATAATGATTCCTGAATTTCTCCCCTGCTATAAATATGTGAAGGCTACATTTAACATCAGAACTATGTTTCATATTAAAAGTGTTTTGTGATAAAAAATCTTGGTGGTTGGCTAGGCACTCATTGATGGCCCGTGTCTGTAATCCTAGCTACTCAGGAAGTTGCAACCTGGAGGATAATGGTTTAAAGTCAGTTTGGGTAGAAAAGCCCACAGAACTCCAATTAACTAGCAAAAGGCTGATTAGAAGTGTGCTCAAATTGTAGACTGTCAGCTGTGAGCACAAAAGCAGAATGAGAATGTGAAGCTCTGATTCTTAATCTCCACATACCAGCAAATCAATCAATTGATCAATCAATCAATCTCGGTATAAATAATCTTTTTATCTTTTCTTAGAAAATATTCCAAGGCTTAGTATTTGTCAAGGAGAAAGGCTTGAATTGATCCAGCAGCACAGAAAATCTAGGAGTTTACCAAAATTCCTAAATCTTCTACAAAATGGTTATTATCATGTTGAGTTTGTGATGATTTATTGAGCTTAAGAATGAACTCTCTTAACTTTAATCACATAATTTTTTCCTTCTAGTTTTTTAATCCATTTTATTTCTGCTTTTTGTTTTTGCTCACAATTTGTGTACTTGGAAAGTTCATGCTGTAGTTATATATAACTTCTGTGTGTATGTGCCAGTTCTGGGGCTTGAATTCAGTGCCTAGATACTATTCCTGAGCCTCTGTGTTCCAGGTTAGCACTCTATCACTTGAATCACAGCTCCACTTCCAGATATTTGGTGGTTAATCAGAGATGAGTCACAGAGACTTTCTTGCCTCAGCGGGCTTCAAACTGTGGCCCTCAGATCTCACTGTCTCAAGTAGCTAGGATTACAGGCATGATACTGTAGTTATTACATTTAACAATGCATATATTAATTAGTCTTTAGCTGTTATTAGTATTTCTACCACCTGTTTATTGCCTTTAAAAATTCATCATTTTACAGTTCAAAAGCTTTAAATTAAAATGTTGTAGCACATATTGTATCTCTCTCTCTGTCTGTCTGTCTCTCTTTTTCTCTCTCTCTTCCATTGGTATTTCTCATTTTCTCTGACAGTTCTGGGAACTAAACTCTGGACTTCAAGTGCTCTACCACTTGAACCCTGTCTCCATACACTTTTGCTTAGGTTTGCGATAGGGATTTGCACATTGTTCCCTCAGGGGGTCCTGGATAACAAACCTCCTGCCTTTGACTCCCAAGCTGCTGGGATTACAGACATTGCTCACCATAAGAGGCTTGCTTTTTTTTTATTTTTATTTTTTTTTTAAGATCAGATCTCAGGGGCTGGGGATATAGCCTAGTGGCAAGAGTGCCTGCCTCGGATACACGAGGTTCCCCAGCACCACATATACCACCACATATACAGAAAATGGCCAGAAGCGGCGCTGTGGCTCAAGTGGCGGAGTGCTAGCCTTGAGCAAAAAAGGAAGCCAGGGACAGTGCTCAGGCCCTGAGTCCAAGGCCCAGGACTGGCCAAAAAAAAAAAAAAAAAGATCAGATCTCAGTTAAATTCTTCCTCTGGCCAGCCTTGAAATGTTATCCCCTAATCGTCATCTCCGAGGAGCTTGAGTTATGACATGTCTATCCTTCTTTAAAGCTAGTATCTCTTTCCTTTCAAAACTCTTATGTAACTATTTAAAACATTGTTTGGCAGTATGTGAGGTATATATTATAATCTTCCTTACTACCAAAATATTAAGATACAAGTATCATTGTTATGTTGGATGCAGTAAAGATGTGGCATAAGGAAATTAAATAGGCTATGTAAGGGTGTGTAAGTCAAAATTACAATCCAGGCTGGCCTACGTTCAAAGCCTTTATTTTATATGAGGTTATCTCTCTTGATAGGAAAGAACATAATGCTTCCAAAAATCCATTTAAGCAGTTAGCAATTTTCTTGCTACTTTTCTCTAACTTACAGTTTTCATAAAGGGGAAAAAATAAACCATGTTATTATATTATACTAATATACCATTAGATATTCCTGCTACCATAAATCAGGGAAATTCAGTATAGGGGTAGGCAGGAATACTCAATCTTGTACTAGAATTTTGAAAGCTTGTTAAAAAATTTGTCTCTCAATTGTTATATCACAGTTGTAACTACTTTCAACGTCCCATGTGTATCTGTAGCTTCTATTATTGATGATGTTCTTGTATCACCTTCCTGTGGTTGTACCTACACTATCTCTGTAATTTTATGAGTATATTGGAAACCGTGTATACTGGTATTGGAACTAAGAAATTGAAAGGGAATACCAAAATTGAGAGACACAGGGTAAAAAAAGACAAACAACTACAAAAGCAATACTTGCAAAACTGTTTGGTGTAAGTGAACTGAACACTTCAGTGGGGGAAAGGGTAAGGGGGAGGGGAGAGGGGGGTATGAGGGACAAGGTAACAAACAGTACAAGAAATGTATCCAATGCCTAACGTATGAAACTGTAACCTCTCTGTACATCAGTTTGATAATAAAAATTTGAAAAAAAATTGTCTCTAAAAAGTGATGTAGGGAATCTGAGATCTTGAATGAAATAGAATGTAAGGAGTCTAACTGATATTTAAAAATGAAAATCATAATAGAAAACAATGGTTCATGATTGAAAATATCCATCCCTAATTATACACTTACTTCTACAAAATAAGAAACTTTCACTCTTCTTTGAGGTACTCTATATTTCACAGAAACAGAAGAACCATGAGGCAGTTTCTCTGTGGCAAAAATAGCAAAAAGTAAAAGCATACAGGAGAAATTACATTCACTTTGTTCCTTATCCTTTCATCACTTTAAAATTTAGATATTTGTATATATTTTTGAAAAGATTTTCATGCTGTGATAGATAAACTTACATTTTGAGCTAGCTTTTAAAACAATTTCATATATCATTCCATCATTCCATTGATTTCTCATACTAAACCACTGAAGAAGGTATATAATGCATGTGTGATGTACATGTGCATGCGCGCACACACACATATCATATATTTCCTGATAGAAGATAAAGTTTCCAAGATGTGTAGCTATCTAAGGTGAAATGAGAAGAACATGCGTTAATGTGCTCTCTTCTACTGGGTCTCAAATAGAATTCCTGAGATGAGATACTCTCTTCACAGCAGATACACTAGCTTATTTCCACAGTCGAAACTATTCTACAGACACTTCATGGTTTTACCCCTATCATATTTCAATGGACAATTTGGAAATGTAGGTGGCTTTTTGTTTTGTTTGTTTTTTTCACTCAGGGAGTGACTGTGAAGTGAAAGACAGGAAGGGAGTGAAGAATTCTAAAATAAAACTGTTACTGGAGAGACAAGATTTATTTTCAGCTGTGGCTAAGGCATAGAAACCATAAAGAAATTGCACTGTTATATTCATTCACACATGTGACAGTACACACACACACACACACACACACACACACACACACACAAACATATGAGCATAAGAAGAGGATGAGTATTGTTGTATTTATCAAGTTTTACTGCACTGAATAAATTGTAAAAAAAAAATGCCTTTAAAGGCCTTACTTAGAAAGTCAGGAAGTTACATTAAACTCTTGGGGTTGAAGCATCACTGTAGCACGGTAGGGACTTAGCTACATTTCCATTAATGAGAACCCTGAGGATAAATTTCTATGAACTTCCATAGCATAGTTACCTTCTAATTTTATTTTAAGGTTTCAAACATTTAATTTTCTATTTTTCAAAATCATGAGAATAAAATATTTCTTACCATCACAACAATAGGTTTTTAGGAATTGCTTGGAAATTAATATTCACATTTGAAAGGAACTTTATCAAATGAGAAATATAAAAATAGCACTAGAAAAACAATCAAAAATTGTGGAGTACTGAGAAAACAATGAGAAAGAGTATTTTCTGTTCTAACATTCTTCTGTTTCATTGGGGGAAAAAAGAGACTATGTACTAAATGTTTTAGAAATTCCCAGATTGAAGTGTTAGGATTATGGCTCAAATGGTGGGCTTCAGAGTTCAAACCCAAGTACTGATCCTGCCAAAAAACAAGTCCTACCCAAGTTGGATTTGATCTGTTTGAACAAATACAGCACAGCATCATGAAAAGTGTGGGCTTAGGAGCCAGACTGGTTCAAATCATGCTATATAAGAGACAGAGCTACCATTTCAATTTCACTTACTATACTTGTAAAATGGAGGTAAGAATCTTTCCTTTTTGAGGTATGAATCTTTCAAAGGATAGAAAAGTAGTAAGATAAAATGAGAAAATTAAATGAAAATGACTATGATAATGCCTGCTTTACAAGAACAAAAGCAATCGGAATCAAAATCAAGTATAATAAAAATATAACAGAAGGTAAAAATGAATAGGGATTTCCAAACCTGTCTAATGTCATTGAAATTGCTAATTTTCAATACTTGTTCAGTGTAGGATCTGTAGACTTCTGTTTGGTGACATTTCCTTTAACAAACATAATCACAAAATGTCTCTACATAAATTATAATAATGTGCTTTAGAATACTTGATGCTACATTTGAATTATAGATAGGAAATACAGAGGTACAATAACAGTAGAAAATTCCATCACAGAGTGTTGTGGGGATTGAATTAGTTATATAAAGCAATAAAAGCAATGACTGGCATTACTAAGCAATATGCAAGTATCTCACATAAATAATAAGCATGAATGTCTAGAAAGTAAAGAGCTCTTGGAACTGAGAGGTATGAAATAACAAGGAATCCACAAGGTGGCTCTCAAGACTTAGCTTTTACAGAATAGAGTTGCTGTTTTTGTTTTTTTTTTATATGCAATGGAATGAAATAAGACTCATGAATACCAATCTGACTTTTCAAAATTCTCATAAATTTATGACTGATAAGTAACTGCAGGAACATAAAGAGTAAAATAAATGTTAAATAATAAAAGACATTATAAAATAAAAAAATGAACAAATTTTGTAACTAAATTGAAAAAGAAATCTAATGCTAAAGACAACTAACAATGGCTTAGTATGGTCAGAATTTAAAATGTCAAAATAAAATGGTGAATTCACAGTGTAGGCAGGATAATTAATTACGTGGTATTAAGCCAATCCATGTGAAAGTGTACAGCACAATGTCTGGCAGTGAGTAGCTGTTCAGTAAACAGTTATACCCTGTGATTTTAAAATTATTTTCATAGCTTTAATTAGGGTCTGCACACTTTTTTTTAGTAAAGGGACAGAGGAACTTATAGTCTGTCACAACTACTCAGTTTTCCTGTAGTATAAGAAAGCAGTCAGAAACAGTAAAGAAAATGGTCTCGCTGAGTTCTAATACAAATTTAATTAGAAAAACAGGGCCACCTTCACTCTAAGACTATATAGATAGTACAATATCCTTCCCCTGAGTTTAGATGAAATTTAATGGAACGAGTTTAAAGGATTGATTCTGAGAAATTAACGGAATCATTTTTACAATTGCCTTATAAATACAGTAAATGATAACCTGAGTTTTTGCAATCCTGATCAAAGTTATTATTGAATTGAAGTAACTGAAACTTAAGATTCAAGTAATACTCAAATTACTTAAAGCGGTGCTTTCTTAAACTGTAATGAGCATAAAATTACCTAGGAATCTGAATGAAGGAATCTCATTTGGTAAGCTTGAGGTGGGACTAAAGATGCTGCTTTCCTAACAAGGATGAGGTGTTCTCCAGGTTTCTTAGTCCTTTAGGCACACGAAGAGTAGTAAGACAGCTACCTTTTGATCTTAGGTATCCTTTGCATTCTTTCTGAAAGGATCTTTTGCTTATTTCAATTATACCTATCAATATTCATCTTAGGAGTTAAAACTGTTAACTTTAAAATATATGTATTTATTCTAGATGTTAACCTATTTGTTGATATTTAAGTATATTTTGCATTTTAACTAAATTTTTAAAACTAGGAACAGTACTTAGAACCATATGGATGCTAATAAATGTATTAGCAGTGCTTAAGGTGCAAATAAACATGATATGCAGTGAGACCTTTGCCAATAAAGTTAATAAATCTATAAAACTAATTTCTTAAAGTTATCCATATGGCAGACTTTTCATATACACAATATCTACTATATGTGGCCAACTTTTGTTGTTGACATCTTGATGTTATTTGTATCTTACCTGTTTTTCTGCATGTCCATATTCAGGTCCTTGGGTGGGTAAAAAGCAAGAAATCTGGCCACAATTTTTTGCTCTTTCTATTAGAGACATAGCTGTCCTTACAGTGGCATTCCGAGCATGTACAAACACCATCACCTAAAAACAAAGAATGCTGTTTTAAATATAAAATTCCAGTTCACTAAATTGCAGTTTAGTAATATGGAAAAATCATCCTATAGAAAAATTACTAGTTTTTGAAAACAGAATGTCCAATTCATGATTTTATTTAAATTTTAGAAAGAAGTATATATCAATAAAATTTCATAACATCTTTATTATTAAGCCTACAAACTGATTTATATACTTATGTAAAAACTTTATAAAACTTAGAGCATATTTAGAGTGCAACGTGTAATAATGTCTGTTTTAAGACATGATTCATGATGTTTACATTCACATCACGTACGACTGGAAAAATATAATTTGTTTATAAGATAACCACATCTTTTAAAAAATCAAAGTAACATTTTTTTGGAAAGGGTGGGGCTGGAGTAATTATTTGGCAAAATGGAGGCCAAAGAAGAAACATGTGGGAGAGAAACAGACAGGCAGCCAGTGTGGGCCACTAATAACTCTTTTCTTTTATTTTCTTCAGTTGCATATATATTCTGTGAGTGTCTCTTCTTAGAGAAGCTGCAGGCAGCATGGAAGACCAGCCTGAAAGATTTAGCCATGGTGGGCTGGAATCAGCAAAATCATAGAGGGATGACTACCCAAGCCTTGTAATCCTCACATCCCCTGCAACGTACATTGGGAGACAATTGTGGAGACTGAGGATTTAGTTTGTCCTGTGGGGTTTCAGTCTCACTTTGATCTGCTTCTTCCCCAATATTTTCTTATTCTTGCCTTATAGAATAGGAAGGTTTATCCTGTGCCATTATGGCTTAGAAGTATGTAATTTTATTTTATTTTATTTTCTACAGGGTCACCCAGTATATTCTACCTTGGGACATGAAGAATTTGGCCTAGGACTTTTGAGGAATGCTACAATGATTGAAATTTGGGGATTATTGGAGGTGGACCGAATGCATTTTATATGGTTTGGCAGACACGAGCCTTTAGGGGCCAAAGGGAAAAGGCTATAATAGTGTAAATTTTAACAGTTCCTCAAAAGCCCACTTTTAAAAGCTTAGTCTCCATACTGGAAGGTGAAGGAAACTTTAACAAGTAGAGTCCTAGTGGGGTCTGTAACTGTTGGCAAGTCCTCAAAGGGAAGGTGGGCTGCTGATCTTTTCCTCTCTCATCATTTTGCTTTCCAAAGAACATGAAGTAAGCAGCTTAACTCTATCACATGTTCCATACCATTATGAGCTGCCTTGTCATAGATTCGAAAACCTATCAAGAATGGGGCTGGGGATATAGCCTAGTGGCAAGAGTGCCTGCCTCGGATACACGAGGCCCTAGGTTCGATTCCCCAGCACCACATATACAGAAAACGGCCAGAAGCGGCGCTGTGGCTCAAGTGGCAGAGTGCTAGCCTTGAGCGGGAAGAAGCCAGGGACAGTGCTCAGGCCCTGAGTCCAAGGCCCAGGACTGGCCAAAAAAAAAAAAAAAAAAAAAAAAAAAATGAATGAATTGACACCACAACCCCAAAGAAACCTTTCCCTTAAAAAAAAACAAAAAAACATTATTTCAGGTATTTTCTCACAGGAATGGAAAACAGTGTATAAACCAAGAAAATTTCCCACATACATAATGCTGATCAAAGTTCACATTGGAATAAAGCCTCTTGTAACTAATATTCTTCTTTTTTGTTTTGTTTTCTTTTCAGTCATGGGGTTTAAACTCAGGGTCTGGGCATTGCCTTGGAACATGTTTGCTCAAGGCTAGCACTTTATTATTTTGAGCCACAGTTCCACATTCAGTTTTCTGCTGGTTAATTGGAGATAAGATTATCACAGAACTTTGTTACCCAGACTTGGCTTCGAACCATGATCCTCATAACTTGGGCTCCTGAGTAATATTCTTATAAATATGAACAGATAGTCTGGAGAAAACCAGAAGTACCTCAGAGGAAATTACTCAATGAATTTAGAGAAGATAAAAATAGCATAAAAAGTCATTTGAAGAAAATTAACACAAATTAATGTCATTGAGGTATGAAAGCTTGAGATTTTACATTTTATCAGAACTCTAATTTACTGATATGAATGTATTTACAATATATTAAAATAAATATAAATACAAATAGAAATAGAAAGGGTTTTGGGAAGTAGCTAAGGGCAGAGCTGATGATTGAATCTCATGTATACTAGGCATATAGTCTAACATTGAACAGGCAGTAAATGTGAGGCACTAACTGCTCCTTTCTTTTATTTTTATTTATATTCCTGGCCAAAAGAATTTCTTTATAATGACTACAAAAAATGGTATGTACATAGGTTTTATAGGTTTTTGAACAGCTATTGCGTTTTCTACATAAAGTAAAAAAATAAAATCTGATCTTGATCGAGTCTTTGACATTCACCTACTATTTAAATTCAAATAGTGATATTCTCATAATTACTGACAGAAGCTGTTTGAGATTAAGTAAGATGGAAAGTTCTATTAACCATAATGTCTTACTGAAGATTCACCAGATTGAATTCTGTCAAATTCTATCAACTTATCTCTGGCAAAAGGCTGGGACATTTCAAGTGTGAGTTTGACAGGGCAGATTTTTTTTTCTCTTATATAATAACAAATTTTATTACCTACTAAACCTTACTAGTTCCCAATGTTAAATCTTGGAAAAAAATGTAATTAAAATGAGTTTGTTATTTTCTATTAATTTACTAAGTTATTCAAATATTTCTGAGCACAGTCATTACTAACACTTAAGTAAACTGAAAAAAGACACAATGCCTATTTGCATCTGATCATACAAGAAAATACTTACTGAAATGAAATCTATGGAGTGGAAACGAGTTTTGTTGGGGGTTTTTTTTGCTATTTTTTGTTTTAGTTTTTTTATTTTTATTTTTGTCTTGTCTGTATCCCTTTGGGAGTATAAAAGGAGGCACAGAAATAGAGGGACAAAGTGTGAACAAATGAATCAATGGTACTCACTGGACACAATGTTGAAAAAGAACTATACAACTTGTGAGTGGTATAGGAAGAAAAAACTAGGAGAGGGAAGGGTGACATTATCCAGAAGGAAATGTACTCTTTGTCTGACTTATGTAACTATAACCCCTCTTGTTTTTAGTATTTGAAAGTTAAAAAAAAAACTGAAGACAAGTATTACCCAAGATACATTATTTTCTGGCAAGAATTCAAGTGGTGTAATTCCTTACAAAGGTTAACTCATAGTCCAATGAAATGAATACTGGGGAAAAGGTATTCAAATGGTGGATGGTGGAATCAAGGGGAAGGGGTAGATGAGTCAAGAGGAGAAGAAGGGGAGAGAAGATGTTTAAATTTAATGTAAATGCCACAAAATTAAGAAACACATAGGAGTGGGAGGAATGATGAAGAATAATGAAAAGGATAACAGATCAAGAAGCTTCGTCTTCATCAACAGATTTGTTGAACAGTAGCTCTTCTGGACAACTACTTACAGATAATAAAAAAAATTTTAAAGAGAACTGAAAAACAGTTTCTCATTACAGGTGAGAATTAGTATGATGGCTCAAAAACTATTTTCACTTGGTAGTTGTTGGCTAAGCATGGTCAAAATATTATTAACATAGACCAAACATGGCCACTTTCATGAAATGCCTGTATCAGTACTGTGGGAAATAAAACTACAAATAAGAGGCAGCTAAACCAAAGGGATAATTATGGAAATTAGAAGCCATAAAAATGGAGTTAGTGGGTCCATTCACTCATCCCAACGTACTTTTTTCAATTATATTTTTATCCTAACTGTATAAAGGAGTTACTATTCAATAAATCAGTTCATACGTACAATGAATTTTGGTCAATATCACCTCTTCTATCATTCCCTCTCATCTCTCAACCCAACACCTCCCCTCAATTTCTTAGATTCATAGGACATGCACTAATATTATCACTGTGTTCCCACCTTCTTTTCTTCATTTGTCTACTCCCTTTAACTTTCCCTCTGTATCTTTCAAGTGCTGGTTTCCAGGTATTCATTTTGTTGGGCTGGTTTTTGTTGTTGTTGTTGTGTTTTTAAGAATTCCACTTTGATTTCTCCCCTACAAATACTATACTTCAGTTAATACATTTATGTGTAATTGCATACAAGCTCATGTGTGTTTATTTTTATATTTTTAAATTAGTTCTACTTTCCACCTATGAGAGAGAACATACATCCTTTACCTCTGGGCCTGACTTCACTTCACGTATTTTATTTCCAGGTCTGTCAATTTCTTTGAAAATGATACAATACCATTCTTCCTAAGGGATTAGTAAAAATCCACTGTGTATATACATTACCACATTTTCTTATCCATTTTTATATTGAGGGGCATCTGGGACCTTTCTGTATCTTGGCTGTGATGAATAGTGCAGCAATGAACATAACTGTACAACTGGCTTTACTGTATTCTGATTTGTAATCTTTTAGATAAACACCCAAGAGTTGTATTGCTAGTTAATTCTGTAACACCTACTTTCAGCCCTTATACTAAGCCCAGAAGCCCAATAATACAAATGCTTCAAGGCTACAGCCAGTGCATTACTACTGAAGAGGAGAGAATATCTATGGTCATCTACAACCTTCTGTGGCTGTAGAAGTTGGTGCAAGATGCACAGCTTTCTAATACTTAGCTTTGGTATTTTTAGTGTTTGAGCTTGAAGTACACTGTCTTCCAAGGTTCCCCCCCCACACACCCCGCATTAATCTTCCGATTTCTGAGTCTTTTCCATAAATAAACTGAGCAACAAACCTAGAGGTGGGATCTAGAGACCAAATTATTAACCATGAGATAACAACTGCTCTATCATTTGGAATTATCAGTAATTATAACCAACTTCATTTTCTTCTCTAAAGTTGAAAAGATAAAAAAGTTAAATAAATACAAGCATCAAAAAACAAAGGTAAGTTATATATAACTTTATTTGCCTATACATACAAAATACCATTAAATTTAAAGGTCTTTTTATAAAGCTTGTATAGCTGCAAGATCATTTTCCAGACAAGCCAATTTTATATTAGGACCACATTTCTATTCTCCATAATTCAACTGTCACATTATGTAAATCATATTGAAATAAAAGATAGGGAGAACACACAGGAACATAAAATATGACCCTAATTTCATTAATTATTTCAGTTTGAATTGTCCACTTGCCATTTTGTAAATTATTTTCTACTGTAGCCAAGAGAAATATTAGTTACAGCTTAACAATGTAATTTCTTTTTTATTAAAGAATCCATCATGTCTTGTTCAATAAAACAAACTCTTTTTTACTGATAATTTTCTATAGGGAAACTTCACTGGAAGTCATTACAAGGTTTGCATTTATAAACATACTTGATTTTATGGTTCACAGATTAATATAAACAAACCAATTTAAATTATAAATATCAGGACAGCATCATTTATTTAGTACCACTGAAAAAATAAAAATATTCAAAAAAATTTATAAGTATTTTTTTAGTAACTGAGGTGTAGTTAAATGGGTATGTCATCAAAATGAGATGAAAATGTAAGATTAGAACCAAAAAAGACAGCAAGGTTAAATTGTTTGACAAAACTGTTAGTACTTTTATTTGACATTTGTTAGGCTGTATTTTTTAAAAAGACTTTACAATTGTGCTTTTAGTCAAACCGCTTATTTTTTTCCTAAAAAATTATTTATTGTCAAGTGATGTACAGAGGGGTTACAGTTTCATATGTAAGGCGGTGGGTACATTTCTTGTACAATCTGTTTCCTCCTCCCTCATTTTCTCCCTCCCCACTTCCCATTTCCCTTTCCTCCCAAGAGTTGTTCAGTTGTTTTACACCAAATGGTGTAATATACACCAGTATATACAGTATTCAAGGTAAAAATGTTTGACAAAACCAGTTTTCTTCTTGGGGGGGGTAATTTAATGTCAAGGTGATGTACAGAGGGGTTACAGTTACAGAAACCAGTTTTCCAACTCATAGAAAAAAATTCTTCACAGAAAATGCTGACTAAAATAAATGAATGGGTAAAAATTTAGATAATCGTTAAAAAACAACTACAACATTTAAATAACTCATTTCCAATGGAAGGACTTGGAAAAAATTATTGTAAGTGAAGTGAGTGAGACCCAAAGAAACATGGACTCTATGGTCTCCTTCATAGGGAATAATTAGCACAGGTTTAGGCTAGTCACAGCAGAGGATCACAAGAGCCTAATAGCTATGTCCCTATGAATGCATAAGATAATGCTAAGTGAAATGAACTCCATGTTATGGAAACTAACTAATGTTATATTACTGTTGTAATTACTTTCAACATGCCATGTGAAACCGTAACTTCTATTGTTGATGATCCTCTTGTATCCCCTTACTGTGGTTGTACCTGTACTATCACTGTATCTTATCTGAGTACACTGGAAACTGTATATACTGGTATTAGAACTAGGAAAGTGAAAGGGAATACCAAAATCGAGAGACACAGGATAAAAGGCAAATGACTACAAAAGCAATACTTGCAAAACTGTTTGGTGTAAACCATCTGAACAACTCATGGGGGGAGAGGTAAAGGGGGAGGAGAGAGGGGAGAATGAAGGAAGAAAGTACAAGAAATGTATCCAATGCCTAACATATGAAACTGTAACCTCTGTGTACATCACTTTGACAATAAATAACTCATTTCCGAATGTATTCAAAACAGGGGCATATTATCTGAAAAAAAACTAATATTCTAATTTAGAATATTAACGAATAGCATTGTGATTTAGAGTAAATTATTTAATCTCTTCAATTCTTGTTTTTCCAAGAATTCAAATAGAATTACTATGTATCCCAGGACAATGATAAGACCTGAGTCTTAGCAAAGGAATGGCTCTCATATTTTGAAAACTGAACTTCCTTGGGTGATTTGCTATTCTTTTTCCTTTACTTCTTTCAAACTAGGTAGGTCTAGGGCAGCAATTGATTTCCAACAAGTCCCAAGGAGACAGCACTAGTCTTGCCAGGAACCTTTGTGAAAAATCTGTTTCAGCTGATATTAGCACCATTATCAAGGAAATAAAAATAAGTAAATTATTCTCAATGACTAAATGCATATAGTATAGGTTTTGAGAGTTAAAATTAAAACAATTCTGCTTTCATGTGCATGTGTGTAACTAACACCACACAAAACCATGTAACACATAGGCTTGCTAAGTAAATTAGGAATCTAAACATTGATAGGAATGTTCTGCTGTTCTCTTTTTAGATTCCTCTTCTTGTTGCTTAAAACCTTCATGCAGGGCTGGGGATATGGCCTAGTGGCAAGAGAGCTTGCCTCGTATACATGAGGCCCTGGGTTCAACTTCCCAGCACCACCTATACAGAAAACTGCCAGAAGTGGTGCTGTGGCTCAAGTGGCAGAGTGCTAGCCTTGAGCAAAAGGAAGCCAGGGACAGTGCTCAGGCCCTGAGTTTAAGGCCCAGGACTGGCAAAAAAAAAAACAAAACAAAACAAAACAAAACCTTCATGCATTTGTATGTTTCTAGGTATTTAACCATGATTTTATTTAGAACTCCACTGGAGTAACTTAGAGACCTATTTCTAATGTTTCTTCTCTAATTCCCCCTGAGAAAATTAATCACTCTCACCATACGGATCATATTTATGTCCTGTGTTGTCACAAGACATACACAGGTCTCTCCAATCTTAGGGCTGTTGGGATCTGGCCCTTAGGCTTGATGCCCCTCCCCCAAGCCCTGGGGGAATGCAGAAGCAGGCTGCCCTTTCTGGGTTCACCCTTGCACCCAGCCCCCAACACTCCAGCCAGCCCATGCGCTCGAGTGGTTAGCTCAAGGGGAGATCATGTGACAGCTTTTAGCCTATCGGCATCCTGGCCAATCCCCGCCCCTCGGAATCATCTCCCATTACCCTTGTCTCAATAAAGTTAGTTCGCTCTAAGAAGCTGACCCCGAGACATGTGTATGCCTGACTTTGTCTAAAGGGGGCGGCCTCACATTCTCGGCCAGGCCACCGCGGGGCAGGCGGTGCTGACTCCCCCCGCTTCACCCTAGCTTCATCTGCGGGCCGGGTGACTAGGGGAGAGGGCGTGAAAGGGAGTGTGGAAAGAAGAGTACCCGAGCCCAACATAGGGCCAGTGATAAAAAACATCATTCCTTCATTCCTTAAGGGCTAGTTTGTGGTAGGTCCAGTATTAGGTACAATACAAATGTACCTTATTACGAACAACCCAATGAGGTAGCTAATTTTATCAGAATTCTGTAAGTGATAACTGAAGCTCAGAAAGTTTTAATAATTTGCAACTCATTCAAGAGTCACAAATTAACCTCAGATTAGACCTTTCAAAGCAAGCCTACATTACTTCAAGTCATACTCTTTCCACAGGTTCTTACAGTTAACTAATTTTGGTGATTCTTTGTTATACCAGATAAGTGGATGCTGAAATTCCAGTGTTAAAGAAAGTAAAGTTCCACAAAAATCTTTTTCTCCCCAGCAGTTATTTGAAATTAAAAGATTATAAATCAGGACAGAGTGTAAGTTAATCATTTTCATTGACACATTTATAAAATATGAAATACTCAGGTAAGTGCCAATAGTCAAGAGCATGATTAACTTTATATTTATCATTTACTAAGCTAAAATGCAGATTGTGTTTTGATACTGTTAAGAAAATGTGTATGTGTGCACATACACACAGAGCTCTAAAATTCTGGACTTTGAAGTCAAAGGCAGTTTCTAAATCAAAGCTACATACATTAAAAATGAACTACATTAATCAAATTTATTAACAAAGTATTATAATACATTGTCAATGCACATAAATAAAGCATTCTAGACACTTTAATAAAAGATTGGTAGGACTGATAAATTAATTCAGAAAAGTTACAGCATACAACACACGCAAAAATCAGTAGCATTTTTATGTTAAACCTAAGAAATTAAGAAAGGCTTCTCATCCACACACACAATAGCAACAAAAAAACCATCAACCATGCAAATTGACAAAAAGAAAACCCTAGGAAATTGAGGACTTCCAAAATGAAATTATAAGTCACTGATAAAGAGAAACTGAAGATGACCAAAATGCAGAAAGCCCCCTTGTGATGGTAAATCTTGATTATCATCTTGATTGGATTGATTAGTGTCCAGATTAGTAAAGCACCTTTCTGACTGTGTCTGTGCAAATTCTAGAGAGATTAAGGATTGGAGGTATATCATGGCTGCACTAACCTATATATTGAGAACTCAGACGGAATGAAACAGGAAAAAAAGAGAAAGCCTGTTAGAGCTCAGGCATTCTATGTTTCCAGCCACAATGAGATGAGCTTCTTTGTCCTGCTGAGCCCTCTCCACCTTGATGTGCTGAAAAATTTAAAACTAGGAGCCAAAATAAGTATTTCCTCCCTACATTGCTTTTCTTGGAGTTTTGTCAGATCCAACTGACAATGTAAATTCCAACCAAAATACCAATACTAGTAGTTCTTCAGAGAACTAGAAAAAACAATCCTAAAATTCAAATGGAAACACAGAAAACCCTGAACAGTCAAAACAAACTTAAACACAACTGGAGGTATCATGATACCAAATTTCAAGACTTCTTACAGAGACATAGTAGTCAAAATGAAATAGTATAAAATCTGGCCAAATGAACAATGGTATCTATGGGGAAATGATTCTTGACAAAAACAAGTAAAACATACACTAGTGAAAAATGATAAAATCATTCTTACTACATAAAATCATCTTGCTATATAAAATCACCAACTCAAGGTCCAAATGCAAAGTCTGACTACATAACTAGTAGGAAAAATGCAAGAGAATACAAGATTTTGGTACAGGATAAAACCACCAAGACATATTAAGTACAAGAAAGAATTGTGTGAGGTTATATCAACTAAATATCTTTTGCATAGCAAAGGAAATAACCAATTGAGTGAAGAAGAGAAAATATGTGCAGAAGGGTCAAAATATGTGCCAATTATTCATCTGGAAAATGATTAATAACCACTACACGCACACATGCACATATGTGTACATGGAACCAGAAGTGTAACTAAAACCCACTTAAAAAACGAGCACACAATCTCAACAGACCCTTCTCAAAAGAATACAAATGTCCAACAAATGAAAAAATAATCAATATTATTAGCCATTAATGAAATGCAAATTAAAACTACAATTGTGTTATTCCAGTAAGAATGGTTATTCTCAAAATAAGCATAAAATAAGAAACATTGGTTAGTACATGAAGAAAAAGGCACCTTTCTTTGGGTCTGGCTCACTTCACTTAGTATAATTTTTCCAAGTCCTTCCATTTCCTTACGAATGGGGCAATGTCATTCTTTCTGATAGAGGCATTAAATTCCATTGTGTATATGTACCACATTTTTCTGATCCATTCATCTACTGAGGGGCATCTGGGTTGGTTCCAAATTCTAGCTATGACAAATTGTGCTGCGATGAACATTGTTGTGCTGGAGGCTTTAGTGTATTCTTGTTTGTGGTCTTTTGGGTAGATGCCCAAGAGTGTTGCTGCTGGGTTATAGGGGAGTTCTATGTTTAGCCTTCTGAGGAATCTCCATACCGCTTTCCAGAGTGGCTGAACCAGTTTACATTCCCACCAACAATGAAGTAGGGTTCCTTTTTGGCCACATCCCCTCCAACATTTGTTATTGTTAGTTTTCTTGATATAGGACATTCTTACTGGGGTGAGATGGACTCTATGGTCTCCCTCATAGGGAATAATTAGCACAGGTTTAGGCAAGTCACAGCAGAGGATCACAAGAGCCCAATAGCTATACCCTTATGAACACATAAGATGATGCTATGTGAAATGAACTCCATGTTATGGAAACGACTGTTATATCACTGTTGTAATTACTTTCAACATGCGATGTGAAATCATAGCTTCTATTGTTGATGGTCCTCTTGTATCCCCTTCCTGTGGTTGTACCTGCACTATCTCTGTATCTTATCTGAGTAAATGGGAAACTGTGTACACTGGTATTAGAACAAGGAAACTGAATGGGAATACCAAAATCGAGAGACACGGGGTAAAAAAGATCAACGATTACACAACAATACTTCCAAAACTGTTTGGTGTAAATCTACTGAACTCATGGGGGAAAGGTTAAATGAGGGGGGAGGTAACAAATAGTACAAGAAATGTACCCAATGCCTAATGTATGAAAGTGTAACCTCTCTGTACAACAGTTTGAGAATACAAAAATAAATAAATAAATAAAATTTTTTAAAAAAGAAAAAGACACTTTTATACACTGTTGGTAGGATACTTGTTCAAAAATGATAAATAACCCAGGTATGATCGTACCTAACTTCAATGCCAGTACTGAGGAGACTGAATCAGTTGAAGCCCAGCCTGGTCTACAAGGCAAGTTCCAGGCCAGCCTGAGCTATACAGCAAGATTCAAACAAAACTATAAACTAGACAGCCAGTATGAAAATTAGGACAGTTATTTCTGAAAAAGTTAATAAAAAACAAGTACAGTATGACTCTGTTATACCTCTCTTGGACACATATGTGAAGGAATGTATGTCAACATACTATAGATATATCTGGATACTCATTTTCATTTCAGCACTATTCACAGCAGCCAAGCTAGAAAATCAGCCTACATACTCAACAAGCAGTGTATGGATGAAGATAAGGTGGTATATCTCCACAATGGAGTACCCATTCAGAGATGAAGAAAATGAAATTAATGTCATTTTCAGGAAAAGAGGGTGCCTGGACCACAATTGAAACTATGTCATTGTCAAAAAAGGAGAGTACCTGTACCACAACATGCCTATTTCAGGCTCCCTGTTCTGGATGACATTACCTGACACCATGTCCAGCTTCTTCCTCTGAGATGGAGGCATGCATGAATGCACTAAGCTATGGAGTAAGGATTTTTGGTAAGTTTTCTGTCCAGGTTAGCTTCAAACTGAGATCTTCTCTATTTGAATCTTCCAAATACATAGGAATATAGTTGGAAGCCACCAGCACCTAGATATTACATATTCATTATGCTCCCTCCCTCTTTCTTTTGCCGGTGATAGAAACTGAACCCACAGCTTTCTGAATGCTAGACAAGTGTTCTATCATTGAGCTATATCCCCAGCAGTCTTTATACATTTTTAATATTAAAAATTAGATATTCAAGCAAGATAATTTGCTTAAATTAAGGCAAAAATAATTGGTTTAAATTTAGATACGTTTCAGGACTAAAGTGTTCTTGGCTTGATTGTACAGTTTAATATGAGTACATTTTCAAAGATGTATCAATTTGAACACCACTCTAGTCAGTTAGAAACTTGAACTTAAAAGTCATTACGTGGCATCCAATCTTTTAAAAAGTTAAAAATTTTAGTAACTGAAAGAACATACATTTTTCTAAAAGGACTACACTGAGAAAAGGAACCATAAGTGAAAATTATTGCAATGGTACAGATTTTTCCATGGGCCATAGACTAACATACCACAGCGTTTTCTTCTCTTTTCAGGACACTAACGGATTAAATAAAAATATTAGTTATTGTGTATGTTGAGGGGGGGTAGGAGATAGCACACCCAGGGCAGCAAGGAGGCCTATGTTTTGGTCTCTTGCAACATCATTAAATACTTGACATGGGTACTATGAAAGACTTTGTGTTCCAACCTGTCAACAAACATTTAGGACTTGATACACTTCATGATGCTTTAATATGTTCAATGATAAAATAATGTTCTGGTAAATGTTGTCTTTAAGATATTTTTCATAGAATGAGGGAGGAGGTAACAAACAGTAAAAGAAATGTCTCCAATGCCTAACAAATGAAACTGTAACCTCTCTGTACATCAGTTTGAAAATAAAAAAATAATAAAAAAAGAATTTCTAAACCACTGTAAAAAAATAAAAAATAAAAGCTCAAAAAAGATATTTTTCATACAATAAAAATTATTAAGGACTCAAAAGATTTAAAAAATATGATTTAATATGCACAGACTACATTTTAAGGGGAAAAAGTAGAATGCATCTTTCAAGTAAACAATCTCTATAATTTATTTTACAATAAATTCAAATTATAGGTAGGTTATATTATGATATAAATTTATTTTAAGATATATGTACATGCCTATTTCTCCTTTGTCAATTATAGCAATTTTATAACATACCCACCACAATTATATTAAAAGTATTTCAATAAGATGCTTGACTTTGTTTTGGCCAGTACAGTACAGAAAGCAATACTGTGAAACCATAATATATAAAGAATTCGCAAGGCAGAGGAGGCTGGTGGCTCATGCCTGTAGTCCTAGCTAATCAGGAGGCTCTGATCTGAACATGGAGGTTTGAAGCTAGTCTGTGTAGACAAATTTGAAAGACTTTATCTCCAATTAGCCACACAAAAAAGCCATAAATGGACGTGTGGAGCAAGGGGTAGAGTACCTACCTACCTTAAGCAGAAAAGCCAGCTGAAAGCAAGAAACCCTAAACGTAAGCCCTAGTACCAACACACATACAAAAGAATTAACAATTGGAAACAAAAGTCCATACAGTGGGGGTAAAGTAATGTCTGGAAAGGCAGACCCTCTATTTTCTCATTCAGCTCTAGTTTACAGAGTTCACATGTTCAGTTATAGATGCCTTATCACACATGCAAATACTTGACTATGTAACTAATCTGAGTGAAGAGAGGAAGTTTGAGTATCTAGTAAATAAAAGATAATGTTTAAAAACTTCCAGCAGACCCAATTAGCATCTTCCCAGTATGTCTAATTCATAACCAAGTTCTTTTCCAGGCCCATAAGTGAAAATTGCTGGGTTTGATATAATCCATACATGAAAAAATAGAAGACCAAAACTCACTTTTGTAAGAAAAGCTTAATCAATATCTACTGGCATCATCATAAAGCAGAAATTATCAATATTTATGCACATTATGAAAAACTAGTGCTATAAAGCAATGTTTTAAGTTTTTGGCTGTGGGATTCTTTTTCCCAACAAACTCCATTGAAGTCACTCAATATATTAGAAACACAACAAATGACAAAAAAGAAAAAGAGCATTGAAGTAGAACTGTAGATCCAAATTTCTTTTCTGCCTTCCAAAGAACACACTTCTCCCCTACTACAACCTCAGGACAACTCCTCTGACAAGAGAATGTATTCTATGTATAATCTGAGCCTCCCAGCAGAAACTTTAAAGTAGTTTAATTCTCGTCATTAAGACAAGTTAGAATAAGGAACTACATAAAATCTGTATTTGTAAACAGTAAAAGTATTTAACAATTTGCTTCACAACTTTGAATGTTCTAATAGCAATCACTTCAATAGGTAAAGAAGATTATACACTGAGATATTTCTTTGTAACAAACTCATGAAAAAACTTAAGAATAAATTAAAGTCAAGCCTGTGAACCATAAGCCAGTGATGGCCTGCTGAATGTAGCAGTTACTATGTGCGCAACTAAAAGGTACCTATGGATTGCTCTAGAAGCATGATTTTGGACAGGTAGGGGTACAAGTATAACATTCCTTTGTATAGATTCTTTTGAGTGTTGATTTCCCTAAAGATAAAATGGACTCACATTGTTCTGATGCACTAAGTTTAGAAATAATTTTGCTTTCCTGGAGTTTAAAGCTTTTCTTTCACATTTGGAAGCAAATCTCTTTTCAAAATATTTAATTTGACTAGTTGTTTTAAACATTTAACTTTTCCTGATCATAAAAATAAATATCTATGTATGTTTATATTATGAGCAGTTATTCAACAAATACTAAACAGATGTTTATTAAGTGCTAGGAAATACTATAATTTAGATCTTAACTATCCTCCCTAAAATGATGTTTGAAAGAATTGGGCCAGGATGGTGCTACTGAGAGACTGTAGGATGTTTGATAGGTGGAGCTTTGTGGGAGGTCCTTAGGTCATTGGAGTTGTGCCACTGATAGGGTTTATGAGACCTTGGAACTTTCTTCTATTTATTCTTTATAGCCATTAGATGAACAATTTTGCTCTGCGATGCACACCTGGTATGGTATATTGAGAAAAAAAAACCCACAAGTAAATGGCAAAAGACTTACAAGACAGAAAAAAGCCAGGAGGAATTTAGAATATAAAGGCCAGAAAAGAGAGTTAAACAGTGATATCAGCTATATAATGGCATGGGCCCAGCTTCTCATGAGACTAAAAAGATAGAATCACTTGAGTTCAAGAGTTTGAGACTGGGTTGGGAATATGGCCTAGTGGCAAGAGTGCTTGCCTCGTATACATGAAGCCCTGGGTTCAATTCCCCAGCACCACATATACAGAAAACAGCCAGAAGTGGCGCTGTGGCTCAAGTGGTAGAGTGCTAGCCTTGAGCAAAAAGAAGCCAGGGACAGTGCTCAGGCTCTGAGTCCAAGCCCCAGGACTGGCCAAAAGAAGAAAAAAAAAAGAGTTTGAGACTAAGCCAACACACTGAGTATAATCTTACAAAGAGCATTAATTTCTACTGAAAATGGGCATCAGACAATATCCCAACTATATAGAACACCAATGACAAAATCAAGCTAGAGTTGAGAGGACCAAGACATCATTGCTCTTGAAGATTGAATCTAATTTTAAAAATCTACTTTCTGAGCTGGGGATATAGCCTAGTGGCAAGAGTGCCTGCCTCGGATACACGAGGCCCTAGGTTCGATTCCCCAGCACCACATATACAGAAAACGGCCAGAAGCGGCGCTGTGGCTCAAGTGGCAGAGTGCTAGCCTTGAGCGGGAAGAAGCCAGGGACAGTGCTCAGGCCCTGAGTCCAAGGCCCAGGACTGGCCAAAAAAAAAAAAAAATCTACTTTCTAAATGTAAAATTAAATTATCATTGGTCAATTTTCATTATATTGTACCTGAAATTCCTTCTATAAAGTTAATATTCATTTGGCTTTCACTTTAACAAAATAGTGGTATTGACTCTCAAACACTGATCATTTATGATGCATGTGGGAAATTCAACTCCTTATACTAAACACCTCTCATGTACAGACATGTTACAATAAAACCTCTTTGTACAACTAATACATGCGAATAAAAACTCTAGAAAAAAATCTAAATAATGGTTAACTAGGAGAATGAGTAAATGGATAAATGAGTAACCTCAATTCCTTCTCCTCATCCTTGGAAAAGATACAAAGGTATCAATAACTCATATACTAGACATATGGAACTATAAGAGAAAAATAAAAAATTCTACAAAAATATTTAAATACTAATTAAAGTGGAAAACACAGAACTCAACATTGCCAAAACCATACTATAAATAATGGAGGGCTAGTAAATCTCATTTTGATATAAGACTCAACAGAAGTGTTTTGGGGGAAAGAGGAAGAAGATAGACTCAAGGATGTCAAAAGTATAAAAATTTTGTGGAATGATTCCTTTAGTTTTCTTAAAATTAAAAAAAAAAACAACACTGGAAAACTGGGTGGCTGTGGTACCTGTCATCCTAACTAATGAGGAGACGGAGATCTGATGATCAAGGCTCAAAGCCAGCCCGAAAAGGCCATGGGACACTTATCTTCAATTAACTACCAAAAAAAAAAAAAAAAAAAAAGCCAGAAATGGATTGCTGGCTCAAGTGTAGAAGATTAGCCTTGAGTGAAAGAGCTCAGTGACAGTGCTCCAACACTGCATTTCCCAGGACTGATACACGCCCCCCCCCCCAAAATCCTTCAGTAGTACTACTTTTAGTGATGATGATGAAGATAAAGATGATGAAGAAATGTCTTTGCTGTCCAAATCTAGCCCAGGCAGAAAAGTCCATGAAAGTCTAATCTCCATTAAATCAGCAAAAAGCTGGAAGTGAAGCTGTGGCTCAAGTGGTAGAGGGCTAGCCTTGAACAATAACAACAAAAAAAAACTAACTGGTTAGAGAGAGACAGAGAGAGGGGAAGAGAGAGAGAATATTGTTTTAACATTACTTAGGGATTATGACTTGTGAGGTTAAAAGGAACAAAGGATAATTCAAAGATTTACAGATAAAAGTAATAATGCTAGAATAATTTGATATGACTGAAACACTGACATACAACCAGAAAAAATAGGATATAACCTTTTTCCGGCAAAAAAAAAAAAAGAGTGGAAATTTCCATTAAAGTTAGCATAGGACAATTTGTTTTGATTGCACATAATTAATTACTTTCCTATAACCTAAGAAACACTGCTAAGAGGCAAAGGTAGGAAAATTAAATTAATTTGTAATTATTGGGCAGTTTTAAGGATGGTTTCTGATGAGTTTATGATTAAAACAGAAACATTTACTAAAAGCTTAGAAACAATGAGGAAAAAATGTTTCTTATTAACCAAATGTTAAAATCCTTTTTCCTTCTTTATTATTACAAAGCCTTTTATTTTTGAATTGGACGTAGATTTTGAGTAAGAAGCTACTAAAAATGATTTCAATTTTTCTTGACAACAGGAAGAAAAAAAGCAACGTAACCTGCTAAATATGTTATAATCTGAGGAAGTTCCTAATTTCTTTTCCTACCCATTGCAACCAAGTTTATGCTTCAAAAAAAAATCTCAGTAGAGTTAAGACATCAATTATTTTCCGATTCTGCAAGTTACACAGGAGGAGGGGAATTATTAACAGGAATGATAAAGCTGTACTTGCATTTGGTAACACAAAGAGAAGCTTACAAATGAGACGTCTCATTAGTTTGAGCAGATGGATCAAAATTAAAGGCTGAATCGCCAACTTTTAATTTCCCAGTAGCCAAGAAGAGCTTGAAGTCTTGCAGAGTAGGACTGTTGAAAATCAACATGAAAAGATTTTCTCCATCTGTCATCACACATGCCTGAGTGGAACACAACTGCCTCCTACTGTTTTTAATACTTTTGCGGCAAAGCTGCACATAAAATCTATTAAGTACATGAGCACACAGTTTAGAAGATTGGTATGCTGAAACCCATGGAATAGTATGATCAGAGAATGTCAGCATGGCTTTTGAACATCATGTAATTTCTTTCTTACTTAACACAAATGGGCAAAATTAAACAAGTTCATTTATATATTTATAAAGATGTTAATTTCTGTCATCAAAACTACTTAGTTGCTTGAGTATCATTTGCATTTTTAAATGAGTACATATTGCAATCTTCTTAATACTAATTTAATAAAATCAAAGTATTTAGGGAAAACAAACGAGAGAAAAAACTAAGACACCAGAGAACCTGAAGATAAAACAACATAAACTGAAGGAATTTTGTTTTGGGCTGAGAGAGTAAAGGTGGCTAAGGTGGTATAAGCAAAAATTCACTAGGAACAGAATAGACTGATTTACATATTTCTTACTTCTGCATACTAACTGGTAAGATACATTTAGGAAGTAACAAAATAAGAGTTAAAAGTTAGAAAGTCTCCTTAATAACAAGAAAACCATGTTCATTGACTACACAGCTGGCTTCTCAATAATAATACTCTGATGTGACATTAGTTAAAATAATACATTCATAAAATAATAAACTTTGAATTTCAGAAGCAAATTGCTGTCTCTGTCTGTCTCATGATAGAGAAAGAGACAGACAGACAAATAGAAGACAGGTACATATATGCACCCACATATATATGCACATGATTATATGTATAACAAAATATTTAAGCAGAAATCTCTTAAAATAATATACCTATGGTTATGTTTTTCAGTCAGGACAGTGAGAAAAAATACTGATGCGTTAATTTGGCTGCTAGTTTTTCAGAGAAAGTGAAAAGGATTGTTGAACTCTATATTTTTCATTCTCTGATAGATGGATGAATGTGAATTCATTTATTTAATTCATTTGGAGCCTTACACAAAGACAGCCTGTGACCGGGATGACATTATCTTCAACTTCAATTCTGAATGAAAAAAAGGTCCCACAATTTAGAAAGTACCTTGTATTAGGGAATTCTTTGACCTTCTAATAAAAACACAGAACATAGTTTTACAGCTTAGGTAAGGTGTCTCTGAAAGAAGATTGTAAAAAGGAAAAACAATTTTTTCTAAGACCTTGAATACAAACACCTACATGAATCTTGTATCAGTAACTAATATGAATTACCAAGGCTTGTGTGATGAAATCAACCAAGGATTGTACCATACTTCTTGGAACAGGTGTCTGCCTTAGCTTCCAAAATCAAAATGCATAGTTGCCCTACTTTCTGAGTACCTATCCTGCAATTTTCAGAGATGAAAACTTGCAAAAACATTCAGCAGAAGCTGAGGGTCACTGAACAAAATAATTTTATGGGCCAAATAGTAGTTAGCAGTTCAACTTGAGGTCATTCATAATATAGGGAATTTAAAGAAATGAAAATGGTAAAACTTTCTTTTTTAAGTTATCTTAAAAAAGAACTCCTAACATGAGATGACTTTCAATATAAAAGATCCATTGCTTTATCAGATCAGTACTCATAATTTAAAGGCAATGACCTGAGCTTTACAATATTACCAGCATGAGAGTCAAATTTCACCTAGAGATACATAGTCCTAATGTATTTTGTATTTCTTATTATCCTCACTTCATTATGTTAAGTATTTGAAGACATGATAATTCATTACAATCAAATAGTATTTACTGTAGTAGAAACTAATTTACAAATGTTCCTTCATAACTGACCTATTGGAACACAAAAAGCTAAAAGTGCATTTTATATATATATATACAACTTATTTATTACACTTCTTAAGTATATCTTTAGGTATAGCACACATTTCAACTCTATTTCTACTAACTGTTTGGTCATATTTTGGAACAGGGAAAATAAAATAGATTAGAGCAACTATAGGAACACCAGAAAAATGATAGGAAATTAGGGTCATGGGATACATTAAATATCTAAAAGACATAAGCCGTGTGTGTGTGTGTGTGTGTGTGTGTGTGTGTGAGTATGGTGCTAGGAATGATCTCAGGACCTTGCACATACTAGGAAAGCATTCTAAAACTTGACCATACCCCAGCTCCAAACTGCTTCATTTCCATAACATAAACAATACAAAATTTATTATGTATATTTAACTTCAGCTGATACTACTTGATAAAAACAGTAAGAACAGTAACATTCAATTTAATAACAAATATTAATAAATATGAGCTGAAATTGTGAGTTGAGGCAAAAACTAGTGATTTTTAACGCATTTTTGTTATTATAAAGGTGATGTTCAGAGGGATTACAGTTATATAAGTCAGACAAACAAAAATATTTTTCTTAAACATTTGATAAAAATAGCAGAATAATGGCATGCCATATTAATACTGACTACAATATTAGTATTGATCCCACTATTAGTATTATCTATGAATTTTATCACTTACAGGATAACTCAATTGCCCGAAACACTTATTAAGAAATAAAACCTAGGAAGAAAAATGAGGGAGGGGATAACAAGTTGGACAAGAAATGTACTCATTACCTAACATATGTAACTGTAATCCCTCTGTACTTTACCTTGACAATAAAATTAAAAAACAAACAAACACACACACAAAAAGAAAGACCTCTGAGATGCCAGATATAATGGCATTAGTCTATAATCTCGGCTTTAAGGGGAGTAGGAAGGACTGCAATTTGAGGCTAGCTTAGGCAAAGAGTTACTAAGATTCTTTCTCAAAACAAGATTCAAGTGATATATCACAGTTGTAACTACTTTCAACATCCTATGTGTATGTGTAGTTTCTATTATTGATAATGTTTTGTATCACCTTCCTATGTTTGTACCTACACTATCTCTGTAATCTTATCTGAGTATATTGGAAACCACCGTGTTTACTGGTATTGGAAGTAGGAAATTCAAAGGGAATACCAAATTGGAGAGACACAGGGTAAAAAAAGAGAAATAACTACAAAAGCAATACTTGCAAAACTCTTTGGTGTAAGTGAACTGAACAACTGGGGGGGGAGGGAAAGGGGGGGAGGGAGGGGGGCATGAGGGACAAGGCAACAAACAGTACAAGAAATGTATCCAATGCCCAACGTATGATACTGTAACCTCTCTGTACGGTCAGTTTGATAATAAAAATTTGAGGAAAAAAAAAAAAGATTCAAGGCAGATAATGGCAATCCCAGTTACACAAGAGGTGGAGATTGGAGGACCACTGTCTAAGGTCAGCCATTGACAAAGAGTGTAGGACCTTATCTAAAAAATAATCTAAAGTAAAAAGGCCCAAGGGATATGTTAGATAAGCTTAAGGCCCCAGGTTCAAACCCTTCTGCTGTTAAGAAAGAAAATAAAGGAAAGAAGAAAGCTCTGAACCATTATCTCAGAATTCAAGATTTTAAGTGAAGAATCAAGAATAATTTTTACCAAGAATCTTTATCTAAAAAATAAAATAAATTCAGTTTACCTGGTGTCCAGATTTGACTTGCTTCAAAACACTTTCATAACAAACTTCATCCATGTTATTCAATTGTTGCATCTTTAAGGTTTTAAAAAATGAAAATTACAAAATGAAACAATGATAAATTTTCTACTAGATATAGGTAATTAAAAAATGGGAGTAATTAGAACACAGAAGTAATTAATGTAAAACAAACAACATGGTACAACCTATAAGAAACACATTCAATTAAAAAAAATCTAGTAAAGTATCTCAAGCCATCATTTCAGAGTATAATTTGAAAGTGCCAAGATTTTATACTAGCTAAGTTACAGATATTCTAAAGAAAATGTTAAAGTTCTCTGAGTTTTCTAAAAAGACCACTCTTCTATCTATGATTTTTAAAGTCGGAAGACTACAACAGGTAGCATACGAAGTGACACAGAATTATAACCTAAGGAAGAGTCACCTGTACTTAAAATTACTATGACATGGATTTTTTTTTGGCTCAATAAGGCAAACATTTTAAAATTCTAAAATGTTATGACTGACAGTAACTAAACAAGATGGGATGATAAAGAATAACTTACTCCAAGTAATTATTTGAAAAGAAAATAATTGTACCCACTTTGTTCACTTTTTTTTTTTTTTGCCAGTGCTGGGCCTTGAACTCAGGGCTTAAGCACTGTCCATGGCTTCTTTTTGCTCAAGGCTAGTACTCTACCACTTGAGCCACAGCGTCCCTTCTGGATTTTTCTATATATTTGGTGCTGAGGAATAGAACCTAGGGCTTCATGTATAGGAAGCACAAGCACTGTACCACTAGGCCATATTCCTAGCCCCCATTTGGCTGTTAAAATAAAGCCCATTAACTTTTTCAGCTTTTTCAGTTCTGGCCAAAGTCATTATTTCACATTGGAAGTATCATTCACAGTGCTTTCTCATATTCTCTCACAGAAACTGAATCTTATCTCCAGCATGAGAAGGAAATTTTCAGAAAGCACAAGCATTTCTTTTCATAATAAATGACAAAGTAACAACTGGTTATAATACATATTAACAACACCCTGTGGAAATGCTTAATCGTTACCAACTGTATGCTTCAACTGAACATAAAAACTAATAAACTTTAGAGTGAAAAAAATCTTTATAACCAATGTATAATTTGTTGCTTACAGTATATAAGATGTAATTTTTAAAATGTCAGATTTCTAAACCTTCAAAATAATTATGGCAGTTCATCACTGAAAACAATTTTGTTAATGATTATAATGTTAACATATTGTGATGAAAAAATACTTTGAATTTAATTAGCATTAAGCGATTAACCAATTTGTATGATGAAATTGGAAGAAAATAAACTTTAAGATGGCTGACAAGCCTTTGAAATAATTTTCTTCTCTTAATATCTGTCTGTGATAACCATCTGTTCTCATTTAAATTATAAAGCTGAAAACAATCTAGAAACAGTAATACACAACCTAATGCTACATTAAAATAAACTAAATAATTATATATTAAGACAGTACTGAAAAAAATAAGCAGCAAGTAATACAGAAGAGCCCTAAAAACAATGAAGCTAATATATATCATAAACATATAATAAAACTATCCTTTGTGTATAATATGAAAAGGATCTTTGTACATTGAAAGATATAACATTTTTATGCAAATGTAGTTAGTACACATAATCTGTTTTAGTAATGATCATTTTTGATATGTGTTAGTAGAAACAATAGCATATAGCAATAAAGTCTGTTAAAGTAAAACTGGTTCTAGACAAGAAATAATGTAATACATGAAAACAGAGTTTAACATAGTAACACAATTCTGTTTTTCTCTTTTAGAAAAGAGGTCAAAGGCTCATGAGTATTATCATAAAACTATTCTCCAAGAAAATGTGTTGTTGAACAGATGATAAACTTTAAACAAAATATCCCTTCATGTTCTAAAACAACTGCTATAACATGGGCTCTAACAAAGAAAATGGTACATAGGATAGGAATAGAGGAAGTTTTTAAAGCACAGTACAGATTTTTCAAGATTCCAGTTATATAAACAATTAGTAAGTATAAACATGAAGCATTAAACACAATACCATCTCTTCTTTGTATCTGTTCCCATGAAATGATTTTTCAACTGCCTATGAGTTTTACTGTACTTTGTTATTATTTAGTTAATTAGTGATGATCTTATTTTACACTGTCCTTAAATTAAAATAATGTTTTGGAACTTGTTACCAGCCAAGAATACAAAACATAGGTTGAAAATAGCAAGGAAAACTATTATAAGAAACTTTCTGTAGGAAGAGTTATTCTACTACCAATATTTGAAGAAGTATGCTTGATTTTGTTCAGTATGTCATGTTTATGTGCTATAGAAATTGTCTTTTATGTCACTAATCTAAGACAAGTATTCAACTGGAAGTCAACTAACTATTAAAGTCTAACTATTAAAGTAATATTTACCTTATTTGCACTCTTAATTCCCAAAAAAGTCTGTCCAAGAGGTACTGGTCGAAAACGGCCATCAAAATAGAAAAGTCCAATGTAGGGATTGACATGTAAAAATGTAGCAACATCAAGGTAGTTGGGTAAGGTTGCAGACAATCCAAGAATCCTTATCATACTCTGTGTAGACTCAACCTAGGTAGATTATTTTAATTAAAGATTATTTTAATCAAATATAGTTTAAACTAGTACAACTAAGAAATACTTTCACATCTGAAAACAGTACACAGAAATGAGGTCAGGGGTCAACCACAAGTCTTATGAAAACTTTGTAGATCATAAGTCCTAATCATTATTCAATACTACTACAGTTAAAAATACAATAATTTCATATATAATTATATCAAATAATCTCAGTAAATTCTGTATACTAAAAATCAAAATGTCAAATTCTCTAGTCACAATTAATATGCCTAAAAATGAGTAAAGAACTTCAATTCTGTGGTAAAAATGCATCATTATGACCCTGTGTTGCTGCTCCCAATTTACAGTACATTTCTAAAGAGCTGCTAGTTGGCTCAGTCTAAGAGGTACAAGCAAAGTAGTACAAAGTGAATGAATAATTTATGCATCCAGAATCATATGTACATCAATACTGGGTTAGCATCTAACATGTGGGTACTGGAGATATAGATGCAAAAATTGTAGAACCATAGAGAGGATCTCTATAAATGGATGAAGTTGGGTGAAAATTAGTGTAGATAATCATATAAGACATCTTACCACTAATTAATTTTCACTGAAGAAATTGTACAGACACTAGGAAAATACAAAATGAAACCCCACCAAAAGCAAAGAAATTCAAAATAATGGGATACTGTTACCATATCTATTATTTAAGAAATCCCTTTTACAACATACAGCAAATAAAATAATTTTAATTAATTATACCATAATTCCTTGTAGTGCATTTGGTGATATGTAAAGATATGAAGAGTGATACTTGACTTAAAATTATTTAAAACATTAGGTTTACTGAACATATTTTAAGTTGCTTGGATATTAAATACATGACACCATGGCAAAAAAATAAAGAGACTTTTCCACTAAAATTCTACTTTAAAACACCACATTTTAAGTAAAAGAGCAATCTTATTATTACAATAGACATTGAAAGAAGGACTTTATATGAAATAGGAATAATTATTACAATAGACATTGAAAGAAGAACTTTATATGAAATAGGAATAATTTGGAATTTTATGTCCTACAGCAAATCTCAAAATTATATTTGTATATACACACTATAGAAACTAATTCATTTATTGCCACTATAAAAGTTATTTTTAGATTTTTCTTTATCTTTTGCTTAAAGAGTAGGTAGTCTTTTAGGATGCATCTCCTCATGTAAAATTTTAGTTTGGAGGTAACAAGTTTGAAAAGATATGTACTCACTGCCTTAGACATGTAACTGTAACCCCTCTGTGCATCACCTTGACAATAAAATTTAATTAAAAAAATTAGTTTTGAGAATGTTTCCCTAAGCAAAGTTAGTTAAGAGGACAATTAAACATTAGTTCAATATTGTTAAATATATTTGGGATTATTTATACTATTATCTTTTCCCTTTTTCTCATTCTAAGTGTGTAGTGAGTGTAGTCTTAAATCTACCATGTGATTTTGATCACAGAATCTATACTGCACGGAATAGCTATTATCCTTCAATATTATTTACAAATACTGATGTATGATGTGAAACACTACCATCTACTGGGGACATCAGGTAATCACAAGGAACAATAAAAAACCCTTGTTTTTAAAATAAAAATAGGTATGAATACTGAACTGTTCCTTTAGACATATGAAAAAAAATCACACACTTCTGTGAAGGAGATTAAGATTTAATGAGGGGTAAAGATGAAGACAGAATCTTAAATTGCAAGTTTACAAGGAAGACTATGATAAATGACAAATGTAAATAAAGAAGAATTGAGGAGACACATTCTAATTACAAAACACTTCCTAGAAGTGTTGACAGGTTCAAAGCACTAGACATTCCATCAATGAGTATGTGCAATGATAAAAAAAGTCCTTACATTATTTGCTACTCATAATCCTTAGTGTGACAACCAACAATATGTACTGCTTCACGTATGATTGATTTAATGTAGAAAAATGGATCAATGATATTGAAAAGAAAGTAGGAAAAGATCAAATAGATGACAGCTGACAGACAAGTAGAAATTAAAATTAGCCAGATACATAGACCAGTTTTAAATAGTCTGATATCCAGATAAGAAATTGGAATATTTTCCTTACAATAACAAACAAGTAAGCAATGGTGTATAAGCCTGAGAGACAAAAATTATAAAACTGAAATTTGGTAACTGTATAGCAATGATAATGTGAGGTAGGAATGAATGTACTATACATGTATATACTATATATCTATGTAATATATGTTATGGTAAGATATATACATCTATATAATTATGTTACATGATATGTCAAAAAGCCCATAATTTATAATTTATGTCCATTATAATATTCATAAGCATAATTACTTCTAAGATAGTAGATATAAAACATATTGTTGCGTGTATGTGTGTATACACACATATGCATACAGAAAAGAGTAGAAGAAAGACTGTATTCTATTTTCTTTCTCTATGGGGTGTTCTCAGGAATGGAAGAGGTCCTGGTTAAATCCCCTTAAAGACATGAGAATCACAGACCTCCTGTCAAATGTACTATTTATATTTACTTGACCCCTAATATTCTTCAATGCCATGAAAACTCTTATCAGTCAAATTCTTTTAGCTGGATGAACTAGTCTCTCTAGATTGATTCCTGAAAATAAATATGCAATATACAGATTTATGTATCATGGTTGCTTAAAAAGTATGAAGCTTTTAACTTTAAAAATAACATCTTTCTTGATCAAAATATCTCTCTTCTATGTAATGGATATCTGCATGTTTCTTTTTGAGAGCTCCTATGTAAAATCCAGTGCACACCATGTAGGAAAAAGGATCTGGGGAGGATTGGTAGTTTCAGACTTCTCCATGCTACATCAGTGTCTCACAACTTCTTACTACCCTTAAAATTATTCTTTAATTAGATATTAATCAAAATCTCTAACTTCACATGTATATTTTGAACACTTCAATCTCTTGTCTTTTATGTATGGGTACCAGTATGTACACGTTTTTGGTTTTTTTACACATGGTCGGATGTGATTATTTCCCACATACCTCTGCAGCTACACCTCTCCATGAAGAAGCCACTCTTCAAGCTTGCAACATGTCCTTGATGGATATGCACCTTACTCTATGGTCGCAGAATTGTGCTTTATTTCTTAATGCATTACAAATCCCTAGAATTGTGTAGCTAGCACATAGCAGATGCTTTAGATGTTCATTAAACAAAATGCTAATGAGTGAAAATGTGTACTTCATACTTCACTTTCATTCCAGTGAGACTGTGCTACACATGCAAGGCAGCTGGCTTTCTCATTTTTAAGCTTATCTTAGAATGAGGTTCTATCCCATTCCTTTTGAAATCTACAAAGTAGTATTTCATTGGATGGATAGTATTTATTAGACCATTTCTTCTGTTGCTGATCATTTATTTAATTTCCAATACTGTTTTAAAAGGAGAACCTCAATAATATTCATTTTAATTAATTTTGGCTTGGGAACCAAATGGATGTCAGATATAAATTCACAGAAAAGATGACCATTGTTATCTTTTTCTGATAATGTTAGCAAGAGATACTTATAAAAAATTAAAAGTAGAAATATACAATTGGGATTACATGTGACCAGAAGTTTTTAGACAGGCATACTTATAATTCAGAGAGAAAGAGACAAAGTGAGAAAGAGTGATAGAGAGAGAGAGAGAGAGAGAGAGAGAGAGAGAGAGAGAGAGAGAGAGGAGAGACAGACAGAGACAGAGACAGAGACAGAGACAAAGAGAAAGAGAAAGAGAGCTTGAATATCCCTAGCCTGAAAATCTGAAGTCTAACCCTTTTAGAGTTCCAATATGACATTGACCTCATGTAACAGATTCTAATCAATGTGTAGGTACACTAAAATACAGCATAAAATTAACCTTTAGATTATATATCCAATATGGAAATGAAATAAAATTTTGACTAAAATATCAATGAAAAGTATGTACACCAGGCAATCATTCTGCATTTTATTTAGTATGCTGGAAAAATAAGAAACATGTTCAGATTTTTCATGAGCTGAGAAGAGAAAAGTGGATCAAAACGGTACATTTGCCTACATTCTATTATATTTTAGTTTAGTTTTTTTTTTTTTTTTTTTTGCCAGTGCTGGGGCTTGGACTCAGGGCCTGAGCACTGTCCCTGGCTTCTTTTTTGCTCAAGGCTAGCACTCTGCCACTTGAGCCACGGCGCCTGTTCCAGCCATTTTCTGTATATGTGGTGCTGGGGAATCGACCCCAGGGCCTCATGTATATGAGGCAGGCACTCTTGCCACTAGGCCATATCCCCAGCCCCTACATTTTAGTTTTGCTAAGTTAATATTAGACTTGCTTTGCCACACAGGTTTAGAAGTGATCCTGTATTTATTTTGGTCAAACAGTGAAATAAGATCTGCAAGAACTAATTAACGCATCTAAAATAAGCTTACAAATAACTTCCTCTTACCTGTCGTAAAGTACGTGCAACTATGCTTTCTAAAACCGGCCCTCTATCTTCATGCAGCAAATGTACCTCATCAAGAATAAGAAGCTTCACAATTTGGGAAAGCGCAACGTCTCCAACACTCTTTCTTGTTACTACATCCCATTTTTCTGGTGTGGTTACAAGCATCTACAACATAAGAAAAGAAAATCAAATTAAAATGGGGGAAAAGGCATATAGACTATTCAAAAAAATATGTTTTTGCCAGTTCTGGGGCTTGAACTCAGGGCCTAAGCACTGTCCCTGGATTCTTTTTGCTCAGGCTAGCACTCTACCACTTGAGCTATAGCACCACTTCTGGCATTTTTCTATATATGTGGTACTGAGGAATCAAACCCTGGGCTTCATGTACACAAGGCAAACACTCTACCACTAGGCCACCTTGCCAGCCCCTGATTATTCAAATTTTAACTGTGTCATTACAAACTATCTATGGTGATTAAAGAAAAACTGCTCAGCATATTCCAGAATGACATTTAATTCACTGTGGACTAGAGTAAAAACCATCTTTCCCTAAACTAGTATTTCAGTAGTTAGTTATAGCTCCTAAGGCTAGTTGGTAAATTGTAATGTGGAATAAGAATTACTTAACATTTTTAAAAAAGCATCTAACCATGTAAAAAGATTAAATTTGTTTTAAAGTATCATGTCTTGACAATGGATTCTATTTGAAAAGGGATTAAAGGAAATAAAAACAAAAAGAAAACCAAGACTTTGTTCTAGGATAGTAATTACTGCTAACCTATTAGTATTCAGAGGGAATTACTATTGGTACAAGATTTGCGAAAGGTTTCCTTTAATAACAAGTAGTAGACGTAGAACTTTATAGTAAAAATGGATTCATTTAGTAGAGCACAAGTGGCATATGTAGCAAAGAGTGGGTGGTTGGAGATCTAGGAATCCAGAGCAGTCATTAGGTCCAGGATATTCACAGAATCTGCACAGAAGCAGACCATGTGGCAAAAAGCTGTGCTTATAAACTTATTCACATTGTACAGAATCAATTGTTTTGATGTTTGGTATCCTCTACTGCAGAAGTGTCATATTTAGAAAAAAGCCTGTGTATGGATACTTCAAAGAATTCATGAGGTAAGAAATCAAAACCAAAGGTTCTCCTAGGCAGTGTAACAGACAACAAAGACAAATGACCATCAGTAACTCAACTGTGCTTTGCCCTTGCAAGGGTTGTCTTTCACACAATTTTAATAATATTTCACATATGTTTTGAAATAATATAGAGGGAGAAAAATCTTATTCTTTTAGACTGCAAAAAGTGAATTAATTCTTAGCAGATGTTCAATCCAATTTTATCTACATGACCAATTGAACTTTTAGAAATATTGCTGCTATAAACTATGAACAATGTAGAACTTAGTAGTTATAGGTTAATTAATAAAGAGTAATAAAATAAGTTAAGCAATGAATATCTAAGCTTTAAAATAGTTTAAGTCCAAGTGACTAATTTAATAAAGCTAAAATGGCAATGTTGGCATCACAATTTTAACCATAAAGATATGTCACTGCAGATATGCTAAACTGATGAATAATGAGTTTTGAGATTTAAATAATATGAAAAATTCACCATGCATTAATTAACTTCCATTATTATATTACAATACTTTAAACTGAATTTCTACTTTGAGTAATGACAGGTTCCAAAACAACCCAAAATATACTCACAAACATAACTTACTAACAAGCCTTTTCACTGAAAGTCCTTAAAGCTCATGCCTGTAATTCTAACTACCCAAGAGGCTGATAACCTGATGATCTGAGTTTGAAGCCAGGCTGAGCAGTAAAATCTGTGAGACTCTTATCTCTAATTTTCTAGCAAAAAGCCTGTAAGGTAAGCCTGTGGTGCTGTAGCTCAAGTGGTGAAGTGAGTGAAAAAGCTACGGGAAAATGCCTAAGCCCTGAGTTCAAGCTCCAATACAGGCATAAGAACAAAAACAAGAACAAGAACTACAAAGTATATTGTAATAAATACCAGTATGGCTCTTTACCATAATGTTCAGAGAAAATAAGAATTAACAAAAAACTAAAAATTTCAGATATCAGAAAGCTTTAATATCAAATCTTAGGAATCCTTTTGAGCATTTTCTTTTCTATATTTGCTTTCAGCACATTAAGAAGTAGTGTGGCTTCATTTATATCACTATTACACCACTTCAATTCCTTGAACTAAAATGCCTAGAAAATAAAGTGTCACATTTGCTTAATGAATTGGAACTCATGCAAGACATTTCCATCTGCTCTTATATTAGGGCACAGGTTAACTGTCAATATTTTTACTGTCAACTAAATTTCTTTCAGTACATGTACTTATTCTCTCAGCAGCATAAAAATCAGTATTTGAATCCGACTTTACCCTGAGAAAAGGGCATACTTATTATATACCATAGTGCAAAAAATTGTTGAATTCCATTTAAAATGTTTATCAAGTTGACAGGAAAAGGAAAAGACCTAAGACTGAACCAGTTAATCTGATCATTCACTTAAATATTATTTCTAAAAACTTACCTTACATCTGTGCACAGTAAAATTAGAATTTTTTAGTTTTGCATAAATGTTTCATGACTCCTCTATCATTCTTTTTCTATGTATGAAGTATAATTCTTCTTGAGGAGAGGAAGAGAAAACCAGACAATCTTAATCTGAAATTTTAGTTATTTGCATAATCCAATAATTGGACAGGACTACAAACCTGTTATCAAAACACACCAGAGGGAAGAGCTTCACTAAATGAAGAATGTCCTGCCTGAATCCAAGTATTCATACACTGGTCCCAAACATAACGCTTTGAATTTTGAGCTAAGAATTATGAGAGAGATCACAAAGCTTCTTGCTAAATAATGCCTGTGAGAGGAATGAGTTTGATTGAGAATCTTACACTCTGTTCTTTTTCTCCCTAAGTATTAACAGACTGAAGTAATCTAGCATGCCTTCAGAAACAGATAATGTAGATTCAAGAGGTACAGAGTGCTGTTGTTGCACCCATCAGCCAGCAATTATAGGCAGAAGAGTTCCAGTGTCAGAATGCAGAGCAGAGTTTGAGGCTTTCTGTATTTGCTGGCAGAAGTACACCATTTCTAAATATAGTTTCATCAATACTTCTTACTGAACAAATAGTTACTGGAGAAGCAAAGATGAAAAAAAAAAGATTTATGTATAAAGAGTAGCTTGATAAAAAAAAAAAACTGAGCCAGAATGCTAAGAAAGAAATCAAAATAGTGTTTAGAGGAAGAGGGATAGGCAGAAAAGGAGCAGCAGGGGTCTCTGTGAGAGGACAGAATTGTTCTACACCTGTGAGGAACATGGCAAAACCAATACATTGGAGTTTGAGTGTGTGTGTGTGTGTGTGTGTGTGTGTGTGTGTGTGTGTGTAGAATACAATATTTTATGGAAAAATTCTTTATGCAAAAAAAAAAATCCCTAAATCTGACAAGGAAGAGGTCATTCTTGCCTAGCATTCATGAAGTCCAGGGTTCAGTTCATCAGTACCACATAAACAGAAAAAGCCAAAAGTGATGCTGTGGCTCAAGTGGTACAGTGCTAGCCTTGAGCAAAAGAAGCTCAGGGTCAGTGCCTAGACCCTAGTTCAAGCCCCAGGACTGGCAAAAAGAAAAACACCCCAAAACAAAACAACAACAATAACAACAACAACAAAAACCCTTCCATCTACTTCAATAAATTCATTAGACATAAAATATTCCCTAAAGTTTTTTTCTATTGAATAAGTATCTGACTTAAGTTACTCAGAATGGTTTGCATTCATTGAAGGTAGCTGGCAATATGTATAGCTATTATGCAAGGCATATTATATACTATTTTAATTAAATTATTTCAGCTATTGAAATAATATTTTGAAACAAATGGCAATAGATTAAAAGCTGGTGATGTAAATTTTTAAATTAAAAACTCGACAGATTTGAAGATGAAAGTATACTTTCTTGGCTGTAAAATATATAAAACTATTTTGAAATTTTTAGTGTCTAGAATTTATTGGACAAAGATATTCAAAGTAATTACATGACATGATCTATGAAAAGAGAACGATAAAATACAAAGTAATCATTAAAATCCAACAGTATATTACTACAATCTTTTATTTTGTATGTCATTAAGAAGGTAAAACAATGTCATCAATTTTCAAAAGGTATTTTGTAACTGTTGATATTTAGTATTTAGTTAAAATTGTTAGTGACCTACAAACTATGCTAAAGAGCAGCATTCATGAATACTTGTCCAAAACTGTTTTTGCAATGGAAAGTCAGCCTGGAACTGACTAATGCATTCTAACTCTCTAGATGTACACCAGGCAACAGCTCACTGGATTAGAATTTGACCTAACTTTAAAAAATACACAATCACATGCCTAGTCAGCCAAAAATATATGAACATTTTAACTAAAAGATTAAATCCAAAGTCCCAAGGTTTTAGATCCCATAATTATACACATAATTACTGTTACATTAACCTGTGATATACAAATGTCAGTTCTGATTGATGGCAACAGTTCTGTAATGAAATTTGACAGGTAGTATACTTAGATACTTGAGACACTATAACAAATCAGTTAGTTCCATCTACTTCTTGATTTTTTTGTTGTTGTTGTTAATTTTTAGGTTCCCTCAAATGCTCTTTGAAGAATCTAGTTATGTTTATGTCAAGGATGACAGATTTCAATTATAAAATGAAAATACAAAATCTCATTGGAAAATCTTCCAGCACAAAAGTAATGTCACATCATACAACTGCAAATTGTAAATGCAGTATAAAGAAATACATGCTGGTGAACATTTGGGGGCCAAGGAAGGTAGATTATGTCCCTCATATCTGATAAGACCATAGATAGTCCTCAGTTGGTGGCACTATTTTGGGAAGTGCTGGAAGCTGCAGGAGGAAGGGGCTTAAGTCTGAGGAAATAGGTTACTGGGACATGCCTTAGAAAGATGTCTTCTCCCCTGCCCTTTCCTGTCTTCTTTCCTCCTGCTTTCCCAATACTAAAAGGTGAGCACTTTTGTTCCTCTACATCCTTTCACCATTATGCTCTGCTTCATCATAAGCCAACAAACAAATGGAGTCAGCCAAGCATGGAATAAAGCCTCTAAAACTGTGAGCCAAAATAATTTCTTGCTCCTTTGAGCATTTCTCTCAGGTACTTTTGTGCCACACTTTTAAAACCTACACAAGCTGAATCATGAATCTCTTGGTTTTGAGAAATTCAGCTTTTTATACAGGGCTTCTGCCAGTGCCCAGCCTACCAGACATTTGTAATTTCTCCAGCCTGTCATCATGTAAACAAATCTAATAAATCTCCTTTTATAATTATAAAAATTTATGTTCATATTTTTATATTTAAAACAGCTCTATAATGCTGTTTTAGGTTAAATTCCATGTGATATCTATATATATGTAGTTCAGTAAAAAATTTTACACATATGCATATATTTACATATGTGTGTGTGTGTGTGTGTGTGTGTGTGTGTGTGTGTGTGTAGTTCAATTAAAAAATCCTAAGACACTGGAAGAAGTAGTACACATAATGCTGGGAATTAGGAGACAAAGCTCCTCTGTTCAAGAATACTTTTTGCCTAGCAATTCAGGAGGCAAAGATTTGGAAAAATTGTGGTTTGAGGCCAATTGAAGTATAAAGTTCAGAGATCCCATCTTAACTTATCATCCCAGCCAGGCAGTAAGTATGAATAGGAAGATAATGATCCAGATCAGCCCTGGCAAAGAGTGAGACCGTATTTGAGATAGTCCTAGACTAAAAAGGGCTGAAAGAATGGATCAAGTGAAGGAGAACCTGCTTATTCAACCCCAAATATGACTCAAAACAAAAAAAGAAAGAGAGGGGCTGGGGATATAGCCTAGTGGCAAGAGTGCCTGCCTCGGATACATGAGGCCCTAGGTTCGGTTCCCCAGCACCACATATACAGAAAACGGCCAGAAGCGGCGCTGTGGCTCAAGTGGCAGAGTGCTAGCCTTGAGCGGGAAGAAGCCAGGGACAGTGCTCAGGCCCTGAGTCCAAGGCCCAGGACTGGCCAAAAAAAAAAAAAAAAAAAAAAGAAAGAGAAAAAAGTACTTCCTAGATTAGAGCTGTTTATACCTGGAGTAGCAGGATTTTTCCTGAAGTTTGATTCAAAAACCTTTACAACTATAATATGTATAATCAAGTCTAGTTTCATTAGATTGTTAAGAAAATAATGCTTGATTACTTAAAACTTAAAATACATACCAGAGAAAAATACAAAACTGGTTACATATGTGTGTGTACAACATATAGAACACTACTCATCACAGTAACTCCTAGTCTATATAATATCCTAGGGTCTCATTCCATTAAAGTCATGTCCTCGAACCAATTTCACATGATCAATACTAAGATGTATTTGTTCTAGAAGAATTAATCCAACATATATTTGGGGTCTTTGGGAAGAACAGACAAGCAATCAATTCCAAGGCATCCTAAGTACTAATTATCAACAAATTAAGACAGGATAAAAGTTGCTGAAGTTCATTTCAATTATAGAAATAAATATTCTGCAGGGCGCTAGTAACTCATGCCTGTAATCCTAGCTACTCAGGAGGCTGAGATCTGAGGATCGCAGTTCAAAACCAGCCCCAGCAGGAAAGTCTGTGAGACTCTTCTCTCCAATTAACCATCAGAAAACTGGAAGTGGCAGTGTGGCTAAAAGTGGCAAAGCACTAGCCTTGAGCTGGAGAGCTCAGGGACAGTGCCTAGGCCCAGAGTTCAAGCCCCATGATCGACAGAAAAAAACAAAGAAAGAAAGAAATGTTTTTGCACGTACTTATTCATTGATTCTCTTTATTACTAAGGCCATTTAAAAATTACTTAGAAAAAAAAGATGGGTGCTGGTGACTTATACCTATAATCCTAGCAACTCAGGTGGCTGAGATCAGAGGATCACAGTTTGAAGCCAGCCCACGCAGGAAAGACCCTGAGACTCTTAGCTCCAACAAACTACTTAGAAAAAGCTATAAGTGGTGCTGTGACTCAAGTGGTAGAGCACTAGCCTTGAGCACAAAGAGGTACAGGGAGAGGGCCTAGGCCCTGAATTCAAGTCTCAGAACTGGACAAAGTAAAAGACAAGCAGGACATGTGACTCATCTAATCACAAGTTACCATGAGGGAGCGCAGAGTCCAGACAGCGGGACCCCACGAACACTAGGGAGAGTGCGGACCAAGACATATGAGGGCGGCCACGAGAAGTTCGGGTCCACACCGGGATTGGACGGTCGGCGGCTGGGGAACCCAGCGCGGTAGAAGGGGGGAACCGCGGACGCCACCATGACATTTCACCACCCCTGAAGGACCAACGGCTGCACGGGGCACACACACAATCCAGGATCAGTGAGTCCCCCATTACCCCCCTCCCCAAACGGGAGACCAGCTATCAAAGACCCCAGCCCTACAAAGAAGCTAGATCTCCCTCCCCCTCCCCACCCCGAGGGAACAAAGAACCCCCAAATCAGGCGGGAGGCTCCCATCAGGCGCTGGGAAGTCAGTTTAGCAGGGGAAGGGCGGAGCAGCCCCAAGGCCGCACAGGATCCTGAACTGGCCTAATCGCCCCTGCCCCCTTCCCAACAGGGGCCAGGGGACGGCTGGCAGTGCAAGCCCCACCCGAGGCGCCTAGACCTCGCGGACTCTTACAACTAAAATCACAGGCGCTGGTGGGCAATACCAGCACAACAGGGCCACCAAGGCCTGATCACACCCCCCCCCCCGCAGCGGAGTCGCAGTCTGAGGGCGCTAACCCTCACCTGGACAGTTGATCCCACTGAGCCCCACACATACCGCCCCCCACAACGACTTGCGGGAGGGCGCAAACACAACCCAACAACCCGGGGCTCGCTCTGGGAGGCGTACCCGGCTAAAGTGGACGGGGCCACAGTGCCAGCGCCTATTGTAGTGGGTGCACAGCGCACAGGTGGGCGGGCCCCCCCTCCCCCCTCCCCTCCCCCCCGGTGACAGCACCCGCTCTGGTAGACGTGCCTACACAGGAGGGAGGGCAGAGCTATAAACCAAACCTGAGAAGCCATCCACAGATCTCCAGATGTGCAAATCACAAAGAAACATAACACAGTTCATCAAAGAGCAAGCCAACTCGCCAGCTCCAAAAAGCAGCACGACTGAAGAGGAGATGGAGAATAAAAAAGCAAATGAGGCTATGTTAACAGGAATGATGGAAAGCATCAGAAATGAAATCAGAAAACAATTCCAGGAGTTTAGAGTGGAAATCTTGAAGGACACCCAGGAAGCCAAGAAAGAAATAGAAGCAAAAATGGATAAAATGCAAGCCTCCTTTAAAGAAGACCTTCACATCCTGAGAATTGAAATGCAGAAAAAAATAGATTTAAAGTACAACTCGTTAAAGGATGAAATTTCCACGATCAGAGCTGATCTGACAACCATAAATAGCTCTCTGACATCCATAAACTCCGCAATTGAATCCACAGCACAAAGAATTGACCATATGGAATCCAGAATCTCTTGACTAGACGATGAAGCAGCCGACAACAACCAGAAAATGACCACACTCCAACAAACAGTGAAGCTTCAGGGCAGACTAATCCAGGAACTAATGGACAAAGAGAAGAGATATAATCTGCGCAGAATTGGAATAGAAGAAGGAGCTGAATACCAGAGCAGAGGGCTTAAACATGTTCTCAATAAAGTTATTGCAGAAAACTCCCCCAAACTCACAAGGGACCGCATCCAGGTAACCGAAGCCTATAGGACACCTGGCAGGCCAGACCCCAGAAAAGCCACCCCAAGGCACATAATAGTCAAGACTTCAGATCTCAAGATTAAAGAGCAAATTCTGAATTCAGCCAAAGCGAAGAAAGAAAGTTTCTAAAATGGGAAGAGGATTCGAATAACAGAAGACCTCTCCACACAAACTTACTAAGCACAAAGTGAGTGGAAGAACACCATCCAAGTACTTCAGGCTAACAATATGCAACCTCGGATCAAATATCCAAGGAAATTGTAGTTCACATTCGAAGGGAAAACCAGATCTTTCCACACCAAAGAGGAGCTAAAGGAGTATGTAAATAAAAAAACCAGCCCTACAGTGAATTCTAAGAGGGGAGCCCCACCCAACAGAGATCGTACAAGACACACAGACAGAAACAGAAAGAAATTACAATTGCCAAAGCCCAGCAGAAAGAACAGGTCACTAAAGACAAGAAAAAAAAAAGAAGAAAAAAACAGCCCAACAAGAAAATGGAAGGAGAAAAAACACCCCTATCCTTGATCTCTTTGAATATAAATGGTTTAAAGTCTCCGATAAAGAGGAGCAGACTGGCAGGATGGATCCTCAAACAAAAGTTGACATCTGCTGCCTACAAGAGACCCACCTTACAGCAAGAGACAAAAACAGGCTCCAAATAAAAGGATGGAGCAAGATCTACCAAGCAAACGCACCTACCAAAATGGCAGGTGTAGCCATCCTGATCTCAGACAAGCTGGACTTTTCATTAAAATCAACTCAAAAAGACAAAGATGGACACTACATATTAATACAAGGAAAAATCCAGAGTCAAGACATCATGGTGATAAATGTATACTCACCAAACAAAAGAGGCCCTACATATGTCAAGCAAATTCTCACAGAATTACAGAACAAGATAGATGCAAACACAATCACAGTGGGTGACTTTAATACCCCACTCACTACAAGAGACAGTTCCAACACCCAGAGGATCAGCAAGGGAGCTGAGGACCTAAGTAACACGATATCCCAAATGGATCTGACAGACCTATACAGAATCTTCCACACTACAGAGACCCAATACACCTTCTTCTCAGCAGCCTATGGATCATATTCCAAAACAGACCACGTCATAGCCCACACAAAGAACCTCAGCAAATACAAAAGTATTGACGTCATGCCATGTATTATATCTGATCACAGTGGATTAAAGGTAACCCTCAACAACAAAGGATACCACAGAGGGTATACACACTCTTGGAGGCTAAACTCCACACTGCTATCCAAAACTTGGGCCACAGACCAAATTTAAGATGAAATCAAAGAATTCATAAGCCACAATGACAATGAAAACACATCACAAAGAAACCTATGGGACACAGCTAAGGCAGTACTGAGGGGCAAAATCATTGCCCTCAGCACTCACATTAAAAGAATGGAAGCAGAGCAGGTGAATAACCTCACGATGAAACTAAAACAACTGGAGAAACAAGAAATGACAGAATCTAAGAAGACTAAGAGGAGAGAGATCACAAAGATTAAAGAAGAGATAAATGTGATTGAAAATAGAAAGATGATTCAACAAATAAATAAGACTAAAAGCTGGTTCTTTGAGAAAATAAATAAAATTGACAGACCCCTCGCAAGACTTACAAAAAAAGAAGAGAAGAGACTCATATATGTAAAATCAAGGACTCCGGAAAAATTACAACAAGTACACACGATATTCAAACAATCATAAGCAACTATTTCCAAAACCTCTACTCAGCAAAAAACAATAATTTTACAGAAATGGATCAATTCTTAGAGAAGTACAAACTGCCCAAACTGAACCAAGAAGAAATAAATTAACTAAACCAATAACTTACAGTGAGATACAGGGGGTAATCAAGAACCGCCCAACAAAGAAAAGCCCAGGCCCAGATGGATTCACCAACGAATTCTACAAAACCTTTAGTGAGGAGCTAATACCAATACTCCTCAAACTCTTCCGTGAAATAGAAACAGAGGGAGAAATCCCAAACTCATTCTACGAAGCTAATATCATACTCATTCCCAAACCAGGCAAAGACCCAACAAAAAAAGAGAACTACAGACCAATATCACTAATGAACACAGACGCAAAGCTCCTTAATAAAATATTAGCTAACAGGATCCAGAAACTGATCAAGAAAATCATACATCATGACCAAGTAGACTTCATACCACAGTCACAAGGATGGTTCAACATCCGTAAATCAATCAACGTAATTCACCACATAAACAGATCTAAAATTAAGAATTACATTATCTTAGTCGATGCCCAAAAAGCCTTTGACAAAATACAACATCCACACCTATTAAAAGCTTTGGAGAGAACAGGAATAGATGGAACATTCCTCAAAACAATAAAAGCCATATACAACAGACCAACTGCTAATATCATATTAAATGGAGAGAAACTTAAATCATTCCCCTAAACTCTGGAACAAGACAAGGATGCCCACTCTCCCCACTTCTTTTCAACATAGTGCTGGAATCCCTAGCCATAGCAATAAGGCAAGAGGAGGACATCAATGGGATCCACATTGGCAAGGAAGAAATCAAGTTATCCCTATTCCCAGACGACATGATCTTATATCTGAAGGACCCAAAAAACTCAGTACCCAAATTCCTACACCTAATAAACCAATTTGGCAAAGTAGCAGGATACAAAATCAATCCACAAAAGTCAGCAGCTTTTCTGTACACCAGCAATATACAAACAGAAAAGGAAATTATGGAAACAATTCCATTTACAGTAGCCAAAAAAAGAATAAAGTACCTAGGGATCAACTTAACCAAGGACATGACGAACCTATTTAATGAAAACTATAAAAATCTAATAAGGGAAATCAAAGAAGATACAAGGAGATACCTCCCATGTTCATGGGTAGGCAGAATCAATATAGTGAAAATGGCCATATTGCCCAAATTGTTATACAAATTCAATGCAATCCCTATCAAAATCCCAGCCACATTCTTCACTGAAATAGAGAAACCAATCCATAAATTCATATGGAACAGCAAAAAACCTAGAATACCCAAAGCAATTCTAGGCAAAAAAAAGCAGTGCAGGAGGTATCACAATACCAGACTTCAAGCTCTACTACAGGGCCATCATAACAAAAACAGCATGGTATTGGTATAAAAACAGATCGGAAGACCAATGGATTAGAATTGAAGATCCAGAAATAAAACCACACTCTTACAGCCAGCTGATATTCGACAAAGTTGCTAAAGACATACAATGGAATAAACATAGCCTCTTCAACTACTGGTGCTGGGAGAACTGGGCAGCCATATGCAGAAAACTCAAAGTAGACCCAAGCCTATCACCATGCACCAAGATCAACTCAAAATGGATCAAGGACCTCAATATCAGACCTGAATCCTTGAAACTACTGAAGGACAGAGTAGGAAAGACGCTTGAACTTATAGGCACAGGAAGGAACTTCCTGAATAGATTCCCAGGGGCACAACAAATAGGGGAAAGACTCAACAAATGGGACTACTACAAATTAAAAAGTTTCTGCACAGCTAAGGACATTGCCACCAAAATAGAAAGACAGCCAACGATATGGGAAAGGATATTTACCAGCAGAGCAACAGACAAAGGCCTGATATCTGTCATCTACAGAGAACTCAAAAAACTAAGCCCCACCAAGCCCAGAGAACCAATTAGGAAATGGGCAAAGGAGCTAAAGAGAGACTTCACAAGTGAAGATATAAAAATGGCAAAGAAACACATGAGGAAATGCTCAACATCCCTGCTAGTAAAGGAAATGCAAATAAAAACAACCCTGAGATACCACCTCACCCCAGTTAGAATGGCCTATACTCTGAACTCAGGCAACAACAAATTCTGGAGGGGGTGCGGGGAAAGAGGAACCCTTCTCCATTGTTGGTGGGAGTACAAATTAGTACAACCACTTTGGAGAACAGTATGGAGGTTTCTCAAAAAGCTCAATATAGACCTACCCTATGACCCAGCCATACCACTCCTAGGCATCTATCCTAAACAGCAAAACCCAAGATATCAAAAAGACATTTGTACTTCCATGTTTATCGCGGCACAATTCACAATAGCCAAAATATGGAAACAACCCAGATGCCCCTCCACAGACAAATGGATCCAAAAAATATGGTACTTATACACAATGGAATACTGCATAGCGATTTGGAATGGTGAAATATTGTTGTTCGCAGGGAAATGGTCAGAAATCGAACAAATAATGTTGAGCGAGACAAGCCTAGAACACAAAAAACAAAGGGGCATGATCTCCCTGATATATGACTGTTAAGAAAGGGAGATGGAGAGACAGTAGAGACCAAGTCTGTGAAACCAAAAACTGCTTGTCAAATAGTATTCCCCACAGGATTGGGGCAGCGACCCAACAGTATGTAACTAAAACCAAACAATTACTCAACATATATAGGTCAAAAATTGACCTCTCAGGGGAATACAATAGCTCAAAAGCTAGGTATGTACATTCATATAAGACTACTGTCGACATATTGTCTAATATCAACGTTACATTTAAAGCCCTAGGCGAACTTTCTTGGGCGTGGCCATGTGGCTACTGTATATGTTCTTGATACATTGTATATTGTATATATGTCTACCTGACCTAGAGAAGAGATAGAAAAACAGGACGTAAGATATCACAAGAAATGTACACACTGCCCTACTATGTAACTGTACCCTTTTTGCACAACACCTTGTCAAAAAGTTTGTGTTCAATTAATAAATTAATTAAATTAAAAAAAAGTTACCATGATCCCAGGATAACATGCTGATAGGAGATTTTTACCCACTCAGTATTCCCAGGCATATATCTAGGGCTAGAAAGCAAAAGAACAGGAACTTGAGAAGCAAACACTTTAAGGGGGAAAGCAGAGAGAACTGTGCATGCTCTCTTTGGAAATACAATGGTGCAGGTCAAGCAGCTGCTGTCACCTCAGGGCCCAAACTACTCACAGAGAACAAGCATGACTATGGCATGGAGACAGTGAAATTAATACTTTCTTTGCAATTTCTACCATCTACCAAACTCACAATACTGAAAAAGAAATCAAGTCGAATTATTTGGGTTTTTTTTTTGTTTTAAAATAGCTAAACAGAAACGAACTCACACTACAAAGAGGGTCTAGAAAATGATATTTAAAAAGGTCATGAAATAGAATACAGTAAAGCCAGTAGCACAACCATGTTCATTCAATGAAGCACTATGCACCATAGCTAAGGTATGGAATCAGTCCAGATGCCCTTCAATGGACTGAGAAAATATGATACATGTACACAATGGAATTTTACTTATCTGTTAGAAAGAATGATACTGTAGCATGTGTAAAGAAATGGAATGTCCTGGAAAAATTATGCTAAGTGAAGTAAGTCAGACCCAGAGAAACAAAGATTGAATGTTTTCCCTCATAGGTAGAAGCTAGAGTTAGCTTATAACTTTTAGGGGAAGAAATGGATTGGAAGGGATAGGTAAGAAAGTTGAAAGGAGTGACACTGATCAAGATGCATTATATTCATAAATTGCTTTGTTAAATGGAAATGCACTTGCACATACTTAAAATTTTTTTTAAAAGATGAAAAGCAAATACACCCAAATAAAATCTAGATCTAAGCTTTCTTGACACCCATTTGAAAAAGAAAAGCTACCACATAATTTTAGATAAAAAAATTAATTCTCAAAAAAACAAGTTTGAGAATAGTTTCTTCGATAGCACATTACCCTCAGTTGAGTGACACAACATGCGAACATCTTCAACAAACTTTCAAGACAAATACACAATTGACCAGATGAGACACCCATTTAAAGTTCTTTTGGATAAAATCAGACCGATAATTAGAAATGCTACTGTCTTAGAAGCAATTTTATTTAATGACTTTTGAAGTACAAAAATGAACACTGTGCTGGGAGCAGGTGGCTCATGCCTAGCTACTCTGGAGGCTGAGATCTGAGGATCCAAGTTTGAAGCCAGCCCGGCAGGAAAGTCTGTGACACTCTCATCTCCAATTAATTACAGAAAATTCCAGAAGTGGTGCTGTGGCTCAAGTGCTAGTCTTGAGCAAAAGAAGCACCCAGGCCCAGAGTTTCAGCCTGAGAACTGAGGAAAAAAGAAGAAAGAAAGAAAAAAAAAACATGATGATATAAAACATTCAAATCATACGCAAAGATGTAAAATAAATATGTTCTTTTCTACCAATTTTTTTTCTCCACTAGGGTAAACATTGTGTAATATATCCTTCCAGCTAAGAACCAAAAACCACATGTATATGGTTATCTTTTCAAAACATTACACAAATATAACAGAAGTACATCAGCTATATTTCATCACATGATTCTTGATGAGGTCAAAGTCATTTTTTTAAAGGGACACTAAAGCTCTAGGTTAAACTAGTGAAAAACCAACAATGAAACATTACCCATCAAATGCTAAGGGTAATACTACTAACAAACACAGACTTAGTTTTATGTTTTGTTTTTTACCTTATTGTCATTTAATTCCCAGGAAGAGCAAGAGTATGTGAAAAAGAGCAGATTTAGAGTAGACAAATGCTTCCCAAGTGGTTCTGATACTGTAACTTAAGTAAAAAAGTATTGGCTAAATCTGAAATATCTCCAGGACCCCAGGATTCTAATATTCATTCTTTCTTTTGCGTGCTATACATTTTATCACACATTTTAGAATGCATTTAAGCAGATGACTTTTCAAAATAATTGTACAACACTGTTTGTAATATTGAGAGCTTTACGCATATAGACTACTTTCATTAGCTGTAACTATTAACTTATCATGGAAAAATAGTGTGTGTTTTAATTAGTATTTCGGTTGATTTTTAATGATAGTTAATGTTATGTTTTGAAAGTTTGTATTCTAATATGGGAAATCTATTCTTATGCTTAGTATTTACCATCAATTTGCATAAATACTCCCATTAATAGAGATATTTACCATAACTACCAGAGCCATCGTAGATGGTGTGACAATATTTAACAAATATCAAATGCACAAATCTTAATTTTACCAATCTCATTTTCACAATTGCACTGTGCCTAGCTAGAAAAACACATGTATATTCATGAGGTTTTTAGAAGGTGATAAAATAGATCTCCACATGCTGATATTAAGTGAAAAAGGTAAAGTATTATGATTTTATACAAACACATATAATTATTACTGTATATTCTTCACTCCCGAGCTTAAATGTTAATGAGGCTTTTCTTAACCCCTAACTCCCCAGTACTAATTCCTTTGCATATCCTTCTGAGGAATATCCATGTCCAAATTTTACATACACTATATTGTTTGCTTAAATACTAATCCTCCTCAGTGGTCCTCCCCAGGCAGAGAAAAGGTAGGGATAGCAACTGTCTTATATGCTGCTATATACACAAGGTCATCGTGTGGTTCAGCACATAAAACATACTCAAAAGCAGTTGATGAATTATATTCTTTGCAGGTAAAAATTATTAACCCCATAATGCTGGTATTAATTATTTTTGCCTAATGAGAAATGGAAGAAATATGGCAATTCCTCAGAAGGCTAAACATAGAGCTCCCCTATGACCCAGCAGCCCCACTCTTGGGCATCTACCCAAAAGACCACAAACAAGAACACACTAAAGCCACCAGCACAACAATGTTCATCGCAGCACAATTTGTCATTGCTAAAATATGGAACCAATCCAGATGCCCCTCAGTAGACAAATGGATCAGGAAAATGTGGTACATATACACAATGGAATTCTATGCCTCTATCAGAAAGAATGACATTACCCATTTGTAAGGAAATGGAAGGACTTGGAAAAAAATTATACCAAGCCATACCCAAAGAAACATGGACTCTATGGTCTCCCTCATTGGAATAAATAGCACAGGTTTAGGCTAGTCACAGCAGAGGATCACAAGAGCCTAATAGCAATGCCCCTATGAATGCATAAGATAATGCTAAGTGAAATGATCTCCATGTTATGGAAATGAGTGTTTTATCACTGTTGTAATTACTTTCAACATGCCATGTGAAACCGTAGCTTCTATTATTGATGATCCTCTGGTATCCCCTTCCTGTGGTAGTACCCGCACTATCACTGTATCTTATCTGAGTACACTGAATATTGTATATACTGGTATTACAACTAGGAAAGTGAAAGGGAATATCAAAATCGAGAGACAAAGGATAAAAAGACAAACGACTCCAAAAGCAATACTTGCAAAACTGTTTGGTGTAAACCAACTGAACAACTCATGGGGGGAGAGGGAAAGGGGGAGAGGGGAGGGGGGAGTGAGGGAGAAGGTAATAAACAGTACAACAAATGTACCCAATGCCTAATGTATGAAACTGTATCCTCTCTGTACATCACTTTGACAATAAAGAAGAAAAAAACTAAAAAAAATAGAAACAATAAAAAATACAACATGCTTCTACATTTAATAACATATATTCACCTAATATTCTACCAGTTTAAAAATGTTCTTTTAAGACATCTTCACCTGTGTATTTTCAGAATTACCCAGGAAATACTTTTCTCCTCCTTCTATAGTGAACACTTTCACTCTACTGTATACAGCAGGAAAGAAATCCATATACTGAGTCCTAGACAATGGCATTACACTCCCACTTGGCCAGCCCTTGGCACCAGAGGACTATATGCACAAAGTCTAGATATTATTTATCTTAGAATCAATACAGGTGATGACAGGTAAAGCCTTACTGGCTCTTCTCACATCTAAGCTGAGAGACCTTAATTCTCATGTTTTGCAGGAGAAGCAAAGCTGTATCCAGGCTCTTTTCCCAAGAGAACAAACACAACTTGAATGTTTCACAATGAAGAATCAGAGACTTTCATGGTGCTCCTGTCCTGCTATCCCATCACCATGTCTTTACTCTCCTCTCCCAGAACTTTTAACTTCTTCCCAGGAGACACCTGAGGTCTTCTGGCTCGGTAATGGGCAGTTCTATTAATTTGGATTCAAACAATATTTCTATGAATAGAACTTAATATTCTACAGATGATACAGTTTTCTTCCAAAATAAGGTGAAGATAATAGTACCCACATATCATAGAAGTATAATGAAAATGAAACATGTTGATACACAAGAAACATTTGAAATAATGTCTGACGTGTCAATTGTGAATTCTAATATCCCCATCTTCATTTTGTTGTCATCAACATCATCAACATCATCATCATCATCATCATCATCATCATCATCATCATCATCATCATCAGTATCATCATATCTTGCTCTTCCTGCTCCTTTTTCCTCCTCCATTTAATATGCCAGGCACAACGCTAAGCATAAGAGGTACACTAATAGGGTAGGGCAAAGGCAGGCAGCACTAACACCATAGGGCTTACATTGTAGTGAGGTGAAGTAGTAATGAACATTACTCAAATAACTGTAAAATATAAAATTTTATTTGTGACAAGCTGGTTAGGACAACTTATATAGCATTCCATAGTGCTGTAATAGACTAATATAGCTAAGCAGAAATTTTAAAAAGCTTTAGTGAGAAAATGACTTGAGATAAAATCTAAAGAACAGAAGGAAATTAATTAAATGATTAGGGAAAAACTGTTAAAAGAACATGTATAAAGAACATACGGAGAAGACATAGATAGGAGAAATTTCAGACTGACAGTGTCTGCTGCAACAACGAGAATGCTTTAAGCATTGGCTGTACATTTGAGGTGAAGGGGCTGGGAATATGGCCTAGTGGCAAGAGTGCTTGCCTCGTATACATGAAGCCCTTGGTTCAATTCCCCAGCACCACATATATAGAAAATGGCCAGAAGTGGTGCTGTGGCTCAAGTGGCAGAGTGCTAGCCTTGAGCAAAAAGAAGCCAAGGACAGTGCTCAGGCCCTGAGTCCAAGGCCCAAGACTGGCCAAAAAAAAAAAAAAAAAAAACATTTGAGGTGAAGGAGCAGAGCACTCTGATCTTTTAGTTACATGCAGGAATTAGGTTTTTTTTTCACTACTTAGTTGGAAGACTATGGTTATTGTGTGTGCTCTTATATATTCCTTTTGATAAGACATAATACAGAAGGAAGGAGAGGTGAAGCTGGTTATATTGAATTTCTGGCCACCTGTTGAGAAAGTATTAGAGAAACAGACTGAATGCTGGTACTTCATTGAGGAAGTTATTGAATTAAACATGGTAAGTCCAGGCATGATGCTGAGGATGGAAGGACATAAGATGATTTGGGGAAAATACTTAGAAGATAAAATCAAGAGGAATTTGGTGTTGACTGAGTATATTTTATCCTAAGAAGAGGTGATGTACAAACATTCTGCAAAAAATATTCTCATGAAATATCATGGGTGATAGTTTCTCTTTTACTAATTTTCTTGTTCAAGGTAAAATAATCACAACTGAATTATTAAAAAATAAGAGACCTATAAATTACTCTTTGACAAATATTTCTAAGTGATTTGATAATATAATGGAAGAATACTAAAGGTATTTGGCATCTTCATCTTTTCTACGTCATTAAGTGTCAAAATCTTTACTTATGTGTTTACTTATGTGTTAAGCTGTATTTTATAGGCTGAATTTTAATAGCAATAAGATAACAGTTACAAAAGAGAGCTAAGAGCTGAGATCTAGTACTTAGCAAGAATAATTAGCTTTTCAAAAATTTGCATTTTTTGCATCTTTCATCAATTGCAAAGGAAACAAAAATATGACTCATTTTAAGTGCTTTTCAGTTATGAAAGACCACACATATAGCCTACTTGCTACACTTTAATCCGTGTCATACTTCTAAGGACAAATTAAGTTATTTTATCAAGACGATATGCATATCTGGTAATAAGCATCTCTCTTATAATGTACTAGTAACAATCTTTAGAATTTTAATAAGAAACAATAAGATCTAGGCTGAGAATAATAGATACATGACATTTTTATTTTCATTTCATTGTGTCTAGGAAAACTAAATTACTTTTATAAATACATAAATATTTTATTTTTCCAACAAAAGCTCACTAACTTTTTACAAAGAAAGCAGAAAATTTAATTCCTCCTATTGATTTCTCTTTTTGTTTTTATTGATGCATTGTCTCCGATTAACATAAATTAACAAAAAGGCCCTTGAATTCATTTAAAAATAAAATTTCTACAAGGTACTTGTGGTTTATGCCTGCAATACTAGTTACTCAGGAGATTGTGATCTGAGGATCACAGTTTTAAGCCAGTCTGAGCAGAAAAAGTCTATGAGACTCTTCTCTTATTTCTAATTCATCAGGGGGAGAAAAAAAAACCCCAAAACACAGTTAGTTTAAGAGCATAGTTTAAGAGATAGTGCACAGGGCTGGGGATATGGCCTAGTGGCAAGAGTGTTCGCCTCTTATACATGAAGCCCTGGGTTCAATTCCCCAGCACCACATATACAGAAAATGGCCAGAAGTGGCGCTGTGGCTCAAGTGGCAGAGTGCTAGACTTGAGCAAAAAGAAGCCAGGGACAGTGCTCAGACTCTGAGACCAAACCCCAGGACTGGCAAAAAAAAAAAAGAGTGCACAAACCTTGAGCAAAAGAAGCAAAAGGAAAGTATGAGACTCGGAATTGAAGTCCCAATACTAGAATTAAAATAAATACAAAAACAAATATTCTGGTTAGTTATTTTTGTTAAAACCCATATGAAAACAATCATATACTAGCATAAAACCTAACATAATGTTAATATAAAGCAAAAAAAAATACAAAAGTTACTCCCGTAATATTAGGAGATCGTCTCTCATTAAACAATACTCATCAAATAGGTAAGTGTTGTTAATTTTAAAGTGGGATCAATGATGATTAAAAATCTTTTATGTAACAATAATTTGTCCTCATCTGCCCAAATTTTATGCATCATAAATTATATTTCTCTTTTGCCTTCCAACCCAAATTTATTGAGAACAAAGATTTAAAATTTTATAAGCAAGAGTGGATTTTGTACTGAAAATATTTTAATGTATTATAAATAACGACTGAACCCTGAAAAAATTAAAAATGATAATATTTCATTATTACTAAGTAATCTGTAATTCGTTAATATTAGTGCCGAAAACAAACATTCTTCAAAATAGAACTTTTATTTCTTAATAGCAGGTTTTCTATACTGGAAATGATTATCCTACCTAGTAGCACATTTCATCAGAAAATATTAAAACTAATTAACTTCTAAGTCATTATGTATTAATATGTGATTAGGCCCCTTAAGAGATCACAACTTACACATTTCAGATTTTATTTGGAAATTTTAGATCTCTCTCAATAAAAAGGTTTATAAACTTCATGTTTGTTATTATATGAAATGTTTAATTACATTAAGTTGGAATTGCAAATGGAAAAACAGAGAATGTTTACATTAATAAAGGGCTGAAAAATAATTTCCGCCACTAAAAATACATTACATTTGTGCAGTCATTTAAAAATTAAATATTCAAGACATACCATTAAGATATCATTGTTGTCAGTTATTCTGATTGAAAGCAAATCCTAGGAAGAGGGGCATTGCTTAGGAGGTAGAGCATCTGCCTAGCAAATACAAAACCCTTTCTCAACCTCCCAAACAAATTCCACAGCTGTTTCTGAGACCCAAGAAATCAGAATAATGCCCTTCTATCCCCAACCAAAACAGAAATCCAGAAACAAATGAACCAACAAAAGCCTGGATAAATGGAAGAACAATTCTGGAACTTAGAGCAAATGCCTTGCTTCGACATGGAGAGATTGTCAAAGCTGGAGAGATTACTGTAAAGTATTTAACTTGTGTTTTCACTGAGGTTCAAAAGAACACTGTTCAATGAAAGTATGGAGAAATGCAGCAAATATTAGCATTCTTCATAAGAGATAAATTTAGGTGAAAAGTCTGAAATTAATGGGTAATGTAGAATTAAAAAATTGGAAAATTGGGGCTGGGGATATGGCCTAGTGGCAAGAGAGCTTGCCTTGTATACATGAAGCCCTGGGTTCGATTCCCCAGCACCACATATACAGAAAACGGCCAGAAGTGGCGCTGTGGCTCAAGTGGCAGAGTGCTAGCCTTGAGCAAAAGGAAGCCAGGGACAGTGCTCAGGCCCTGAGTCCAAGGCCCAGGACTGGCAAAAAAAAAAAAAAAAAATGGAAAATTAGATAGAAATTTTTTGTTAGTTTGTTTTGGTGCTGGTTGTCCAGCTTGAACTGTCCAGGCTTCTTTTTGCTCAAGGATAGGGCTCTACCTCTTCATCCACAGCCCCATTTCCAACTTTTATTGGTAGCTAATTAGAGATAAGTCACAGAGACTTTCCTGCCTGAGCTGGCTTTGAACCACAATTCTCAGAGCTCAACCCTCTGAGTAGCTAGGATTACAGGTATGTACCACAGGTGCCTGACTTAAATGGAAGTTTCAGTCAAAGAAAAACAAGAGTTTTTCAAAGTCTTCAAACAGTGCCTTTTAGCTGAACACCAAGAAGACATTTTTCTCTATATGACTATTTCTTCTGAGAGTAAACTTTAGGATTATATAATCTATCTTGTAAAGGGAAACTTCACATTCAAACCTCAATAAAATCATAATTGATGCAGGACCTAGCAATCCCTAGTGAAGTATAAAATGAAACCTATCACCTATTATACTTAATTTATACAAGATTCTTAACAAGCTAGGCAGGTTGACTTAATTCAATAAGCAATAAAGAACCAATGAAAGTTTATGAGCAAGGAAATGATAATGATCGGAGCAGTAAGACAGAAAATTTACAAAGGAAATTAATTTCCCTTCTATATTTAAAATTTAAAAAGATACACTATCCATACTCAGAAAGTTAGAGAATAAGTTTAAAATATTTAATATAATTGGACTTAAATTTTTATTAAACTTTTATTTTCCTAGAGCATACTGAGAACAAATATTTACAAGTTGTTAAATATTAACAGTTGTAAAAAATATGGAAAGCAGGAAATTAAAACTTCCACAATGAAAGTTGAATATATATTTATTTCCATGTCTGCAATTATTTCTGCTTTCTGTTCTATATCGTCCAATCTCAAAAGCTGTGGCAGCAGTGGTCTATTTAATTGTGAGAATATATAAGAATGAACAGAAGGACAATGTAAAAAGTCAGTAAAAACAGCTTCAATTTTATCAAAAATTAACTGGTGTTAGGGACACACCAGCAGGGAATAAAGAGAAGCACAATACTCAATTTATAAACACTTACTGAGTCCAAGAGCAAGTATCCTGCCCTCACCCTGTCAAAAAACTAACAAAGTAGATAGTATATATCCAACAAAATACAAATGAGGAAAAGAAAAGACATTAATCAACTTTTTAAAAATACATAAAAACAGAAAGACTTGGTAAGTTTTGCTTTCTGTATTTGTAAAATAAAGACATAACCCAGTAAGGTTTTTGTGCAATTAAAAGAAGGAAACATATATTCAGTTAGCATATGTGTAAGTGACTGGATCCTGGCATACAGTGTCATTTTACTAGTTTTCATATAGACATTCTCCTATTCTCTTCGGTAACATGCAGCAATCAAAATTTTATTTGATATAGTCATCAAGATTTATAAGTCTACATAAGAATCAAAAGAAAAGACTTTGTGCACAAGGCATTATTTTATTAATACAAATGCACAGTGCTGTAGGACACTATATAGGCAAGAGAAGAATAAAATACACACCAAGGTTTTAGATAATAAGTAAGACCTGGACAAATGAATGAAGAAAAATAATACGAAAAGGAGAAAACACATGAAGAAAGTTACTAATGAGAAAAAGCAAAAAATGGACTGGAGTTTATATTGAGAAGCAGTTTGAAGATAAGTTAAGAACCAGATTGGATTCTTTAGACTCCAATGTTGTATACAGTAAGCTTGCTTTATTTTTTGGATTTATTACACAGGATTTGACCTAATTTCAAAACAAATTTCAAAAGTAAAAAATGCTAAATTCCTGCACATACATTATGAGCTCAGTTGATATGGAGAAGCTCTCAAGTCAGCCCTGTGTTACCATGAGTTGTATATAAATCATTGTGAGATATGCTGAATGTTTGCTTGCCTTTAATTTTGTAAAATTTTGCCTCCTACAAAACAAATGGTGCCCCAGAGCAAGGCAAAACTTAATACGCTTAATTTAAATGATAAAGTAAAAATTTCAGATTTGTTGAAAAGGAGGCATATGTTTTACAGAAGTTGGGAGATTTTATGGGAAAAATCAATCAAGCATCGCAGTGTAGCACTGAATACTATAGATTCTGAGCATCTATGATTTTTCTTCAATACTGGGTTCATTGTAGCCATGTGTCTGCAAATATCAGTGTGTCTACAGTACAAGGTAAGAACCTTCTCTCTATAGTGCTGGTTTCTAAATATTTTGGCTTCGGAACTCCTTTGCACATTTTTTTTTTCAATGTAAGAATACCAAGCTCTCATTCTCTGTATTCTGTGGAAAAGCTCCACTGCATACTTGTATAAAAGCCCTACTGTATCCTTGTAAGACAAATGAAGGAAAACAATATGAAAACATTCTTTTAAAAAGCAGTTCTAAATGTCATACAGCCCTCTGAATTCATTTCAGAAAATTCTGGACACATTAAACCATTTCAAGAGCTGCTGCTGTAGACCAATGAGAACAATTAGTGTCTTAATGTTCAGAAAGAGTAAGTAGAGGGATGCAGCAGAATAGTGGACATGGGAGGACCAGAATGTTCATGGTACAGTAACTTACTATTAACAGCAACAACCTTAATGTTAGATGGGCCAGCATGAAAAGAGGAAGAGGAATAAACTATCTTTAGCATTTCCTCATCTTTCCTAGGATTCCCTGTACATGTAGGATGCAAATTCCCTTTCTTTAGGCAATATATTATAGGTTCGGTCTCAGATATTCTAGAATGGTTTCAATTTTATAAAATTTTACTTTGAATAAAGGTATTTTGTCAAGTGCCAATTTAAATTTAATATATATGCTCCTCTCCCTGCCCCCTTCTCTATCTCTCTTTTCACTCAACACTAGTGCTCTACTACTTAAGCCACAGCTCCACTTCCAGGTATCTTGGAGGTTAATTGGAGATAGAGTCTTGTGGCCTTTTCTGCCCAGGCTAGTCTTTAAGAAATTAACAAAAGAAAGGGCCATTTTGCATTCAATTATAGTAAACATAACTACTGCTTTTTGAAAAAAACAAATTCAGAATAAGATTCTACAAAGACTTTGTAAGAAAAGATGCAGATACTTGCAAAAAAGTTTGCAAGTAAAATTATATTTTAAAATACACTTCCTGAATACACTACTAGTAAAAGAAAATGAATGTTCTTGAATTATAGCACTTATAAATTCACTAATAGCAGAACAAAGTGATGATATGAACTTCTAGTCATAGAAATTTAATTTCTCCCTAATCCTTTTGTTATATTAAAAATAAATCCTGCAATGAACATGCTTGTATATGTAAATCCTATGATCTGATTTTTTTTCAAGAAGTCCTATGAAAGGAAAACTTGAGAATAACCAGTAAAATTAATGTAAGTGTGGATTATAAGACACAATTCTTATTAACTCTAAAATATATTTATTTCCATCTTCATCATGTTTCAGATAATTTGACATAATTGAACAATGCTCTTCTCCTGCAAGACATGTTCAGCCTAAAATTGTGCAATTGTGCTTGTCTTATGCCAATTCTTATGCTACTACTGCAAAATACCATGGCATGGTAGGCTTAAATAAGAGAGATATTTCTAACAGATAGAGACTGAGAAACACAGTATCATACTGCAAACATTTACTATCTCATGTTTCTTGGCAGCTTTATTACTTCTACATTGCCACCTTTTACTATGTGCTGACAAGGACTTTTCTCAGTGATGGGATGAATTAGAGGGAGACAAAGAAGTAATGAAGAAGGGAAAAGAGAAAGATAGAAAGGGCTGGGGGGAGGAAGATATCATCTGCTTTTTCTACGAGTATCAATTCCATCACAAAGATTCCATCCTCCTGATCCAATCTAACCTCAAATTGCCATTAAAATCACACTTCTGAATAATACTGAATAATATTATATTGTGGGTTAGGGTTTATATGAATTGTGGAGAGGACATTGTAAACATTCAGTCTGTGTGACTTTGTTTTAAAAATGAGCCCTTGCACTTAAATTATGGTAAGGAATCTCTGAAAAGGAAGGATTGCAGTGAAAGGTATAGAAGCCAAGGGCTGACATCAGCCATTAGCACAGCAAGGAAACAAGGAGATCTCCAGAAGAAATACAATGTCAACACCACAATTGCCAACTTCTAAACTCCAAAACTGGGACACTTAAGACTGATGCTTTAAGATACCAAGTTTGTGGGACATTTTCTAGTCAGACCTAGAAAGGCAGTTCACTTTCCAATCACATTTAAATCAATGGTCATTCTATACTACAAGTTGTAGCATAATTCCTATATCAAGTTCTTATGAATTATCCCATTAATATTTGTTCATCATTATTTTAGTTTTTAAACATCACCTTATATACATATTGCTCCAATTAATTGATAATAATTTGATTGTAGCTCTAATGCATTTTTTCCTACTTGGTCAAAAGGTAAGATCTCTGAAGGCAGGAGTTATAAGTGTCTCTACTGTCATTCATCTTATCTAATACATAGTGCCATATAGAGTGCATAATTTAATAAGTTCTCAGTTGATACAGAATGATTAAAACCTTTTATTCTTTCATTTTGGTAAATTATCTTTATAAAATAGCTTAGGGTCCTAATGGAATTATTTCAAGACCTACATTTTCCCTATTCATAAAATTCAACTACCATCTTTAGTCTTACTCCCTGCTGTTTTAAGACAACATTTACTGTCAACAGATTCAAAATGTATGCTTGAATCCTAAAATTATTCAAAATACAGTAAGCACCATAGAAGTCTGAAAAGATAACATAAAAGAAAGTATCAGCAAAACTTTTATAGTAGAGGTAATATTGTTACAAATAGAAAAGAGCCTTACATTACATTTGTAATATATCATATATTCTTATGCAACAGTCTAATAACTTACACAATTACCTGTAAAAAGCAAAAATATTCAACAAGAAACTACATAAATAACATACCTGAGTTCGTAAAATTTCATTTTTTGACAATTGCATATCACCAGTCAATTCTTTCACCACGATGCCCAGTGGTTCTAGACGTTTGCTGAAGTAATTTGTCATTTCAGCTGCCAAGGCTTTCATTGGAGCGACATATACAATCTGTGCCAAAGGAACACTGGCTTGATGAATGAGCAAAAGCTACAATGTCATTTGTCTCAAAGTAGCCAATAAAAGTCATAATTTGTTGTGAAATATGTTTCTAGATACTTCCTATAAATAATGTTAATAATGATACATGAACAGTACTTATCTTTTTGGGTAATGGAAATTATTTACACAAACTTATTACTGTGAAGTTGCTTCAAAGTTAACCGGATTCCATACCTTTTGTTGTGGGTGATAGGATTTTCACAGCAAATAGGGATTGCCTCAGTAGTAATGAAGCAGCATTTCTAACACGACTTTAAATACAATAATTACCTTTAGGAATTTCCAGATGTCATATAACTACAAGTTCATTTTAACTTTTAAATTTCAAAAAGCTTTTATTCTGATATTTTCCCACCTTAAATTCATTTTTTTTAATAACACCTTGTTGGTAATGTTGGCGAATTTCATGCAAAACTGTCAACATTGCAATGTTGGTCTTTCCAGCTCCAGTAGGGGCACAAATCAGCATGTTCTCATTGGTGTTGTAGGCAGTTTCAAACACTATTGACTGGATTCTATTGAGTCTCTTCATTCCTTTAAAAGCTAATTGTCCAATCTAAAGAAAGAAAATAGCACAATTCATTATAAATGAGAATAATAATACAAAAATATTGAATGTGAACATTAACTCTCTTTCACTAAAAAAGAGACTGTCCTGTATTTCAATGTGTCCAATACTTTAAAGTATGTGCAGCTGAAAAACAAGTACAACTCTGGCCTGAATCTAATGCATTTGGAAATTATGACTAAGTATGAAAAATGCAAGACTATATCTGCATCTTTATATGTAATTCTTATGTACAAAATAATGATAATAATATATGAAAAGAAAACAGAAATCTTTTAAAATTTAACTTGCTAATTTCATAATGACATTCTAGATTATTGAGACTACACCAAAGAAAACTAGAAAGAACAAAAAAGATAGTGGTATGTGCTTATAATCCTAGCACTCAGAAGGCCAATGCAGGAAGATTGCAGGTTCAAGGCCAACTTAGACTACATAATGAGACCCTCTCTCCAAAAAACCTAAGTAAGAACAAACAAGAAACTTTGTGGATATAAATCAACGTTTTGAAAAAATTGTCAATAGGGGCTGGGAATATGGCCTAGTGGCAAGAGTACTTAACTCGTATACAGGAAGCCCTGGGTTCGATTCCTCAGCACCACATATATAGAAAAAGGCCGGAAGTGGCACTGTGGCTCAAGTGGAAGAATGCTAGCCTTGAGAAAAAAAAAAAAAAGAAGAAGAAGAAGCCAGGGACAGTGCTCAAGCCCTGAGTTCAAGGCCCAGGACTGGCAAAAAAAAAAAAAGAAAAGAAAAAAATGTCAATACTTTTTCAGATAAAAAGCTTTATTTATTAAAAGAAGGAGTAACATATACAGATACACTTTACAGAGTTCACATGGCACTCAGAATATGTCCTCATTTAACTCTCACATAATACTATGGAGTCCTATTAATATATTTCACTTTTTGGGAGTGGTCCTGGGGATCAAATTAAGGGCCTTAGGCATTGTAGGCAGGCACTCAACAGTTAAAAGGACTCTACATATGATGCAGCCATAGTCAGGGTTAAAGGAAAAAAAAAGTAAAAATACACGCAAAAAATTGTACACAAATGTTCACAGCAGCTGTATAGTGGAAAATAAGAATAAAATATCTACCCACTAAAGGAGAAACAAAATGTACACTAATACAATGGCACATTATGCAGCAAAAAGAAATTAATTATTGAGATATTTATTGACATAGATATACTTCAAAATAATGATAAAGACTAAAGAAAAGTATATACTGTATAGCTGAATGAATTTACAAATGTAGAATATGCAAAATAGCCTACCAAGACGAAAGATTTCAGATTATGTGATGCATAGGAATGGGGACTAGTAGGATCAGGGATGAATAGAAAAGACTGCAAAAGGGCAAATATGGCCTTTTGGGAGGTTGTATGATCAGTGTGTGAAATGTGTTGATAGTTTGATATTTTAAAATTACCACCTTAGATATACATATTTATTATATGATTATACCTTAAAGTTTTTAACTTTTTTTCTTACTTGCACTCATCATGGGCTTAATATTCAGCTTGCTTGCAAAATTTCAAGCCACTACACATTCAAACAGCACTCTATTATACACTATCATTGCAACCTCCAACCATAAATACTGAGACAATTTCTTTATATTTGGCCCACTGGATTGAAACCAAAGACTATGTTTTATTACTCTTTATATTGCCCCAGAACCTGATCAATTGTCAGGAACATAATATACTGCTAAATAAATTTTTATTGAATAATTTTATGCTCACTATTTGCAAAAAGAATTTTAATTAAATGAGAGGGAAAATCTTAAAAAGACATGTACCTCACTATAATATCCTCCTTAAAACAATAAACTCAATCTAATCAAAATATGTAGCAGTTCAGGGGGAAAATCTATATTCAGCTTTCTTTTTCCTTTTTAGTTTTGCAAATAACTACATCTTTTAACAAAAAATTGAATGCTAGATAAAACTTATGTACATGTATATACATGTATATGCATATGTACAAATATATGCTTCTCTGTGTGTGTATGTGTGTACCACATACTTTCAACTTGGAAATAGTGTTGACACTTTTGTTACAATCCCGGTTAGAGAACAGTTTTTCTTTAAAAATGCAAAATGCAATGGCAAATGGGACCTTGAGGCATATTTCACTTTCAATAAGAAAAATTATATTTTTGCTTCTTGTTAAAAGTCCTTGGATGATTATATTGATAATTCTATGTGGCTCATGAATGACGGAATAAAGACTCAAATAGCCCTTGGCAGAGAAAAGGTCCCCTCCCCACTTCTGTTTTAGGTGGAAGAAGCAGACTACTAGAAAAAAATAAAAACCAAAACTACCTACAGTCAAGGCTTGGTGGAGCATGCCTGTAATCCACTCATTTGGGAGGCAGAAGCATTAAGATGGGGGCCAGACTGGACAATAATGCAATTCTATTCACACACACACACACACACACACACACACACAAGCTTGTGTGTACACAAGCAAAAAGCACCTGGAATCACTGAATGGTAGTTGTACAATCATATATGAAAAAGCCATGACAGAGAAGATGAAAATAGAAAACTAGATTAAACCAAACAGCAAAGAGCCATGTATTCTGTACTGAGGGAGCTAGTCTTTTCTTCATGTACTTAATGATTTACTGTATGGACACCAGAGACTAGTTCACCTTCTGGGGATATCACCATGAGCACGAAAAAGAAGCAGTTACCTATTAAAGATCCATTTTAAGCAGGGGAGATGTATAAAACAATCCCATTTTATATGCCGCAGGGCGAGGCATAATACTTTAGAAACAATAAATGGCTCTTCTGAGAAAAAAAGACTGAGGTGTAAATTATAGTAAGAAAAAAGTTTGGTTGAATAAAACTCATCTACAATTTTCTTTTTTAGAAATCCTAAGTGAGGTACTTGTCAGTGGAAACTGAGCTCCAAGGAAGCTAAATATCTCACCCATGTTCACATTGGTAAAATATTTTGGCTAAGTTAGGACCTAAATTATTTGCTTAAGCTCAAAATTACCCATAAACTTCCCGTTTAAAATACTATTATTTGATGATTCATCTTGCATTCAATTAATAGCTCCACATTCATTTCAAGAAATCCTAAAAATGTGTATAATACTGTTGCACACATATGAATTACTACCCACAGAATGTGCTGAATATAGACATCAAGTTATCTTTAAATGCGACAAAAGCTTACTAATTAAACCGCCCAAGTTGTGCATCACTGATCTTAAACAAGTTTACTTTAAAAAAAAATGCTGAACTTAGAAAAATGAATGGAAAGATATTCACCAATAAACTTGTTGATAAAACCACAAGCAATGTGCTAAGACCCCAACCGAAAAGCAGTTTTGGGGAAGATCACTAGAGGGCTCAGTAACCTTGAAATTGCATTTGTAAGCTATTGCAAGATGAGATAATTAAGATGAAGTAAATTAAGTAGAAAGGGTTTTTTCTTTATTTATTTTTCTCTTTTAGCCTGGGCTGAGTATCAAACTATGGGCTTGATTATCATAGGTATTGCATGTACATTTATTGGAACTAGGTAAGGGGAAGACGGAAATGGAGAATGAAGAGTAAAAAGCAATGCAACAGCAATAATTACAAGACAATATGCTATAAACCAATTGTACATCTCAGGAGAGGGTGGGAAAGAAACCCGTGGGAGGGGAGGGAGGTGGGAGAAAACTGAAAGAGGAGATTAAAAAGTTTGACAAGAAATGTACTAAAAAAAAGTAAAAGACACAATGAAATATGAATGACAAATTCAGTAAAGAGAAAAGATTAGTACATTATATCTATGTATAAAAATGATACAAAATTATTTAAAAAGAAAACCAAAGAGTAGTTTAAAAGGAGTAATATATAGGGTAAATTTAACCAAAGCACAAGATATGCATGATGTAAATATCACAGTAAAACTCCTTTTTATATTCATATAAATGAATGGAATTTTTTAAATAAAAGGAGAAGTTATGAAAAAGGAATAAGCAAATACCTTGGAAACGAAAACTGATTAACTTAAAAATTTCAGTGAAAAGCCTCCCTCATTAATAGACAAGAAAGAATATAAGAGCTTGAAAACAAAGTTGACAGATCATTACATTTAGGGTGACAAAGCCTACCAAAACCCAAATAAAAGAAAGAGAAGATTTAACTTAATAGAAGTGAGTCAAAATGGCATATTACAAAGAGATACATCTAAAATAAAGTACAACACTAGGGGCTGTTTTGAAAACTTGCATTGTAGTAAATTAGAAAATCTACATGAAATGGACAGATTTCTAGAAATATTATAGAAATTTCTAGAAGTGTTCTATCAAAATTAAATCTAGAAAATAGAAAAAATTAAGAACTCAATACAAATAGTAAAATTTAATCAATGATAAAGAGTCTCCCAATACACCAGTTTTTCCCTCCCATTGTGGGACGGCCCACAAGTTGTATAGTCATTTTCAACATAGGGTCTAATGAGTATTACTGCTGAATTTTTGCACCCTATGTTCCACCATTTCTGTGCTCTCCAAAACCTCCCAAAGACAGATAAATGAACAAACAAGACAAAGGAAATGAAAACAAAAACAGATTTTTATATAATAAAACTCTGTCTCCCAATCAAAATAGTCTTCACTGATAACCTCTCTTGGCTTTTCCATCAGCACATTTTTAGTAATTAGTTAACATGTCCAATGTCACTCTGAAATACTTTCACTTAAAGGCTGTGCCAATAGTGAAAGTCACCATACAGAAGATGAGAGTAAACAATTTGATTGACTGTGGGTTGGTTGGGGTTTTTTTTTTTTTCTATTAGAATAACCATAACTGAGGGATAGTTACACATTATCAGGGTTATTCTGTAAACTCAGTTTTAAAGAAGAAATACACGTGAAGGCTAAGAATTAGGTATTTTCTATCAAGTTAAATTTTTTTAAGAGAGATGTACTCAAAATGTGTGTGTGTGTGTGATACCTACTTTTAGGATGACATTAAAGTGTTGTAGCTTAAAATTATTTGTATTAAAAACAACTTGGTTGGTCCAAATTGTAGGATCTAACATCTAATAAACAGCTGTGCTTCTAATAACGACAATAAAATGTAAGCAATAGTCTCTGTCAAGTTCGGTTTAGTTCCACATGGAAATGTCATTTTTTTGTGTGTGTTTTTTGGCCGGTATTTGTGATAATAAGTGGTTTTGCATTGGTTTTAACCCTTAATATTCTTTTACTAGTTTGTTCAAAATCTTCAAAAAGGGCAAAGAATTAGGCATCTATATGACCAAATCTATAAGATATAAAATGTTTCAGATGTTGATTGATGGAATAATTCATTAATTTAAAACATTATAATACATAAGACTTAAACTTTGAAAAATAATTAAGTGAAGCAAAAGTATAATTTTAAACCAGGTATTTCCTCAGCAAGAAAATTTCCTTATTAAAGAATCCTCAGGGCTGGGAAAATATGGCCTCTCAGTTCGATTCCCCAGCACCACATATATGGAAAACGGCCAGAAGGGGCGCTGTGGCTCAGGTGGCAGAGTGCTAGCCTTGAGCGGGAAGAAGCCAGGGACAGTGCTCAGGCCCTGATCCAAGGCCCAGGACTGGAAAAAAAAAAAAAAAAAGAATCCTCAGTAGAACTGTCAAAGAAACTATTTCCACTAGTGATAAATATTCCACTATTTTAAAAGAGAAGTGTACTGTAAGTTTTACAATAAAATTACAATCAGAGGGAAATTTCAAAATGTATATATTATATATTTATAAACAAAAGGAAAATAAGAAGCAACAAAATATACTCTGACATAAAGCTGGGCGCCAGTGGCTCACACCTATAAACCTAGCTATTCAGGATGCTGAGATCTGAGGATTGTGGTTCAAAGCCAGCCTGGGCAGCTAAGTCCATGAGACTCCTATTTCCAATTAACCACCAGAAAAGCAGAATAGTGCTGTGGCTCAAAGTGGTAGAGTACTAACCTTGAGCTGATTTCAGGGACAGCATCCAGGCTCAGAGTTCAAGCCCCACGACTGATAAAAAAAAAAATCCATCCATCCATCCATCCATCACAAACCCATCAATGGTAGAAATGACATAGAGCTAGCCCTGTGCACCACCCATCAATGGTAGAAAAACAGTATAAACAAAATCACTTGTAGTGAACATCCTGAAGGTATTAGTCAACACAGATGATAAGAAATAAAATATGTGATGATTAAAAGACAGAAAATATGCTGGGCATGATGACTTGCACACATAATCCTATCAATTTCAGAGGCAGAGATCAGAGGACTAAAATTCAAGGCTAGTTCAGACATTAAGTTCATAATATTCCACCTCAATAAATAAATGGTTGGGCACAGTGGCATGCACCTATCATCTGCAACAAAAAAGGAACACAAACAGGAAGATCATACTCTATGCTGGCCTGAATATAAAGCAAGACCCAATCTTGGAAACAGTCAATGCAACAAAGAAATGAGTGGGGTGGTAGAGTGCCTGCCTGTTTAGCAAGTATGAGACCTTGAGTTCAAATCAGCATAATGAAACCTACCAAACAATGCAAACAAGGGAATGAAGAGAAATGCAAATATCAAGGAGTAAATATGTTCAAAGTACATTACACATATATGTTTGAAATTATCACAATGATAATGTTATTAATGTATAGTAATTCAAAATAAATTTATTATTATAAGTTTGTTATTAATGTATGTTATTATGTCATTAGTGCTATGCTAATTCATATTATTAATGTATGTCAATGTGAAATAAATTCTAAAATGTTGTACAAATTATTTAACAAGAATCTATAAAAAATAACAAGCACATGAAATTATGACCAATTTTATCAGTCATTAAGAAATGAAAATTAGGGGCTGGGAATATGGCCTGGTGGCAAGAGTGCTTGCCTCGTATACACGAGGCCCTGGGTTCGATTTCTCAGCACCACATATACAGAAAATGGCCAGAAGTGGTGCTCTGGCTCAGGTGGCAGAGTACTAGCGTTGAGCAAAAAAGAAGCCAGGGACAGTGCTCAGGCCCTGAGTTCACGGCCCAGGACTGGCCAAAAAAAAAAAAAAGAAATGAAAATTAAAACCCACAGTGAGATATAACAGACCTAAGCAGAATGTCTAAATTAAAAAGACAATTCAAAGTGCTAACAAGGATTTGGAGTCACTGGAATACTCAAACATTGACACATTGAATTATACAATGGTCAACTCATTTTGAAAACTGAGTGTTTTACATATATTTTCTCCTTCAATCCTATTCTTAGAAAAATGAAAACATATACTCAAATAAAAATCTGGGGCTGGGGATATGGCCTAGTGGCAAGAGTGCTTGCTTCGTATACATGAGGCCCTGGGTTCGATTCCCCAGCACCACATATACAGAAAATGGCCGGAAGGGGCGCTGTGGCTCAAGTGGCAGAGTGCTAGTCTTGAGCTAGCCAGGGACAGTGCTCAGGCCCTGAGTCCAAGCCCCAGGACTGGCCAAAAAAGAAAAATAAAATAAATAAATAAATAAATAAAAATCTGTATAAGAATGTTCATAGTGGTTCAGTTCATAATCACCAAAATCCAGAAACAATCTAATGTCTCTCAAGGAGAAAATAGACTAATATCCACAAAATAAAATTATTTTCACTCATAAAGAGGAATAAAATAGGGCTGGGAAGGTGGCTTAGTGGTACAGTGCTTGCCTAGCGTTCATGAAGCCTTGAGTTCGATTCCTAAGTATCACATAAACAAACAAACAAATAAAAAACAGAAATAGAGGGGTACAGGGCTAGCCTTTAGCAAAAAAGCTCAGGGACAGTGCCCAGACCCTGAGTTCAAGCTCCAGGAAAAGCCAAAAAAAAAAAAAGGAATAAAGTAAAAGATATGGATGAATCTAAAACATTATGCTAAGTAATAGAAATCAAATTAAAACATTCGTGGCACACTTACATATCTATATAAGAAAAATCTAAATACATAAGCACTATGTGAATAACTTCTATGACATTCACATGCCATTTTGAAATAGTCAAAACCCTCAGGGAAATGAATTGATCAGTAGTTTGTAGGAAGGAGGCATGGCAAGGAGTGGTTATATACAAAAAGGCAGTGTGAAACTTGGAAATATTAAGATTCTACATTTTAATTGTGCTGACAGTTACATGTTACATATGTAACAGCAACATGTTTTCATTGTGCTGATAGTTACATGTGTTTCAAAAGTTATAGCTCTTAACTCTCAAAAAGATGTTTTGTATTTTGAAATTATGCTTTTGCCTGTCTTTAAAAAGTGATATATCAACAAAAGCAAAACAAAAAAATAAACAAAAATAACAAAACATGGGGGGGGGGAGAAATATGGGGAGGAAGCAATTTATGTCATCTGAACTTAAAATCTAAGGATCAAATCTAACAACCCAATTGACTTATCCATTGCTGGAGAGGCTTGGCTAAGGACATCTGGATGCCAGATGTTTTGGTAATTGCTACCTCTAGTTGAGGTAAGGGTTGTGCGAGTTTCTCAAAATGACAATTTCCATGATTGGACCCTTGAGATTCAACTACTAGTGGAAAGGGAACAGTCTCTCTCTCTCTCTCTCTCTCTCTCTCTCTCTCTCTCTCTCTCTCTCTCCCTCTCCCTCTCCCTCTCCCTCTCCCTCTCCCTCTCCCCCCCTCCTCCTCCCCCTCCCCCTCTCCCCCTCCCCCCTCCCCCACCCCCCCATTCTCTTTCTCTTTCTCTCTCTCTCTCTCCCCTCTCCCTCTCTCTTTTCTTTTTGCCAGTCCTGGATCCCAAACTCAGGGCCTGAGCACTGTCCCTGGCTTCTTTCTGCTCAAGACTAGCACTCTAGCTCCTGAGCCATAGCGCCACTTCTGGCTTTTTCTATATATGTGGTGCTGAGGATTCAAACCCAGGACTTCATGTATAAGGGGCAAGCACAATACCACTAGGCCATATTCCCAGTCCATGAACAGTATATTTCTCGACATCTATCAAGTGACTATCAGACCAAGAACTACTATCCTAACTTTGTCTACATACTATACCACCTCCACAATGACTAGTTTTTCTGATTTTCTTAATTTGTAATGACTTTACTCAATCTACTGTGGAAAGAACAAAGTACAGCATACTAAGAAAAAGTATTTAAAACATGAATCAAAATAGAAGAGATACTTGAGAGTCAGGAGGCTGAGATCTATAGGACCAAGACATCAGACCAGGCCAGCAGAAAAGTTCATTAAAGTCATATTCAAAATAAGTAGCAAAATTATCAGGGCTCGGGGTATGGCTCAAATTGAAGAACTCCAGCTTTCCAAGCCTGAGGCCCTGAGTTCAAACTCCAGTGCCACCAAAACAAACAAAACAAAACAAATAAAAGTGAAACAAAACAAAACAGAAGGGACAAATTTAGTAAGGAAAAAATGGTTTGCTCATTTCTTGGGAAAATAAAAATGTGAAGACAAGCAAAATGTTAAAAGGAAGAAATCATCAAAGTTATGTAATAAAACATGATATTATGGTGATAACTTAAGAATCTACTACAATCCTTTAAAAAGTGATTCCCTGCTATAGTCCACATTTTACAAATTTACATAATTATTCTTTTCAAACAAAAGCTTTTCATATAAAAGCCAGCTGAGAATATAAAATGAAGCAGTTTTCGCTTACTTGGTTACACTTTGGTATGTGCACCATCGATTAAATTTAAACTTGTCCTTACTAAACCACTTACATTCAGTTTATATAAGCAGATTAACTAATGTAATGAAAGGTACCTAATGAAAAGAATAGTACTAGGTAAATAAATAGGTGTTCCTTAACTTTGTCTTTGTTTTCTAACTTAGATATTTAACTTAAATGTTTTAACTTGTACCAAATTATTTCTATTTCTCAGTAAAGCCTTGCAGAAAGATTCAAAGTATGGCCAAATAAAAAGCAAAACCCATTTATCAATGTGGAAAGAAGGAACAGTTTTCATAAGCACTCTTTAGGATGGAAATTTACTGATCAACTAAAACATACCAATTATATTTGCATTTGGTAATTCATATAAACACCAAAACATCTGAAGAGGAAACTAAATCCCAGAGGCATTATGAAACTTGATCCACTTTGTGAAATGTATAAATGATAAAGCTTGAAGTTTAACATCAGTCCTAACTGGATAGCAAGTTCCTCACAGGCAGGATTATAGTCCTAAACCTCTGTACCTCTAAGCACAATGTCTTGCATCAATCCTGAGATTATAAAATGACTACTGATGCCTGGTTACTAATCTGCAAACATTTCCAAAGTTCAGTGATAAGGACATATAAAGCAACAAAGCATATTGAATATTTCTGCTTATTGTTGTATGCACATGTAACCACAACACATATAAATTAGAAGATATATACTGGGATAAATCCATTTCAAAACCAATGTGAAATTCCCTCAAGTTAAATGTATATAATTTTCAGAGTCTGGAATTCACATGTTCTAAAATTATCATTCTAGGACAGCTTAATATATCTTTAAGCTTTTAATCTACTCTATTGTAATTCCTGCTATAAAAATCAATAAAGTATAGGTTGTAAAGAAAGTTATTTTGTACTATCACTTTACTGCTAGCTAAGCAGATGTTAGTTAAAACCTTCTCTGCAGTTTAGTGAGTATTTGCCAGAGCAGCTGGTGCCCTTTTCCTAGTTAGCTCTTTGCAAGTGTTCCCAATGGACATTTCAGTACTGCAATCCTGGAAAAGTTTGGGATACACTACAATAATTCTAATGGAGGGAAAATAGATGGCATTTGCCTTCAAATAAAACCTAGACATTTTACACTTTGAACTACATAGCTTCCTTTCAAAACAAGTAAACATTACTCTTTATATAATTTAAATAATTGCTGGAAACTAAAAGTGACTAACATCTCCTGTTGTAACCCGGTAGGAAAGCTATTTAGAGGATCATTTTGTACATGTTAAATATTCATTAAGCCCAAAAGAAAATATGCTATCAACAAAGCTTTTAATAGGTAAGTAAGACTGAATGCACTGAAATTGACAGGTACTTTTGAAGGTAACCTGAGACTTACATGTTCTTGTAGTTTCATATAGTGATACTTTACATAATACTCTAACATGTAAAACGATGGCCATCCTGACAGAAACCAAGTTTTTGTACTACAAATTAGCTTCAAAGATTTTATGTAGAAAAGCAATATATATTACCAACTTTGTACTATAGTGCATTAAACAGTATATCGCTGTGAAATATTCAACACAAGTGCTTCCAACACTGCTGCAAGCTCAAAGAAGTCAAGATAGAAGTCAGCATATTGAACAATAGCATCATTCTCATATTCCCTTTATAGGTAATAACAGTACCCTATTTTCTTTCTGGGAAACTCATCTTCGTCTCTCAATGGACCATGGGAACAAGTGATGAGGATACATACCATGATCAGTAAGAATCCCAAGCTTACCACATGGGAAAAGGAATTGGTTCAGCAAACACTGATAACCTAAGTCAGGGAAATCCAGATTCCATCACAGGTGTTTTTTTTGTTTGTTTGTTTGCCTTTTTTTTTTTCTCCTGGAAGAACTTAAGGAAGAACTCTTGCTTCTGGGATTAAAGGAGGAGAAAATAGCTCTTTGAAACTGCTAGAATATATTTCTCTTTGGATATACAGAAAAAAGTCTTTACTGGGAATGAGTAATAAAATGAATCAGAGAAATATAAAGGGAGTTGGGTAAGAAAACGAAAGGAAAGAAAGGGAAATGAAAAAACAGAGCAGAGAGAGAATATGAAAACAGAGAAAAGTTGGGTACAGATAGCTCACACCTATATTCTTAGTTACTCAGGAGGCTGAGATCTGAGAATTATGGTTTGAATCCAGTCCAGGCAGACAGTTCTGAGAGAAAATTATCTCCAACTAAATATCAAAAAGCCAGAATTGAAGGCAGGCCTCAAGTGGTAGAAAACCATCCTTGAGTGAAGAAAGGTAAGTGAGATCCACATACTCATTCATACAAAAAAGCAAAGCCAAAGAAAAATGTAACATTTGAACAAACAGGTAACTTTACTCGGTAATCCAGTTAGAAATGACAATAAATTCTCTTCTTTGTTTTGCTTCTGATTTCCATAACTTCCAAATGAGTGACTTAGAACTATTCTAGAAACTCATTTAATATTTTTTAATTATACCTTGCCCAAGAAAGTACAAAGTCCATTTAACAACACAGTCATTTGTACATCATTTTAGAATTCAAAAATTCTTAATTCTGATTTTTTTTTGTTTGTTTAGAAGCTTGAAATCAGAGCCTATGTCCTTGAGCTTTTCACTCAAGATTAGCAGTCTACTACTTTCAGGCACAGCTCCACTACTGGTTTTCTGGTGGTTAACTGGAGAGAAGATTCTCATAGATCTTCCGGCCCAGGCTGGCTTCAAACAGTGATTTTTAGTTCTCAGGCTCTTGAGTAGCTAGGAATACAGGTGTGAGCCACCAACACCTGGCTTAAAATTCTTAATATTTAAGTAGCAGTGCAAGAGTACTTTTAAAAGATAAGACAAATGTATCCAAAAGAGCTCAGCTGATATAAGTAAAATAAATAAATACACACATGCAAAATCATGTTACATGTATGAAGGAATGTATTTTGTAAAAATTCAAACTTCAGCAATGTGCTTCTTTAGTAACCAGTAGCTTAGACTTCATGTCTTTGTACAATATTACCCAACTACTTTTAAAATAATTTTTTCCAACACAAATCCATTTATAACACATAGCATGCTTCAAAAATACCAACTGTACAAAAAGATCCTCACCTCATCTAAGTCTTGGATGTAAACTGGCTTTTCCTCAAAGCCAATTGGCATAGGTTCACTGTAGGGAATTCGTACTTCTTCATAAAGCTTGTTATTCTCTCTCTGGATTCCTTCTGGTAAAATCATCTACAACCATGAAAAACAAATACCCATACTAATAAAAAACAAAATTGCTCTGGTAAATATTTTTGTATAAAGAGATTGACAAAGACAGAGAATAGTACTGGCTTTATGATATAGCACTTGCAAACAAATTTAGTTAGAGGAAAACAAAAAAGAATTAAATAAACATAAGCAGACTCAAAACACCCATTCAAGTCTTTCATGTATCAGTATCTCATATTATATACATGCTATGGGATGTTGTAAATCTTAAAGTGTACATCAATTCTATAGTATCTCTGAAAATAAATGTATTCACATAACTGGGAAAATGTGTAATACATAGTATCAAGTTTAGTAGCATTGTGATACAATAGATAAAACTCAAAACTACAAATTGTCACGATAAAGAGAAATGAACAAGTATGAGCTGAATATAACAAGAACTTAGCAGAGAATCACAAGAGTCTAAAATTACTTTCAACATGCCATGTGAAACCATAGCTTCTATTGTTGATGATCCTCTTGTATCCCCTTCCTGTGGTTGTACCCGCTCTATCACTGTATCTCATCTGAGTATACTGGATACTGTATATACTGGAATTAGAACTAGGGAAGTGAAAGGGAATATCAAAATCAAGAGACAAAGAATAAAAAGACAAATGACTCCAAAAGCAATACTTGCAAAGCCATTTGTTGTAAACCAACTGAACAACTCATGGGGGAAGAGGAGAAGGGGGTGGGAGGCAGGAGGAATGAGGGAGGAGGTAACAAACAGTATAAGAAATGTACCCTCTCTGTACATCACTTTGACATTAAATAAGAAAAAAAAAGAACCTAATCTATACACCAGTATTTCATTTTCCATACCATTTTTAAATACAAATTGAAATGGCAAGGAAACAACTAGAAACATATTCACTATATTAAAAAATCAGGGACACTGTCATTCTTCAGAAAAGACTTATTCTAACCTAGCAGCAGTGGTATACACAAATGACAAACCTTTGCACCAGCAATGAATGCTGATGTTTTCCTGGCTTCTGCTTGAGAATCATAAACATGGGGATAACGTAGTTTTTCAACATCTGTATCTCTTTGCCTGTTCAGAATCGGAACACTTCTGGCATTCAGAAGCGCCTGCTCTCTGCAAATAGACAAATAATGGGCCAAAGTTCACATTTTTATTTTAGATAGAAAAGCATTTATTAAAGTAATATCAGTATAATTATTTCAAATATCCTTTCCAAATAAAAAAGAAATTGTTGAATAAAAAGGAAGCTATTACTAATCCAGAATACTGAGAGGTAAAACACATAGGATTTGGACATCTTCAGATACTATATTTATACAGGGTTTAATTACTTTGGCTAAGTATTCTTTATAACTTTGTTTTGTCATAGTCAAAAGATGTTTAAGACAATATGAATTTTCATAAGCTTTTTAAACTTTATAGTACATAACTCAGTGATGTGTGCACAGCATCTAAAAGTAGCTTATGTCTAATATCTAAATTACCTATATGCATACAATATTTTAATTAAGCAGATGATTGTTTTCTAGCCCAGAAAAATAGCTTTACATACAAAACATTTCTATCATAAGAAAACAGGTCTGTGAGAATTGAATTGCTAAAACCAAATTAAAAATGACATTGGTATGTAAAAGTAGAAGTTACAAGAAGTGCATTTTGGTGTCTAAATTTACTACCTGTGCATACGCAATTCCTTGGGATCAAAAGAGAAAAGTCCCTCTCCAGAAACTTCTCCATCTTCTCCAGCCTTTTTCTCTCTTCTGGCAATTCTCTTCTCCTCACGGCGATACTGTTTCATTAACTGCTTTTCTTGTTCAGACTGAATAGTGACTTGACAACCATAATTAGGTTTAGTGTTCTCTCCTAAAATTTTTTTGCAATTGTCTACAAAGAAAAATTTTAAAAAGTGAATTATAATTCCAAATACAATTTAACCTTCATGAAAAGCATTTTCCTTTTTTTTCTTTATTGTCAAAGTGAAGTACAAAGGAGTTAGTTTCATATGTAAGGCTGTGAATACATTTCTTATCCAACCTGTTACCTCCCCCCTCCCCATTTCCCTCTCCCTGCCACCAGTTGTACAGTTGTTTACATCAAATGGTTTTCTAAGTATTGCTTTTGGAATGGTTTGTCTTTTTATCCTTTATCTCTTGATTTTGGTATTCCCTTTCCCTTCCTTATTTCCAATTCACGTATATACAGTATCCATGGTACTAAGATCAGAGCAGTGATAGCAGGGGTAAAACCACAGGAAGGGAATACGAGAGAACAAAAAAAGGGTACTGTTTTATATGGCATGTTGAAAATAATTATAACCATGATATACCACTTGTTTCCATAATGTGGAGTTCATGATCTTATGTACTGGGCTATTTTGATCCTCTGCTATGACTAACCTAAACATGTACTAATTATTCCCTATGAGGGAAACCATAGTGTCCATGTTTCTTTGGGTCAGGCTCACTTCACTTACTATGATTTTTTTCCAAGTCCTTCTATTTCCTTACAAATGGGGCAGTATTATTCTTTCTGATAGAGGCACAGAATTCCATTATGTATATGTACCACATATTCCTGATCTACTTGTCTACTGAGGGGCATATGGGTAGGTTCCACATTATAGCAATGACAAATCCTCAAAGAACCAACTGCCCCCTCAACAAATGGGCTAAGAACCTAAAAAGAGACTTCTGTAAGAGGAAATGAGAATGGCCAAGAGACACATGAAGAAGAGGCACATGAAGAAGTGCTCTACTTCACTGGCCATAAAAGAAATGAAAATCAAAACAACACTGAGATTGCACCTCATCCCAGTAAGAATGTCCATTATCAGGAAAATTAATTACAACAGGTGCTGGAGGGGATGTGGCCAAAAGGGAACCTACTACATTGTTGGTGGGAATATAAACTTGTTCACCCACTCTGGAAAGCCATATGGAGGTTCCTCAGAAGGCTAAACATAGAGCTCCCCTAATTCCCAGCAGCCCCAGTTTTGGGTCTACCCAAAAGATTACAAGCAAGACCACACTAAAGGTACCAGCACAACTATGTTCATCACAGTACAATCTGTCATTGCTAAAATATGAAAAGCATTTTTCTACCAACTAAAAGTAAAATAGCACAATGCTCTAATAGTTCACATTGTAAGTATATATATTTATAAATAAATATAAATATAAATAATAATAAACATATATGAATTTATATATAAATTCATATATTATACATACATACTATAAATACATGTATTTATATATAGCAAATATAAATACCAGCACATACTTATATAAATAACTAAATATTTTTATTTATATAAACAAACAAATATGTTTGTGCTAGAACTAGCACAAACATATATTTGTGCTAGCCTCAGTGCTATCCCTGAGCATCTTTGCTCAAGGCTTCACAAGGTGCTCAAGGTACCACAGCTTCACTTCCAGCTTTTTCAGAGTAGTTTATTAGAGATAAGAGTATCACGGACTTTCTTGCCTGAGCTAGCTTTGAGCCACAATCCTCAGATCTCAGCTTCTTGAGTAGCTAGGATTATGAATGTATGCCACCGATACCTGGCTCCCATTACATATTTTATATGTAGGGACTAAAACCACAATATAGGGCTGGGGATATAGCCTAGTGGCAAGAGTGCCTGCCTCGGATACACGAGGCCCTAGATTCGATTCCCCAGCACCACGTATACAGAAAACGGCCAGAAGCGGCGCTGTGGCTCAAGTGGCAGAGTGCTAGCCTTGAGCGGGAAGAAGCCAGGGACAGTGCTCAGGCCCTGAGTCCAAGGCCCAGGACTGGCCAAAAAAAAAACAAACAAAAAAAACCCCACAATATACACTTGATATTTCCTACCCACAAATGCAGTACTCAATGCTATTAACACATGTATCAGGATTACAAAAAGTACTGAATGGAAAGAAATCATTGTTCTCTAAGACTGTGATTTTGAAAAAGAAATGATAGGGTGCAGTTAATAATTTTGTATGTAACTTTAAAAAAAGGAATCATAGGAGAATTTTGAAGTACCACTAAGCACACAACTTTATTAAAACATAAAGGGAACAAACAATGGTAAATTAATCAGCGTTTACAGATCCTTCTTCAGTATTTCCTTACTCTTCAAAAAATTTTAAGGATAACATTTTTTTTCATGAGATACCCAATAAAAACACCACTACAAAATGTTTTAAATATTCTGTCAAATTCTTTATTACATTCCTTGGAAATATTAAAAATTATATGAATACTGTAACTTTTCTAGAATCTGATTAACATTATTAAGTAGTAGCAAAATGAATAATTATACAGTATTCAGTAAAAGTAGTAAAAGCCCTTGAGAATTACAGGACATACTAATGTTTAAAATTACTTTGATATTTAGTTTTAATATGATTTTTATTAAACATTGTGCTATTTCTAAGAAGTAATGTTGATAAAATCTACGATATACACACAATAAAACATAATGAGCAAGAAGACAACTAGCTCAACTAAAGCTTCCATAAAATATGTGAAGTTGGACTTCTCATTAACTTTATGTAATAAATTAGAAGATTTTTAAGTTAGGATCAATAAGTATCTCTACAGTAATGTTTAGAAGGCTGATTAGAGAAAATTTTCTGCATTTGTAGCACTGGACTTTATTTCTTTTGTTCTGGCAGAGGCTGATGTAAACCTCATTACATCTTAGGCCTTTTGGGGCAGGGTTTTTTATTTTCATTTTTTAAATAACTTCAGCTTCCTACTCAACTCTAATATTTAAAAATATGTCACATGTGACAATCCAGGTGTTAATTTGTTGTGGTAGCTGGATTATCCCTGAATAGAAGACTTGTTTTTAGGTGTATGATGACTACAACTTGAACAAAAACTTTACATTTAGATGTGCATGTGTGTCTGTCTGTATACACACACATAAGATAAAGACACAGTATGAGGAAAATGTTAATGTCTAGTGAATCTATAAGGAAGTGATCCTTGTATTACTTCTATGCCTTTACAACAGGTTTCCAAGTTTTCAAAATACAAAGATGGGGAAAAAGAATTGTGCTACTTGGCCAAGATAGATATATTGCGCATATATATATATATTTACATATATTTATTACAAACATCTCCCTCATCTCACTCTCCCCCACAAAATCCATCTACTATATATGTTTTGTTAGTATTAAAAAGTCAGACCCAAATACTGTTATGCCCTTATATTTGACACTTATATATGTTTAATAAAATATACTGAAATATACTTAGCAGAAAGGTACTAGAAAGCTAGAAAATAGACCAAAGAATATAGAAAGCATAATAATAATGAAAAAGATTTGTTAAATGAATTAATCTTGCTTTTAAATTGGAATTACTTTTCCAATTACTTTTCCATAATTTCTTACCTTGAAGAACCTGAAACTTATGTTCACTGGATGAATTAAGGAATCTATCCACAATTGTGATTCTGTTCTGAAGGAGCTTCTCAATAAGATCAAGTCCTTCAGGTCCCAGCAATTCAAATAGCTTTACAGAGCAAATAAACACAATATTGTTAACTCAAAATTAATGTTTTCAAGTTATTAACCCATTAGTAAGCCTAAGAAAAATGTCAAAATAATGTAGAAGCACTTAAAGTTTAAGGAACATAATAACTTTAAAAAGTAAATTAAATATTCACCTTGTTAAGGAATTTTCAGCTTTATAAAATTTTTCTGAAATGATATAATTAAAGACCATACTTTTCAAAATAATTATAATTGGATACAGATTTCAAAATCACAAGGTAAAATCTTTCATGTGGTTTCTCTTGTTATAAACACGCATAAGTCTGTAATTTGTTTTTCAATATACTGTTCTATATTTCTCAGAGTCTGGTGTGCTTTTTCCTAAGAGCTTTCTATATGAAACAGCTGTTATTTTCAATTTAAAGAATTAGTAGAATGCTTTAATGAATCATACTCTAACCACAATTCTTACATGTATTTTAAATGCTCAATAAATCTAGAATAAAAATACATTTCTGTAAAATGCCTTAAATAACCTTATAAAATTTTTCATGTATACCTTATTTTTCTAAGCTGTAGCTAAAAAAATAAAATGACTTCAAGCACAGATCCTAAGTTATGATTCAGAATCTTTCTATTACTTAACTGTATAGTATAGTTGTCCTACAGAGTTTTAAATTTCCCCCATGTGGTCAGAGAATATACATATTTTTCTTCCTTTTCTGAATTGTAAATAGTCTAATTTTTATTTATTTATTTATTTATTTATTTATTTATTTATTGGCCATTCCTGGGGCTTGGACTCAGGGCCTGAGCACTGTCCCTGGCTCCTTTTTTGCTCAAGGCTACCACTCTGCCACTTGGGCCATAGCGCCACTTCTGGCCATTTTCTGTATATGTGGTGCTGGGGAATTGAAACCAGGGCCTCATGTATACAAGTCAAGCACTCTTGCCACTAGGCCATATCCCCAGCCCTAAATAGTCTAATTTTGCAATATCAAAATATTAACCAAATTCTGTCACCAGAGAATCTACACAAAGAAAATCACAAGATAAAAATTATGTTGAATATATGAGATAATAAATGTACAGTATTTTCTTTTTACTGTTGTTAAAGTTCTATGTGCAAAAAAGACAATGAAAATGATCTCATTCATACACATATCAATTCTATAGACATCAGGAATTAATATTAAACATTATGTCATGCAAGATAAAACTCACTAATTCCACCCAGCAAATCCTCCTAATAAATCTTTTAAAGTTAAAGTACTACTACTAACTGGTAACAAAGTTGCTCACACCCGTAATCCTAGCTACTCAGGAGGTGAAAAGTGAAAATACTGTAGTTCAAGGCCAGCCCAGGAAACAAACTCATGAAATCCTGTCTTATCCAATAAAAACTAAGCACAACAATAAGCACTGGTTATCCAGCTGCTCAAGAGGCATAAATAGGACAATGTGGTCCAGACTGACATGTATGAGACTGCATTTTAAAACAATGAATATAAAAAGAGATAAGGGCATGGTTCAAGTGGTAAAGTACCTGCTTCACTGACACTCTAGTACTGCTATTTTTCACTTTAAAAATACAGCAAAATACAATTCATAGTTTTGGATTTTTAAAAAGAAAGCATTAAGAAAATTATATAAAATTTCCTATGTTATAATGCTATTAGCAGAATGGAGTTTTGAAATAAAATCTACCTGGATCTGAACATAAAGAACTCTCTACTATACTATGAAACACTTTGGAATATTTTACAGAAAACCGTTATGGAATGAAATGAACATGAATACATAGTCCATAAAAAACACACTAGCTGAGCATGGTACTACACATCTGTGAGAAGGATCAACAGATGGAGGTCAACCTGGGCTACATGGAAGACCCTATTACAAAATACAAAAACAAGATAATAATCTCTCCCCCACCCAAAAAAAGAAAAGATTTGAAATTCAGAAACACAAAAGGTATCAACAAAGTTTAAGACATTTTTTTTTGGCCAGTCCTGGGCCTTGGACTCAGGGCCTGAGCACTGTCCCTGGCTTCTTCCCGCTCAAGGCTAGCACTCTGCCACTTGAGCCACAGCGCCGCTTCTGGCCGTTTTCTGTATATGTGGTGCTGGGGAATCGAACCTAGGGCCTCGTGTATCCGAGGCAGGCACTCTTGCCACTAGGCTATGTCCCCAGCCCAGTTTAAGACATTTTTACAAAAAGAAATCATGGATACAAGTTCAATCTCTAGAGAAACCAAAAAGAAAAATAAACATTAAGGTGAAAATATAACTTATGGCATCTACTTCTACAATCACCCAAATCTCCAATAAAGATGATATGCGGCAGAAAAATTTTAATTCCAGCAAAGATAACGGATGTATAAAAGAAAATCCTAGGGCTTTTCCTTCTTCTGTTCTCTACAAAAGTTTTCAAGAATAATTAAACAAAAGTAATGGTATTTGGACTCCAAAAAGGTCATGAGACTCAATCAGTGGGTACAGTTAGATCAAGACATAGTTGTTACCTGCCTTTTATTCATTGTGCTGACATTCACATAGATAATGTGAAAGCTATGATAGGTGCCTTCACACAATCTATCGCTTTCAAACCATCACGCAGGAATAGTTACAAGTAACAAAAAGTCAGTTTTATTTCAGAATATACTTAAATAAAAACAGAAATTAGTTTAAATTTTATAAAGTGTTTTATAAATTTTATGATAGGGTGACTAAGATATCTGGCAAACTTTTTTTTTTAGTGAAAGAAGTCAGCCTGCTCTATCAAGGAACAAGTACTTTCCACCAATTTCTTTCAAAAGAAAATTTAAATTTTACAAAACGTGTATTAATGTAAATTTGACCATCTCCTAGTATTCAAAGACCTTTTTTCTGATGAGATCACTGCTAATGTTAATGAATGAATAATACTTTTTGATCTGAGTCTCAGGCCACATAAGGCAGAGAAGTTTAAAAGATTCCCTCTCAACAGAGGGAAGATGGACACAGTGGATGCACCTGTCATCACAGGAAATAGAAGAAGTACAAAACGGTTGGATCATGGTCTGTGTATGACAGAGCAGGAAGCAAGAACAGCAGGTGGGGAAGGAAGAAAGGAGGTGATGGGGGTTGTGACTACTATAGAAATTATAAAAATATATGAAAATAGCACAACAAAACCCACCAAAAGCTATTATAAAAAAGGAACAATAAAAAAGGGTAATACTGATGGGGTGAATTAGATCAAACTACATTATATGCATGTAGTTAAAATCACAACAAAGGACCTTATAAAATTAGTTTATGCCAATAAAAATAGCTTGCTGGTTGTAGGATGTTTTGATATTTTCTTCTTGTGGCTTCCTTTTCAACTTTCCTGTATGACAAGGTCTCTTTGTATATGAGGTTGGCCATGAACTTGCTATCCACCTGAGGCTGCCATGAACTTCCAATCCTACTGTCTTAGGCTCTTTATTGTTGATTACATGTCTATGCCACCTATGCCTGGAGATATGTTGAATATGCTGTCCCATCATCTCTGATCTTCATTACTTCTACTGAACTATCATCAGTTAGATTTTTGAGGAATTTAAGTGATAATTTCTTTTGTGTTGCTCTCAATAATTTTTTTTCTTTTTTCTTTTTTCTTTTTTTTTTTTTTTTTGGCCAGTCCTGGGGCTTGGACTCAGGGCCTGAGCACTGTCCCTGGCTTCTTTTTGCTCAAGGCTAGCACTCTGCCACTTGAGCCACAGCGCCACTTCTGGCCATTTTCTGTATATGTGGTGCTGGGGAATCGAACCCAGGGCCTCATGTATATGAGGCAGGCACTCTTGCCACTAGGCCATATCCCCAGCCCCGCTCTCAAGAATTTTTAAATCTTTTATCTTTACTACGATGTACTTGTTTGTGGATCTCTGTGTCTATAATACTTGTTCATCATGATTCAGGAGTTTGTTGAGGATATTTGAGTTAGTATTTATTTGAAAATTTTCAAGCCTCTATTGCTTCTAATACACTTGGGCTCTTTTCTCTCTTTCTCTGTGTACTCCTGTATTGGTGCACTTAATGGTGTTTAACAATGTTTTTCGTCATTTGTTTATTTTCTTATTCCTTGAATAATCTCTCAGTGCTCTACTAATTCTTTCGCTAGGTCAGTGAATTTGTGTTATTTATACTCTTTTACCTACAGAACTTTATATTGGTTCTTTTAAAAACTTTTTTGTTTCTTCTCTATTTGTCTTGGATTTGTCTTCTTTAATCATGGGATACTTTCATTTTTTAAACATATTTGTAATGCCTACTTTCTATTAAATTTGATATCCAGTCACATCTCAGATTGTTTCCATTAGTTGCTTTTACTTCCTCATGGTATGAATAAAACTCTTGTTTCTTGTAGGACCTTATAATTTCTGCTAGAAATTGCACATTTTCAATAACATTATTATAACTCTGAGTGTTTGTTTTTTATGTCTATGGCTGGTTATTGCTACTTGTTAACTGTCTAGACTGCACACATAATTGCTTTCCCTTTTCACCACACCCCCTCAACAAAACAAAACAAAATCCTCTAAACATTGTAATAGGAAATACTCTCTACATAGAATATAAACTATTCCTTAAATCCCATTAATTCTTAAAGAATGCTAATTCTTAAATAAGATGATTCCTTCCAGTGGAAAATAATAATGGCAGAAATGCCTTTATATATATAGTTAATCACTCAGCGTTACTTCATATAAGTTCATATTCAAGACATAAGTTCATGTTCACATGGAAAATTCTAGCTACATTTCAGTCCAAAATTTTTAGCCAAAATTTTTTTGGAGAATCATAAATATATTTGCAAAGTAACTTCTAATGCATCCTTAACACAGAATCCCAGCAAAAAGAACCCATTATTTCTTTAAAATAATACATATAGGTCCTAGCAAGAGACAAGAAAAACTGTTTTGCTCTGAATAACAAGACTCCCAAGAGTTCTGGAACAAGAATTCTGGGATCAGCTGCTGTTAGGTTTTTTAAAAATCCCCAAATAATGCTTTCCACAACATTTACCACTTTCGCTGAGAGCAGGTGCAGTTAGCATTCAAGATCTCCACTACAAACTGACTTGGCACGCAAGCACGACTGTTTGCAAGTGTACAGCTGTCTGGTTCACTGCTCTAAGTTCCTGGAGCTACCAATTTTTATTTTTTAAGAGGAAGGCAGAGGTTAGCTATGGGCATAGAAAGAAACTCCTCTAACAAGAGCTCTACTAAAGAGCTAAGATCACCAAAAATGTAAGAAGACAGCTCTTTAACAATGAAAAGGCAACTTTTACTATTCTGGCTATTAAGATATAAAACTCAAGGAAAATACAACAGAATCAGGTGAAGGGTATTGACTTTTTGGTTTGGTTTGTTAGCCTGTTTGAATTTTGTTTTTGCTTTGGTACAGGCTGGCGCCCTCTCTCTCTCTCTCTCTCTCTCTCTCTCTCTCTCTCTCTCTCTCTCTCTCTCTCTCTCTCTCTCTGTCTCTCTCTGTAGACCAAAGTGACCTTTAAAATCACAGATTTCTTGCTTTCACTTACTGAGTGCTAAGATAATAGTACCATTATACCTACAACTGGTGGGTATATTACTTTATCTGTTAAAGTGTTTTTAGAATAGACAAACTTTTTGAGTTCTTATTATATTTTTTCATTAGATTATTGTTAATGTATTTTGCATTAACTTAATGGACAAAAAACCCCCAACACACTAAAAGTTTATTCAATTCTAAAACAAAAAAAAGCATATTTTCAAAACAAAACATCACCCTGGTTCTAAGCTACTTATGACCCACATAAGGTACTAAGTATTGTATATATAAAGCATTTATTTTCACACAGAAAATATTCATTTAAATACACTTGTTAAATATACAAAATACTAATGCAGATATTATCATTAAATGTAATCATAACAGAATAATTTAAATAAAGCTCTACCAAAGTATCTAATAATAATAAACTGTTAAAAACATGAGCACATAACAAATATTAATAGATATCTGATATCATATGCCTTTTTTCAGTATTTCTTCCAAAGAGGTGTGCCTGCTGCTATGTATGTCACCAAATGCATCCATGAATGCTACTAAATTTTTACTGTTCAATGGTGAAATTAATTGATGATGCATATTGTGTTGTAAAAAGTAATAATAAGATTGAGGTCTGTTACCATGAACACTTCATCCTCAATTAGATCACAACTTCTGCATTAGTTTTCATGTGTAAGTATGGTTCCATTCAGTTCTGCTATATTTAAGAATCAGATGGACCTTTCTCATAATCATTTTATATACACCATCTCCACAAGCTACAATTACTACAATTACAATTACTACAATAACTAAGCTCAATTAGAAAGGAAAGTTACAGGTCATCCAAACAAAGCTCTCACCCACAAAAACCATTATTGGCATTCCAAGGAAGAATAACACAGCAAAACTGGGAGCTAGATCTAGATTTGAACAACCTTTTTAGGCTCACAGCTTTCTCATCTGTTAAAAGGAACATTCTTCAATTCACAACTTTCTCATCTATAAAGACAGTAAGTGTTCTATAAACAATTGTTGCTGTTACAGTATTTCCTGGGTGATGAATATCCAGCATATTTTGGACAATGGCATTTTACAAGACAAGTTATACCATTGCTATTAAGTTACTGACAAAAACTTTTCCTTACACTGAACCTAAACAGTCTCACTAGAGCTTTCACTTATCACAATGACTGCACCCCCTGCTAATACAGAAGATGCTCTTAATTGGTTATCTATAAGTCTTCACATACTTGAAAATAATGCCAAGCAACACATTGTGTACATCTTACAGACAAGTATTTTTTTACAAATAAACAGCATACTGATGCAACTTGATTTAAAACAATTCTTCATCAAGGTTCCTTTAAAAATGTTTATTTTACTGAGCCTCTTAAAAACAGAATCCACAGGACAGGTGCCAGTAGCTCTTGCTTGTAAACCTAACTACTTACGAGGCTGAAATCTGAGGATGGCTGTTTAAACCTAGCCCAGGGAAGGAAAGTCCATGACTCCTATCTCCAATTAACCACCCAAAAGCTGGAAGTTGAGCTGTGGTTCAAGTGGGAGAGCACTAGTCTTGAACTAAAAAGCTCAGGGAAGGTGCCCAGGCCTTTAAGCCCCAGGACCAGCACACACATACATACAAAATAAATAAAATAGAATCCACAATGGGACATAGTATTTCAAATACAATTTGATCAGGGAAAAATCACTGAGATTATGGCTAAATGTGTACTAAAGTTGTCTGAATATACCATAAGCCAATAATACCACTGTTGCTCAAACTGAACAGGCAAAAGTACCATTTTTCCATATAAATCCTTATTAGTTCAACTCCACCATAGTCTGTTATTATGTAATAATTTTAAGCCTACAACTCCAAAATTTTAAGCCTAAAATTCTTATATGGTTCACCTTCTGATGTTCCCCATTTGTCTTTTGAAAACTTTAAATCTAGGTTCTGTCATACAGAATACATCAATTCACCAGAAATCACAATGTAGAATACAACCTTGCTACAGACTTGGAACCTAAGTACTAAGACAGGACCAAAGTAAAAGAAAAAATATCTAAGGGGGAGAGGGTGCTACCAAACTGGCAATTTTCATGGTGAGGTTTTTCAATTGATTATTAATGCCATAGGGTGTTTCACTCTGTTGTTTGATTTAGATAATATTTTATCTATTTGGCTGCTAGCCAAGAGACTATTTATATTCTAAGTTGAAAAAATTAAATAAAATTTAAAATCAAAGTTTTACATCACATTAGCCTCATGCAACCATAGCTACTTTATTGGAGAGGAACTGTAAAATATTTCAAACATGGAACAAATATAGAAGTAATATGAAGGATATTTTGACTATGGTAAAATATTTTGCTGATATGAAGACAGAATATGCTTATGTTGAATAAACTGTCTAATAGTATCAGACTCAAGACCAATTACTTTTCTTGGTCCAGATTTAGCAAGATTGTATATTCTATAGGTCTTGACGGTGATTAATTAATTATTGGCACAAATCTACCACTACAGTATCAGACAGAATTTCACCCTCCTAAAACTTCCCTGTTCAATCTATTCATCCTTTCTCCCTTCTAATTCCTGACAACTGTTGTTTGTATCTATAGTTCTGTCTTTTTTCCAGACACACATAAATAGAATTAAAGTATAGAACAGCTTCTTATACTCAGCAGTAAAAACTACATTTCCAACAACTAATAACCATCAATGCTGTTTCTACACTCTTTTATTTTTTTTCAAGTAAAAAGATGGATTTATTGGGGAAGCAAAAAGTATACTGACCGGCCAGGGTCACAGCCCAGACTCGGGAGCTGGGACCATGCACCCTGGTGTTTCTGCACTCTTAGAAAAGTTTTATTTTCATCTGTTAAGACTTTTCATAAAACTGTAGGGAAAATATTTAACTATTCGGAATCTTAGAGATTTCTTTTCTATCAAATAGACATAATAATCGTACTCTATAGTATTTGGGGAAGCTTAAACGGATTAGTATTACTTACGATTACCTGAATTTCCCAGTGAAGGCATAGGGCACCTAGTTTACTTATTAGAAAAAATTTAATTATGAAATGTTTTGTTGTTTGTTTTTTTTCCCCAGTCCTGGGGCTTGGACTCTGGGCCTGAGCACTGTCCCTGGCTTCTTTTTGCTCAAGGCTAGCACTCTACCTCTTGAGCCACAGCACCACTTCCAACTTTTTCTGTGTATGTGGTGCTGAGGAATTGAACCCAGGGCTTCATGCATGCTAGGCAAGCACTCTACCTCTAACCCACATTCCCAGACCATGAATTTCTTTTATTGATATAGGTGGGTTTTGAGTCTCTTAGTTCTTCTGGTAAGCCTTTCAATGAATTTTTGAATATTGCATCCTACTTGCAAATTTATTGAAAGTTTAAATCATAAGCTGTTAGAATTCTATGTCAATAAATGTGCAATAAATTAATTTGATATAATCAATAAAGATGCTAGTTACTAGGTAGGCCCTTTTTTCCCTTAAGTAATCATTTTTCTGCTTTTCCTATAATAATAAACACATTACTTAATCAGAGTAAAACTATTTTATTTTTAAATAATACAAATCAAATTCTGACTTCCCACTTTTTGTAGTAAATACGCAAAAACATCCTTAACTTAATAAGCACTCTTACATATACATTTAGAACACCAGAAACTTTATTAACAAAGAATTCCTGTGTAGAATTAAAAATAACAGCACAAGAAATGATTAAATAATTTAAATGTTATTTATATCCTCTTTCAAAGTTTATTTTTGAAAATAAATCCTTTTTGTTTTCTTTTCCCACCAAGTTTAATCAAACACAATTGACTAGCTGGGATTCATGCTGATATATACTAATTACTTAAAAATGTTAACACTGAAAAATACTTTAGTAATTTAATTATTAACACATGAAAATAGAACAGAAATTAAGTTTTCACAGTTGAGTTAATAAATTCCTTAACCCACTATCTGAGATTAGTTAAGAGGAATGGGGATGAAATAAGTACAAGACAATATGGCACTCTTAACTAAATTTGCCAGAAGATATAGCAGATTATATTGTAATATAAATCAATATTCCAATTGAGCAGCTGATTTATAAATTGTGGCAAGTAAGAAAGGTATTGCTTGTCAAGTACATGCATTTTTTATTGAGAGAAAATGACCATTTTCACCAAAAGTAAGACATAAATCTCATCATACACATTTAGTATTTGTATGAGATATATTACGTTTCATGGTAGACTAGCACAGGATCTTTTTTTTTTTTTTTTTTTGGCCAGTCCTGGGCCTTGGACTCAGGGCCTGAGCACTGTCCCTGGCTTCTTCCCGCTCAAGGCTAGTACTCTGCCACTTGAGCCACAGCGCCGCTTCTGGCCGTTTTTTCTGTATATGTGGTGCTGGGGAATCGAACCTAGGGCCTCGTGTATCCGAGGCAGGCACTCTTGCCACTAGGCTATATCCCAGCCCAGGATCTTTCTACTAAAGGAAGAAGCAAGAAAGATCCCCCGGTAAAAGCTGTTTTTAATTGTCTGTGTCAATAAAGAAAGAGATTAAATATTCCTTAGCAATATAATAGGCAATACATAGAAAAGAAAGGTAAGAAAAGAATGGTAAACCAAAAAGCTTACAAAGTACAAGATGCTCATTTCAACAGTTTAGGAACTACAATTAAACAATACAAGTACCTATCAAATCAAGTAAAAGTAAATCTGTTTGATTACTTAGTAGAAATGTTGAGGCATTATGAAATAAATGAAATGTTTTCAAATAAACAGAGCTGGAAAAAACTTTAAAAAAAAAACACAAAGATAGGAATCAAAAGTAGAATTTAGTGATGCAAAAATCTTTTTAAAGAAAGTTAATTGTCCAAACTTGAAGGCAATCAAGATGTCCTTCAATAAAAAAGTAGAAAAACAAACTGCATCTGTATAATGCAAAATTTCTGCACTAAAAAGAAATGAGCTTTCCAGCTTTGGTGGTCACTGGTTTGTAACCCCAGCTATTCAGAAGGCAAAGACTGGGAGCATCACCATTTGAGGCTCTCCAAGCAAAAGTTAGTAAGAAACCCTCCACCTTCTCCACATTAACAATTAAGCCAGGCCCAGTGGTATATGGCTACAATCCCACCAATGCAGAAGGCATAGCTAGGGGGAACACAGTATGAGGCAAAAGCATAAGCTTATTTATATGAAAAATAACTAAATCAAAAAAGGGTGAGGGTATGTATGGCTCAAGGAGTAGAGCATTTGTACAGCAAGCAAAGACACTGAGTTCAAACTTCATTACTAGAGAACTCTTACATGCATACTGCCAAGTAAGAGAAGACAGTCTGAAATGGCTACATACCTATATGAATAGGTCCCAGGAGAGTGATGAAGAGAGAGCATGGACTATTAGGAAAAGAAAAGAATTCTGTATGATGCTGCTAGCAGGTATATTTACAAATCCCATATAATGTGCAATTACCAAGAGTGAATGTAAATATCAATATCAAGAGAAATGTAAATTATGGACTTTCATTATGATTATCAGCATTAGCTCATCCACTGTAGCAAATGTGCCACACTAACTGCAGGCATGATGATGCCTGCAGAATCCTACCTACACGGGAAGTGTGGGTAGAAGAAACAAGTCTAGTCTGCTGAAGGTAAAAAAAATAAAAATTAAAAAAAAGACCCCCACCTAAACAACAACAACAACAACAACAACAACAAAAAGGCTGAGGGGTGGAGGTTACATGGCAGAGTAATTGGCTAGCAAGAAGGGCCCTGAGCTCAAACCATAGTACTGCTAAAAAATAAATAAATAAAAAAGGAAAGTTAGGGGTGCATATACAGAAACTATATTTTCCCCAGTTTTTCAATAAGCTTAAAAATACTCTTCAAAACGTCAGTTGGAACTGAGCACTGGTGGCTAACACCAGTAATTCTAGCTACTCAGGAGGTTGAGATATTAGAATAGTAGTTCAAATCCAGACTGAGTATGATGTCCATAACACTCATCTCCAAATTAATTATACCAAAACCTGAAACTGGAGCTGAAGCTCAAGTGGTACAGTACTAGCACTGAGCACAAAGCTCAAGGACAGCACTCAAGTCCCGATTTCAAGCCCCAGAACACATGCACATGTGTGTGGACACACACACAAAATATTAGAAAAAATATTCTAGAAGAAATTGTGGTTTAATTGTGGTTCAATTGTGGTTTAAACAAAATCCATTCACTAAATTGGATTTATTTATAAAAGGTATATTTGTGGAGCAAAAGAGAAAAATTCATTATACTCGTATTTTTCCTCCCCGTCAGTTTTAGACATCAGGCATAATATACACATCACTGGGAATTTCCATTGGAAACTATTTTATTTTCACATACAATAGATATTCTGAGGTCACGTCAAATGATCAGAGTATATCACAGGTGAATTATACAGAGACTTACATTTTAAAACTTAGATGTGTTCTACACATTAAAGTAAAAACAGCATATATCATACATGATATTGTATACAACATACAAAGGAAAACTATCCAACTCAGGAAATTTTCCTTTGAAATAAGGAATTTTAGATTTGCATGTAATATATATATGTAGGCATATATATATACATATATATAATGTACATACAAAACACTAAGGATAAAAGAAATATTTAAAGCCCAAGGAAATCTGAAAAATCTTTGAACTGATGGTTTGTATGGAACTGAATACCAAATAATTACAAAAGGCAGAAAATATAACCTAAGACTTTGTAAATTATTTTACTTTGGCTTGGGGCACAAGTTATTATATAGTTAAACAATATAAAATAAAGTCATAAATATGACCATAAAAATTAAGAGTTTATCTTTAAGAAAAAAATGTAGTATGCAATTACTTTTGCTTGAAGAGAATTAGACAAATTATATCTTCATAATAATTAATGTTCACTATTTACAAGTACTTAATCTAACAATTTAACAAAACTGAAACCAAAGTCACATACCATTTAATTAAGACAGCTTGGAATGTGAATACTGTTTATTCCCATATATTATATTTAATTAGATATGTACTAAGTAACAATAAAGCTAGGAATGAGCACATTTTATAGGCTTAGTTTACATTTTCATATAAACAGCAAATTCATCACTTCCCTTATTCGTAAGAGAGAAGATATGCTAACTTTAATTGCCTCAGAATAAAGAACTGAACAAAAATAATTTATTGTCTTAAGTATTTAAGTAAATGCATACAGCAATTTCTCAATCTAGTAATTATACTTATTTATGTGTGCAAACTGACAAATTACTCAAAATGCTTTCAATCCACTCAATTCCTATGAACCAAATTTTATCATTTACTTCATTGACAAAATATGTTTATTATATCTATCATTTATCAATATATTCCAGGTAACTCTCCCAATTGCAGGTAAATTATGTGTTCCTTCAAACTAGTCTTAATAACATTCACTACATCAAACACAATTGTTTGGTCCTTTCTCTCTTTAAACAAATTTTGTGTGAGTATGTATGTGTATGTGTGTATAATAAAATTTCTAAGAAAATTAAGCAAGCACAATGGGAAATAAGTTGATGAAACTTTGTTAAATTAGCCCTAAATTTTAAATTCCTTCTCTATATACAGTAGACTGAATGAATAAAGAAAGGAAAAGGAAAGGAAAGGGGGAGAAAGGGAGGGACGGAGAGAGAAAGGAAGGGACGGAGAGAGAAAGGAAGGGAGGCAAGGAAGGAGGCAAAGAAGCAAGAACATAGAGAGGGGGGAGGGAGGGAAGGAGAGAGGAAGAAAGGGGGAAGGAAGGGGGAAAGGAAGAAAGGAAGGAAGGAAGGAAGGAAGGAAGGAAGGAAAATGTTGGGAGGTATTTCATAACTGTTGTGATAATAATGATAATTATATTTGAATATTTTGTTAGGCTTTAAGAAAAAACTGAAAAATATGAATGATATTGTATAGGTTTGTTGAATTAGTCAATGACAATTTCTGGAACACATTAAGGGCAAATCATAAACTCCTGAAGGGGGAACAAAGAAAAGAAAGCATGAGAGGCACTATAAAAATTCTCAAGAAATAATAATGACTGAACATAGCTAAATTCATATAACAAGTCGTAGAGAATTCAATGTACATATTACAAAATTAAGAAAAGCAAGGAAGGGGTAGGTGAGAATGTTGAAAGAGTGACATTGATTAAGGTGCATTATATTCATAAACAGCTAAGTAAAGGGTAACACCTTTGTAGCTACTTGAAGATAATAAAAATAAATAAGAATAAAAGGAAAGAGAAAAAAACAATAACAGTTAATTTAATAAAAATAAAATTGTACAAGAGAATGCTGTCATAAAAACAAATAAAATATTAATTAAAACTAGATTAAAAATTAAATGTAGTATTCTATAGTATTTCTATTAAAATATGTACTCCAACAAAATATTTGTACTGGTTTTGGACAAGTATGGAGAGATTAAAAATTACCTGGATCCTACAGATTAAACACCGTCCTCTTACCATGATGATATATATTTTTATTTGGTAAAATAAAGCTGTACTATAAATAGGAAAACACAAAATAGGATTCAAAATTGAAGTCCATTTTAATTCTGATACAAAAATGAAAACAGTTTCACCTTAAAAACAATATGGCTACACACATTTTAGCCAGAAGCTGACAAAAGTGGTAGCAAAATCACATTAAAAACATACTTCCTCTACATGATTAAAATGTCTCAACACCAAATATAGGAATATACACAGATTTACTTCTTAGCAAGAAAAATACACAATGATGTAGGAATGTCTAAACAGACATTTTAGATTGACTACCTAAGTGGGTAACTAACCTCAGGCAAATCTTCCAACAGCTCGAGTTTTAATTTGCTACTCTATATAACACTGACTTCAGTGGCCAACAATGCACTTCCTTCAGTAACACAGGATAATTAAAGTATGAACTTAAAAAATAAAAAATTTAACATATGAAAAAGATATCAAATTGGAAACAATGAAATATATTTAACTGTTAGGCTTTTTTTGCTCTAATATCCTATTTTCACATTTTTATCACATGGAAGGAAATGAAAAGTACGTTTTAAGTGTAACTTTTTCAGTTGTTAGAGCTTCTAACCAATTTTAATCCAGTGCTATCTACCTCAAAAGACTGTTGTTGGGCTGGGAATATGGCCTAGTGGCAAGAGTGCTTGCCTGGTATACATGAAGCCCTGGGTTCGATTCCCCAGCACCACATATTTAGGAAACGGCCAGAAGTGGCGCTGTGGCTCAAGTGGCAGAGAGCTAGCCTTGAGCAAAAAAAAAGAAGCCAGGGACAGTGCTCAGGCCCTGAGTCCAAGGCCCAGGACTGGCCAAATAAATAAATAAGCATATACACACACACACACACACACACACACACACACACACACACACACACACATATATTCATATATAGAAAACAACAAAGCATTTTAAAAAAAGACTGTTGTAAACAATGAATGAATGAAGTCATGTACCTAATGAACTTCAGAATGATATCTTATACATTATTGTAGTCATTTGTTAGTAGTATTAGCAATACTGCTGTTGGTATTATTCGTCTTTACATGTTTAAAAATGAAACCTCTCACACAACATCTTTGTAGTAAATGTTATCACATTAATATAATTCTTGTTCTCATGTTTCTTTTTATTTTTGTGGTATTGATATTTGAACTCAAGGCCATGCTTAGGCAAGTGCTTTAACATTTGAGTGAAACCTCTAGTCCTTTCTACTTTATTTGTTTTTCAAATAGCTCTTGCTTTTTACTAGGTCTAGACTGTAATCAACTATTTATGCTAACTTTTAAACTGGGATGACAGGCATATAATTACAACCAAGTTTTATTAGGTATATCTCAAAAAAAATCAAATAGAGCCTACAGAGATCTAGAATATATTTATGTTTCTTGCTGCACTATTTACAATAGTTAAGGAATTAGGCCAGGTATCCATCATCAGACAGCATATATGAAGAATGGAATTGTATTCAGCCATAAAGAATAATGAAATGTAAACTGTAGGAAAATAGACGAAACTAGATGGAAAAATAAGCCAGATTCACAAAGACAAGTGCCATATTTTCTCATATGTTGAATTTAAAGGAATGTAGGGAATATGAAAGTAAAAGGGGAAGTAGAGTTGTTCAAGTGGTAGCAATTATGGTACAAGCGAGAGCTTGAGGACCTAAATTCAAGCCCTGAAACCAGAGAAAAAATAGCCATTATTTTTTGGAGTGAAGGTATGGTCCAAGTGGTAGAGCACCTGCCTTGAGTGAAAGCAAAAAGGAGGACCATTAAGAATGTGGATGGGGAATAAGAGGAAGGGTATAAAAGGAAAGGTAATTGATGGGGAAAATATGATCAGAGTATACCATGTACATCCATGAAACTAGTTTTTATGTATAATTAATGTATGCTTTAAAAAGGAAAATAGGTAACATAAGGTACAACACACAGTAAAGGAAAAAGTACACTGGTCAAGCACAATTATATTGAAAAAATATTTTTCCTATGAAATATCACTTCAAAATTACATACAAAATTACAGTCAGAGGATTATAGAAATGGACTTGGGTATAAGCAGGGAAAACCTATACTACAAAGTAAAGAGCTATATTATTGATAGGAAAGCCAAAGATTGAGGGAGTGAATCACTAAAAGTCTATCACTGAAGTCACTGGCAGAATGTGAAATAATCACTTTTACGTTGAATTATCCATTAAACTCTAGTTGTAAAATCACTGGATTAGTCCAGAGAAGCTTATAAAACACTTTAACAAAGTATATACAATGCCTTGCTTTATTTGGCTCTTACTTTAATGCACACCCTTGTCTCACTTTGCATCCTATATATTAACACAGTATTCTCACTCAAGCCTAAAATATGCTCCCTAATTTTCTGGTCCAATTGAATAAGTTAATACTAGGCATATCTTAAAGCGTAGCTCTATCTTAAGCTTCTGTATGAATGAATATTTTCCCTTCCATACCAATTTCTTTATAGTCTATAACTTTTCCTTTTATACTCCCATTAATATACAGTACAATTCCTATGATATTTGTTCATGTATCTTATTTAATGATTAGTCCCTAAAAGCAAGGTTGCTATTTCATTCATTCTTTTAGGTTCACTTAACTAGCACTGATTGCAGCACAATAAAAACAGAATAAACATATAGTGAATGAAAAATACTCTCCCTTCATCAACAGGACTCGGTTACATATTTTAAACTTGTAGTGGTTACATATTTTAAACTTGTAGTGGAGAATTATGAAATATAAATTCCACTTTATTCAGAAGTAAAAAAAGTTTTATAACTCATTCAAAAACTAAAAAATCATGATCAATGTTTGTAAGTTTCAATGTACTATAATCATAATATGCTATTTTCCATGTACAGTTATAAAAAGCAAAACACAGTGAAAGTCATCTTATGAATCAATTTAAAAATGATATATATTATTTTCACAACATTAAAAGAAAATTTAATAATATAGAGCAAAACTGATATAAACTAAACCAAATAAAAACATTCAATAGATAAAAACATCAAGTTAACTATTCCTGATCTAAAAACTATGATCTAAAAACTATTAATCCCAATACTACTACTAACAACAAAATAGTTACATCTATCAAGAGTATATACTACTTACCACTATATTTCATACTCCTACCAATTCTATACTTTGGCATTAATGTACCTCCAAGATAGATCAATGAGAACACTGAGTTTTTGAGAAATTCAATGAACTAAAAAGTATCACAACCAATGAATGGGAAGGGAAGAAATACCTAATTTCAAAACTTATTCCCCTCACCTCCTCCTTTTTCTTTTCTTTTTTGCCAGTCCTGGGATTGGACAGTCCCTGAGCTTCTTTTGCTCAAGACTAGTGTGCTCTTAGCACTTGAACCAGAGTGCCACTTTCAGCTTTTGCTAAGTAGTTTATTGGAGATAAGTCTTGTGGACTTTTTTGCCAGGGCTGGCTCAAATCCTGATTTTTAGATCTCAGCCTTCTGAGTGGCTAAATTACAGGTGTGAGCCACCAGCACCTAGACAAAGCCTATTCCCTCTACACAACAGTTTTTAATCTTAATCCTTCATCAAAATGTTACTCAATTTGTTCAGCATTAAAGTGGGTTGACATTAAATTTGGAAAAGAAATAAATACCAGCATTAAGGTAAAATTAAAACGAAGTTCAAGTTCTAGTTTCAAACTACATAAATAAGTTAAATAAATGAACAACTAAATAAAATATCAGTCTATTTCTAAATCAATCAAATTCAGTAATTGTTTAAAATGAATTACTCAACAGTTTTCCTAAGTTACTAATAAAGATGTAAAATTTCTAATACTTCAAAGCTTATAATTTTATCATATAACACTTAGAAAAATAAAATGCTGTACACTGTTAATTATTAATAGTGACCATACAATTTATCATTCAAATTTTTGCATTTTTGAGACAAATGTAGTAATTAGCCAAATAGAACAATAAGTTTAAACAAGATTGTCCCAGCACAGTGAAACATGTAGACCTTGTGACTGTTACACTGCTGGGGTCCATCTTTCTCCCCTGGATGGAAGGGGCCTGAGGCACTTCCCCCAGCTGGGGAATGCGGCCCTTCCATCCTCTCTACATTGGAATCCAGAGAAACCGGTTGGGCAAATAGACCCCCGACTTAGCTGGCAGCCAGCCTGGCGCCTACCAGCCCCGCCCTGGTTTGGCGAGCTCAGAGTGACGTAGCCCCTTGGAGGTCAAATGACAGCCTTTTGGCCTATCGGAATCCTGGCCAACCCCCTTCCCCCGGATCATCTCCCCTTGTCCCTCTCTCAATAAAGTTAGTTCACTCTCAGAAGCCAACTCCGTGGTCTATGTACGTTAGCTCCCAGGGTAGGATAGCGGTCACATTGCCACGCGGGTCGCGCGCATGCCAGGCCGGAGCCGCCCCTACGTCTCACCCTGACAGACCTGCAGGCCGAGGGTTAGGGGAGAGGACGATATGAGGGTAATAAGAGAGAAAGAATAAGCATCTGAGCCGGAGCAGAGAAAGCAGACCCAACATTACACTACTTACCACATTCACAGTCTTCCTCTATTACCACCCACTTAAAACTATTTACACACCAAGCATGTAAATCCATTTGTTTCCAAAACTGAGTACTAGAACTATCATAAGAATACTTTCTTCACTAACTATAATAACAAAAAAAAAAACAACTATTTTGAGCTGGGACTATAGCTCGATGCAGAATGTATATTTCATATGTTGTAGACCTTTGAAATCCCAGAACAAAAATTAGTTGACTTCTTAAAAAAGCGATTTCATTTAATTGACATTTATATAAAGCGTCAATAACTTCAACTATACCTCATCCTGAAGCTCATCACCACTTTTAACAGAAGCAAGCATATCATATAAGGTACAGCAAAGATCTTCTATTCTTGGTGCTTCAATCATTTCCTTCAATGTTGCATTTAAATATTTCTCAACTTCACACCACAAGAAGGAACCATTTGTTTTTTCCACAGGCTTGAGTTCTGGGGTGCCATGTTCCTGAAAATGTTCATTCAGAAACTTCTTATAATCTAGGCTTATAGTTTTCTGGGCTTCACCATTTATTGGCAGTTCATCAAAGTGGTCCAGATCGTGCATATCAAATGAAAATGCTAAATTTTTACCAAAAAATACTCTATTGCTACATCCCTTTTCTGTCAGCTGGACAAGAGCAGTAACATCATCTTGACTAAAATGAGAAACAATTCGGTTAGTGGCATTACAAGCTGCAGTCGCAGATGATGATGGAAAGGGACCAAACATCTGTTTGATAGCCTTAGTCTCCATGTGACCAACAGAGTCCTTCAAGTGAAACGTCATAAAGAGAAATGCAGCTCCACTCTCAATGGCTTCTCTTCCATTTTCCATTCCAACTATTCAAAAACAAAAGAAACAATATTAACTCAACTGAATTATAGTTCAATTTACCATTCTGAAAAAAAAACACTACAAACATTTTAAAGTTAAATCTAACATCTAAAACATGCTAAGAATGATAATTTAGGACAGGAAAATCTTTATTAAATCCCCCAAGAACTATTTTAATAAACCATTTTCAGAAATTATATAGATATCTCCTAACAATTCTTACTTCTTCCTAAAAGCAACTTGAGACATTAGCTAAAACTTATTTAAAAACAAAGTTTAAAAACAAATTTAATGAAATAATTAAACTACAGATGAAAAGAATCTGAATTGCTTATCTGGAACTGAAGGGAGCTTCAAATTTTTATATTATTTTCTCAATTTGTATCAGAAACCTTGATGAAAACATAGTTATATAGACGTATATAGCTTTCATAAAGAAACAGTTTAATACCATCAGGCTATATGTAAGTTTAAAATAAATTTAACCATATTTATAAAATAAAAAGAAAACTATCATAAAGGGACAGGAAGGAAATTCAGACAGTGGTTTTCATACCTAAATTCCTATAAATCCTTCACTTATTATTATATTGTAACTCGTCATTTACTGTTCTCCCCATCATATGGGCTCCTTGAAAGACAAAACTCTCTTTCATAATCATGCATGCTTACCAAGAAATCTGTTCGTTCACAATATAGTAAACAGTTTATAAAGAATGTACTGTTTTAAAAAGAACTATACCTATTTGTTTTGCAGCTTGTAATATATCTCTTAAGTCTTCATTTATGTTTTGCATTTGACTCTTTTCCAGTTTTTCATTCAAAAATTTCACTATAGTGTTCCATGTTGGACCCAAATCTAAAACTTGTTCTTGGAGTTTGGAACGCTTCAGCTGAAACAGGTAATACACAAGAATACTGGTTAAAGTTTTTCTCCAATCCATAAAATACTAAATATATTTCATATTACATTGGTACCGTCTGCCAAAACTCAGTATCTATTCATATCCAAACCAATTATTCTCAAAAGTTTAATTTAAATGTTATTTCACAGAATATCATTTGTCTAAAAGACATTTAATAAAATCTTTTTGCTTAGTTTTTACTATAATGTAAACTCATTATGAAATCATTTCAAAGCCAACCAATGTAAAAAGTCCAATATATAGACAACAATAGCAATTGTTAATATTCCACACACTTTTTTCTAATTCCTTGTTTTTAATATGACTTAGACTATAGTGTACAGAGTGAATTTTATGTCATGCTGCTGATAAAAGGAGTTTAAAGAAAACTGGATTCTTTTGGTAAGTTCAACATATACAAAGTCAGCAGTGCCTTTCCAAAGTAGGACTCTGGAGTAAGTTAGGCACATAGAAAACTATTTTCAATATATTTCTTTCTTGAGACTGAATGTTTTTATCCACAAGAATGGATTAAAAACTGAAGTTGAAAATCTTATGTCAGACCACTGCTTCATGCACAGACAAGTTGTTATGTACTTAAGCCAAATGAAAAATTGCTGAGTCAGGTTGAGAAGTAATTTTTCTCTTGTTATATTAGTAATATTCATGGTTAATCATTACTTTTCTGACATTTCCTAATTTAAAATAAGGTTGGTCAATATATGTTTAGAGGAAGAGAATGAACAAAGGATCAAATGAAATAAATTGGCTGTAAAATTAATAAAGCTCTTACAATGGTGTAAGAGGTACATGATTCACCTTAGCTCTACTATTCTGCATGTTGAACTTTATCAGATTAAAGTTACATTTAAAAAATCTCATTGTAGCTAGGTGTTTGTGGCTTATACCTATAAAAGAAGACATGAAGTAAGAATATAGTTCTTATATCTTTAAATTTAAGTTTTCTATTGTATCATTAATTCAGAACAAAGAATCTTGTCAGGAAATAATAATGCAAGTATAAAATATTGGTATCAGTCAAATATATAAAATATGCCCTATTTTAATTGCTGTGGAAAATGAATAATACCTAGTACTATGGTGATGGTTATTTGTTCAGCAGTCTATCAAAACTATTATTAGAGGGAAAATTAAAGTCTGTTAGAATTCTGCTAATTAAAATTCTTTTATTGTTACATGTATTTATGTGGTTAAGTGATAATTTCACTTAACAAATATTCCAACCTCAGAAAATGAAAATTTTATTCTACAGCATAGTCAGCAATTGATGTAATGGTATGCTAGGCTCAGTAGCTCATGCATATAATCCCAGGTACTCAGGAGGCAAAGATTGGGAGGATAATGATTCAATGCCAGAAAAGCCCAGATAAAAAATTAGAGACCTTCATCTCAACAAACTGAGTGAGCAATTCATTCCAGCTATGTATTCTGCAAACCATAGCAAGAAAATCCAGGTCTAAGGCTGGCAGCTCTGGGCAAAAAAAATGAAATCCTACCTGAAAAATAACTGAAAGCCAAAAGCACTGAACCATATGCTCCTGTGTCAAGGTCCTTGCCTTGGTAAGACCCTGATCTGAGGGAAAAACTATCAAAACAAAATAAAACAAATAAGTGACTTAAAACCAAACAAAAACAAAAGTCACACAATAAGGGACAGAGGCTTGGCTTAGTAGTTAAGAATGCCAGTCTAGCAAGTGTGAGGACCAAAGTCCCAACTCCAATACTACCTGCTAAAAAAAAGTCCAATCTAAAGCCAGTTCCTTCATAAACTACATTACATAGCTCATTTCTTCATATGTGCTCTTACCCCTATCAGGGCAACAAAAGCCACAGAATGATGGCTAAAATTCCAAAGCATTTATCATTTTCAAGTGAAAAGCCAATAGATCATTTATATACTTAAAGAATTATGTAAGCTAGGCACCAGTGGCTCATGTCTGTAAATTTAGTTACTCAGGAGGCCGAGATCTGAGGATCGTGGTTAAACACCTGCCAGGACAGGAAAGTCCAGGAGACATCTTATCTCCAATTAACCACAGGAAAAGCCAAAAGTGGTACTGTGGCTCAAGTGATAGAGCGCTAGCCTTGAGTCGTGGGCCAAAAAAGGAGCTCAGGGACAAGGTCAAGGCCCATAGTTCAAGTCCCAGGACTGGCAAAAAAAAAAATTATGTAAATTTCATCCATAATATGAAAATTGTTATCATTAATATTTAAATTTTTACAAAGTTCAGCAACTCAAAGATACATAATTTGAAAAACATTCAATATATGTATATATATATATATATATATAAAACCAATATGGCTATAGTTTTTACTCTTGCTTATTGTGCCTTTTCAAATAAATGATGAGTATCCCACAAAATCATATTTAAAAGAAAACTACAATAATTTACACATTAAAAATAAATTAAATATAGTAATAAAACACCCCCAATATTTGCCAGAATATACTTATTCTGAGCTGAATTCGTATGCTATATCCCTAATTCCTAGAACACCAGAATGGAACTTATTTGAAGAAGTCAGGACCTTCAATGAGTGAATGTTTGTTAGTAGGGGGACTCTTAATTCCATCTAACTGGTGTCATTATAAGACAAAATTTGGGCACTCCATGTGATACCAGGGATACAGTATTCTTGATCCATTCATCTACCGAGGGGCATCTAGGTTGGTTCCATATTTTAGTGATGGTAAATTGTGCTGCAATAAACATAATTGTGCTGGTATTTTTAGTGTGATCTTGCTTGTAATACTTTGGGGAAATGCCCAAAAGCAGGGTTTCTGGGTCACAGGGGAGCTCTATGTTTAGTCTAAGAATCTTTCCTCTAAATATTTTATAACTAAATACACAGAATTTTCTGAAAATGCTGAGATTCTATAGTTTTATTTTTGTATATTATTAATTGTAACTATGTTTAACTCATTTTACAAAGCTTAACTTAAGCAAGATTCATTCAAAAAAGTATTGCCCAGATGCCCTATAATAGATAAGTAGATTTAAAAATGTGGTACTTATACATACTGCCCTTTTACATAGTCATTAGAAAAAAGATTGTCCTTTATGAAATGATGGATGGGAAATGATGGGTGGAGGAAATTGTGGTAAGGTAAGCCAAGCTCAGAGACACAAATGGCACGGAAAGTTAGATCTAAAATACACTAGGAGGTAATAAATTTATATAGGCCACTTGGCATTTGCACACAGTAAGACCAAAGGAGGGTATTCTTAGGAAAGGAACACAAAAGCATAATATCTACGTGCATATGATCATATAAACTAATGGTAAACAAAATGAACTCCGGGAAATGGAAAGAAGAGGTTTTTGCTTTATTACTGTTTTTCTTTTCTTTTTGTCTTGTTTGTTCATGTGTCTGTCTTTGGGAGGGTAAACAAGTACACAGAAATGGAGGGACAAAGGGTGAACTAATGCAGCAATGGTTGTCACTGGCTATAATGAAAATAAACTACATAACTTGTGGATAGAAATTGGAGGAAAAAACTAGAAGAGAGCAAGGGAAATAGTGACATTGCCCAAAAAGAAATGTACTCTTTACTTGGGTTATATAATTGTAACCCTTCTGGACATCACCTTTATAACAACAATAAAAAAGGCAAAACTTCTTGGTCAAACTATGCAACCTAATCATGAGCAGAAAATGGAGCCATTGAATCTACAAAGGAAAGAGACTTAGTTCCTTTCCTAAGACAAAAATGATGTCCCAAAGTCATAAGCATTTCTGCCTGGGGGGAGTCTGACTCTACTTACAGAAAGAGTAAACTTAATATTATTTATTTTAAAATTAATTTACATAAAGGAAACCTGTCCATATCATAGTTACCATTAAAGCAGGAGTTGGTCTTTATTACAGAAATTAAAATAGCTTGCAATCCATGAAAATTGTTTTATTGATAATTATCTCAGAAATTATACTAAGAAAATTCTTGAGTCTAAAATGATTCTTTTACCAAATTGTAAGAAAACAATTACCAACTCAATTACTGAACTTGAGATTAATGTCCATATTTCCCATGTTACCATACATTATTTCTGTTCACTTGAAAAATATTTTTCCAGAGTCCTAAAAATTTACTCAGATGATTTAAAAGTGAAGTACTGTATTAAATCAGAAAATTAATTATGGCAAGGGCACTAACACAACAACAAAAAAAAATGAAAAAAGACTCAGTATCACAGTTCGATATTTCCTTTGAAAAGAGTGCTTAACACAAATACTCTCACAAGAAATATCAGTAATTCTCCATTCTCCTTGGTCTCAGAAGACAGAAATGTGATAAAAAAAAAAAATTCCATTGTAAGCACATAGAGCTGAAAAAAGAATGTCAAATATTTGTCCATATTCTATGTTAATACAGCTTTCATCTTCAAAGAATTACCTTTAAGTCAACCACTTCTTCATTATAATTATCTTGCTTGGTGACATTTGAAAAGGAGCGCAAGGCTCCTGTGAGGCGAGGTAAAGCCATTTATTATGCAATCAATGATCCACACAATAAGATATCTGAAAGTGAAGCAAAACAGGATGATATTCACTTATCCAGAAATGGGAGGTATAATGAAACTCAACAATCAGACCTGAACAAGGGAAAGAAAAATATCAGGGTTAAAAATAAAAAAGCAATGACTACCAAAATTCCTAAGGGATAAAATAATAACAAGTAGCTGGTGACTATATCAAACATGTCAGGCCACATCACAGTTCTGGAATTTCAATTATTGATACATCATAATACAAATAATAACTTCAACTTATTGCAAAAGTAAATAAAGACATCAGTAAAGATACAGAGGACACAAAGAGTACAATTAGTAAACTTATTATGTGTGTATACACACACAAGCCTATACTCAATAATGAAAAAAATACATCTTATTATCAAGCAAGTTTGATATACTTTTACAGAACTCATATATTATAGAGCATAAAAGAAAGTCAACAAGTCAGGCATTAATAAACTTTCTGTGCAAAAACTAAGAAATACTAAGAAACATTAATCTCTAACATGTAATCTGCCTTTGTCTTTTTTATTTTTCTTATGAAACCTTAAAAGTATAAGAAATAGTGGTTACAGTAGCTCATGCCTATAATCCTAGCTTTTACCTAACTCACAAACCTGGAAAATCCTACCAAACAACAACAGACTCAATCTCTGAGAAGAAATGTAACTATAGAGCCTGGTAATACAGATTGTTACATATTACACTAACAGGAAACATTAAGCAATAATCTGTTGCTTCTTCAGTCTATTTTAATCACCACATAGATCTCAAATTGTGAGCACTGTGCTGTGTCAAATGGCTCCCATGCTTAACAATGTTCCTCCCTTTTTGAAAAAGTATAAAACACAGCCATTAATCACAAGTCAATTTTTCCACCTGGAGTTCATCTAAAGAAAGTGGAGAAAAGGATGGATACATTAAGGGACAATACATTGATTTCTAAAAGCCAGAAAAACTACACTCTTGGAAGCCTGAAAGAAAAACATGTTGTACTAATGTTGTATCCATTGTGACAACAATAAAACTTGTTATTAAGAGTGTGTCCTTTACTAGAAAGGAGCAAAGAAATTATAATTTACTTAAGATCTCATACCTAAAGAAGTGCAGTTAAAGTTAATGCCAAAACCTTTGAAAATCCAATGTTATTCTCTTTTGCTTTGCCAGACTATCTCCGGAAATTTCCAGTGTTACTTAGTCTATGGGCAACAGTCCTTGTTGATTCAATCAAACACTAGTTTTGTAAATACAGTCAATATCTGTACTTAGTTGACTTCAAAGAGACTGTGCTGAAGGGAACATCTTATAATCTTTTAGATGAAGCCAACATAAACAGAAAACATGTTATGTGATAAATTCTGTATAGTAAAGTAGGTTGTGTATCAGAATGATCAAGGGGCGGGGGATGGTGTTTTTTTTTTGTTTTTTGTTTTTTTTTTGCCAGTCCTGGGCCTTGGACCGAGGGCCTGAGCACTGTCCCTGGCTTCTTCCCGCTCAAGGCTAGCACTCTGCCACTTGAGCCACAGCGCCGCTTCTGGCCGTTTTCTGTATATGTGGTGCTGGGGAATCGAACCTAGGGCCTCGTGTATCCGAGGCAGGCACTCTTGCTGCTAGGCTATATCCCCAGCCCGGGGATGGTGTTTTAAATAGCATGATTAGGGAAGACTTCTGCAAAGTATACATTTGTGGAGGGGGAACCTCAAGGAAATGAGGAAGCTGTGTAGCATACTGGGAAAAAGTGATTTGACACAGTTATACCATTGAAGTAAGGCCATTATAGGTACATCAGAATCATATCAATATATAGAACGCCAAGTTCCTTAAAGTCTTAGGATTTTTTCCCAGGTATGTGGAACTATTAAGAGAGTTCAAAGTAGATGAGAAAGGAGCAAAGTAATTTAGGTTTTAAAGTATAGCCATTCTCAAAAAAAGATAAAGGACCAAATAAGAATCATTTTTGTTTATATATTGAAACTAGATGAATGAGGAGAAAACTGGAAAGGAAGCTCTAAAATACATACAACATTTCTCTTCACTCTCACCGAATACAGTATTTCTGATACTGTAGTGGGGAGGCCAGATCTGCCCAGTGCCATCAATAGCTGTGGAGGGACTTCAGATTGACTCCAGCTCAGATTAGAGCAGAAGCCAACTCCATCTCCACTAAGCCCTCCCCCACCCTATTCAGGGAAGCTCCCTTTACTATGTAGATTGACTACCTGAGGCCTGGGAGCTTCAAGGGAACCTGTGTCCTCCTCTTTATTATGATAAGTTATGTAGATTAACCACCTGAGGCTTGGGAGCTTCAAGGAAACCAGCTATGAATAGGCATATCCGCCTGCATCATGTGTGCCCCGCCAAATCCATGCGTCAATTCTAACTAGAATGATAGGTTAGTTCAAATGAATATTATGAGACAGACTGTAACTCTATTGGCCACCTGCGTGCGGCCTAGCATGCTCTGTAAGTGTTGTATCTTCATTGGTCACCTGCGTGTGACAAGTTTGTCTGTGATGTTTGCCTTATAACCAGGCTGGAAGGCCACACGGGGGCGGTCCCAGCTCCCGAGTCTGGGCCGCCCAGGTGTGTACAAGCCCAGCTCCCGAGTCTGGGCTCCACACGTGGTCGGCAGTTTCGGCTCCCGAGTCCGGGCTGCGACCAAGGCCTGTCGGTTCACTTTTTGTTCACTTTTTACTTCCCCAATAAAACTGTCTTTTTGTCACCTTGTAGCTGGAGACTGTGTGGTGGACTCTTGGGGGAACCAGGAATCCCCTCCCTTGGGGGGAACCCTGTTTCATTGTAGCGAACCCCCACTCTACTTCAATACCAGATTTACATGTTTTTTAAATCACATGGACAAATTCTCAGATACCATCTACAGTTAATATTAATTCTGACACTTCTTGAAATTAGTGTCAGGTTTCACAAGTAAGGGAAACCAGAGTCTACATTTTTTAGGTCTGGCTCACTTCACTTAGTATGATTTTTTTCCAAGACTTTCCATTTCCTTAAAAATGGTGGAATGCCATTCTTTCTGATAGAAGCATAGAATTCCATTGTGTATATATACCACATTTTCCCGATCCATTCATCTACTGAGGGGTATCTGGGTTGGTTCCATATTTTAGCCATGGCAAGTTGTCTTGCGAAGAACAAGTTGTGCTGGTAGCTTTACGTGGTCTTGGGTAAATGCCCCAAAATGGCTTGCTGGGTCATAAGGGAACTGTTTAGCCTTTTGTGTCTCACCATTTTGATGCTCTCCTCCCTTCCCTAATTCAGAAAAACGTATATACAATACCCAGGGCATGGTTTCCCTCATTGGTAATAATTAGTGTATGTCTAGGCTAGTCCTAGCAGAGGATCACAATAGCTCAATAGCTATGTAGATATGATCATATAAGACGATGCTAAGTGAAATGAACTCCAAGAGAGGTTTTTCTTTGTTGTTGTTTTTAATGTACTCCTGAAAATATTTTTTTTTCTTTCCTATTGTCACTATATTTGATTTTGGTACCCTGGGTATTAAGCCAACGTTTTTAAAGAAAAATTGCTTTGCTTTCCTAAAACAAAGAAAGAAATCTATGGCTTCTATTCATCTCAATATACATAATAGATCTCCTCTTTTCAAATAGAATTTGAACTTTCTCTGATCAAACTTACATACTGCACTTATTAGTTACTCAGAATTGAGTACCTTCACTTAATTTAAAATAACCTAGCAGTCTTTGAAACTGAAAATCATTTGCAGTTGCTTTTCTAACTACCACATCATCTTGAAATAAATTACTTTCCTTCTTTTCAAGTTTAGGTTTAATGGAAGATATTATCTAAAATAAAGAGGCTTTTGAATTCATAGTTCTAATCTAGTTTTCATACATTGTGTACATTGTTATACCTGAGGCAACTATTAAAAGTATTATACTCAAATAGTATCCCCCCAAAATTCTACCAGTGGTTTAGTAGTCTTATCTTTAGTCATTAAGTAATTAGGCATAATTTTTTCTTCTACAAATGTAAATCAGCAATCGCCTTATTGAAACATATCCTAAGAGTGCTTACTATTAACTACGATTTTTTTTTTTTTTTTTTGCCAGTCCTGGGCCTTGAACTCAGGGCCTGAGCACAGTCCCTGGCTTCTTTTTGCTCAAGGCTAGCACTCTGCCACTTGAGCCACAGCGCCACTTCTGGCCATTTTCTATATATGTGGTGCTGGGGAATTGAACCCAGGGCTTCATGTATGTGAGACGAGCACTCTTGCCACTGGGCCATATTCCCAGCCCCTTAACTATGATTTTTAATTATGTACCTATCTACATTCTCCCTTAATTTTCCTTATCAGAACATGCCTTTAGTAATAAGTGTGATGTCTACAACTTTTCTTTGGAGAACTGAAAGACTAGACAAATTTTACCAAAATTCAGCTGAGGAGATAAATAAAAAACTGTTTTAATATATAAATGTCCCTAAAAGAGTCAATAACATTGAAGAGAGACATAATGTTACAGTAATGATTTAAAATAATGAGAACTAAGTACAGAATCCAGTTTTTATTTCATGGTAGAAAAATCAGGTAACTTTTCTAGTTAACAAATAAAATTTTAAAAAAAAGAAAAGATCACAAATGATTTCTAATACCCCTTTCATGTTGGAAACCAGACTAAACACACTGCTCAAATATGAACTGAGTTACATTATGTTTGAGTACACAGAGGGATTGTCAGAAATAAAACAACTTGTGAAACACAAAAATAAGGCAAGCCAGACACGGGTGGCTCACACCTATAATCCTACCACTCAGGAGGCTAAGATCTGAGGATATTGGTTCAAAGTCGGCCAGGGCAGTACAGTCCACGAGACTCATCTCCAATAATAATAAACTATTCAGAAAAAGCAGTAACTAGCTCAAGTGGTAGAATGCTATCCTTGAGAAAAAGCTCAGGGAGAGTGCTCAGGCCCAAGGTCAAGCCCCAGGATGGGCATTAAAAAAAAAAAAAAGGCAGGAATAGGAAACAGTCACTTGCTTATCTATACAGGAAAGGAAGGAAAGACTTAATGGCACATGCTAACATTTTATATAGTATCTATTGTGAACTAGACCATCTGATAAGCAAAAGACAAAAGACAATCCAGTCTATGTTAAATCATTTTATAACGTGGGAGGCAGATTTGTAATGCCTATTTTCTGATGACTACTAAATATCTATCAAATACAGATTGAGAATCTCATATATATCCTTTCCATAAAGCTGAAGGTGATTTTAAATGATTATTTCCATGAAACAAAGTTCCATCATAGAATTTTCCACATGCAATGTGATTTCAGAACTCACAATGTTCACACAAGAGAGCCTTTTGGATTTTAGATTTTCAGATTTATCTCATCTCCTATTAACTTTTTTTTTCTTTGCTAAAATTTTAATTTCAGGTAGACCCATCTCACAGTGAGGTGGTCTGATATTGTATCATGACACATTTTGGACTTAAAGGGCTTATGCTAGCTACTTACCCAAGGAAGATATTATGGGGTAGTAAATTTATGTGGATAAATAAATGCCATACATATGGAAAATAAATACCATATATTTTCCTGAAGAATATGCCTTATGTATTTAATTCATGAATTTTATGTCATTAACACACAAGAAATTAACCAGACCAGTATAAAAAGACTGGAAAATAAGACTTTTATTTCCAATTGTGAACTTTATAATAACTCTGCCAGAAAAATACTCCTCTTAATTGAGAAATCAATGGCATGTTAATAAAAAAAGTATCAAACCAAGTTGATTAAGGAAGATGATGTGATCAAATTACATACTGATATGGTCTGAATATAAAGTGCCCCTAAATGGCTCATGTGATAAAGGTTTGGCTGTCAGCTGATAGGTACTGGGGAAGTGATTGGATCCTGAGAGGTCTAGCCTAATCAATGGATCAAGTCATTACTGGATTCATAATTTGATGGGGGACTATTGGGAAGTTATAGAAAGCAGGTAGTAATGCCTAGTGAGAGGAAGCAGATTACTGGAGTCAAGTCCTTGAAAAAATATATGCATATATATGTATATGTATATGTATGCACACCCACACACCGGCCCTTGGATGAGCAGTTTCCCTGACAGGAGCTACTGTGCCGAAATGTTCAGCTTCACCACAAACAGATGCATGCAATGGGACCAGGCAACCATAGCATGAAGTCATGAACCAAAATCAATCTTTCCTCCCTTAAATTGTTAACCTCAGGTAATTTGTCACAGTGACAAGAAGACACAAACACTGAGAATAAATTTGTAAGAAATCTTTCTTGATCAACTAGAGAGCCATAGCACAAAAAGATTCTTTTCTTAAGAAGGTAGTACTGAACACAGAAAGTTCCTTGAACACAGAAACTATTTCTTAGACCTTTATATTGGCTAGCACGTAGGAAGACATGAATGAATAATTAAATAAATGAGCAGAAAAAGAAAACCCTTCAACAGAGATTCAATAAAGGCGAGTCATGAAAACTTAATTCACACAAGAATATTTAGCCTACGCTAGATCATTTTCCTCATATAAGACTAAACTTACTAAACCTTTACATACGTGACTAAGCCTTTACTACAACATCAACTTGAGGGGACGGACAGAAAAATAGCATTATCAACGTAGAGTGCAACTGTGATACCACTCCTATCAAGCTTAGTTCCCGCTAAAAGGGTCCATCTTTCAAACCAAATTAACAAGTACATGAACATGCTGCATTCTGTGAATAAGTTAATTCACGGTTTCAAAAAGGGCACGGCTTTAACAACTGCTAAAATTCACCTACGAAGAGTCAACTCCCTATGGTGTCTGGGTGTGGAGGAAAAGTTTCCTTCTCAGAATCTACGATACTGACGAAAACCATACGACCACGGCAAAACCAGCCTATAAATACAAACTACTGGGCAATGAGTGGCTCGAGTTCGTTCTTCTGGTTCTCCCACCTGTAACCTCCAAGTGAGGCGAGACAAGTCTGGGACGGGACGCTAAGGGGCCGGAAGTGGGGGTGGGGGAGGGTGTACCTGGGACACGGATGACAGCTCTGGGACGAAGGGGGCGGACACCGGGGGTCCCTCTCCACCCCAGTTCCGCTTCCTGGGCCTTGACACTCCTCCATCCCCTCACCTCGCCCTCGGTCAGCTCCTTTCGGACCTCGACACGCCACCTCGACCTCCTCACCTGTTGGGCCTGGCTCACGAGGCTCCCATCGCTCCGCCGCACCGGCCTCCGTGCCCCCTTCCCTTTCGCTTTTAATTTTTCCTACCGTCCCCAGGTGGGGAGCTGAGGGATGCAGATGGGCGAGCTGCACGCCACGCCCTCTGCCGCACCGCCCACACGAGACCGGCCGGGGTCGCTCCAGTCGCCCCGCTTTAAGCGCGGGGACACCGGGCGGGCCGGCAAACTCCCAAACCTGGAAAGGTGCGACGGGGCGGAGCGGGCGCAGGACCTACACGTCACCCGCCGCACCACGTCGCCGACGTCACACGTCACCTCCAGGCTGCCTTTCGCCCCGCCCCCTCAGTGTACAGTCCCGCCCTGCTTCCTGCTCCCCTGATGGCCCTTAGCCGCGCCCCCTTTCCTGCCCCGCCCTCTTGAGCGTACTGAGTCCTCCAGCTTCCGACTTTCCTGCTGCCCCCTCGCCACGCCCCCTAGCCCGCCCCGCCCCACCTCCGGCTCTCACTGAAGTCTCAGTGGACGGCGCTCCTGCCTCGGGGACGCGCTTCCTCCCAGCAGGCATGCTCGCGTGCGCGTCCCCGGGGCCTCCTTGCTGGGCGGTGCCTGCACCGAACTGCCACGTATCTTTCCCCTTAGGCTGCTTGCTTGTGTTTGAATGTTTGCGTCCGATAATCTCAGTTTGGGGTGAAGTGGAGAATTAGAGAATTGAAGAATGAAGAATGCCGCAGTCGCTGTCGTAATTTAGAAAGTTAAGCGTGCACTGCTGCCCGCCACTTTGTCCTTGGTTCTCTGTCCTCCAGTCCTGCTTTCCCTAAATTCTATGAATTCTCAGTTCTTCTGAAGTTATCTCTGCCTGCTGGTCCTCTGGTTGAGGACCGCTGCACAAAGTTGAAAAGCTTCTGTCCCGAGGAGACAGATACTAAGCTAAAGAGCAGTGCGACGCATGCGTATAGCTCTGAGCGAAAAGCTAAGGCACAGACAACATGTGCGTTAATATGCTGTGACTCTCCCCTTCCATTCCTCCTTTCCTGTTAAGGTGATGTGTTCTGATGCCTAATAGAACCATGTTTTATAGAGAGGCAGCCAGTAATTATCTATCGCTTGCTAGCCTACAGCTGAGTTAGTACTTGAGGCAAATGTCAGTCAAGTTAAAATTATTTCCAAGGGACAAAAATAATGACAGTAACTTGGAAAGGTTTCCCTAGAAAAAAGGAAGCTCCTAGGCTATCTCCCAATATGAAAATATCCATCCATACAGTAAAATAGATTTCTTTCATGGGCCAAACTTCATGGACACATTTCAGATTCTGAAAAGATTCCTTCTTAGTACAAGCCAAGGAAGAAGTATATATACCCTGGCCTGTATTAATACCTTAAGCACAAGACTTCTCTCCAAGTAGATTCTGAAGGCTCACCTAACAGTAGAGACTTGGTGCAAAGGAGACATGTGTCGAGAAAAGAATTGGCTGATGGTTTTGTTAAAGTTATTTCTAAACTTGAGATTTGATGAGTCAGTGGTTTTGGCCTTTGAAGACTTTACAAGTTAGCTATTTGAGAAGACAACACATTTTAAAGAAATAAAGGTAGCTGCATAATAATGAAAAGTGCTTGACTATATCCATCTTACACAGAGTTCCAGAAATTTAAGTGAGAAGTAAATTGAAACTAGACTAGTAGTTGCCCCTGTGCATTCATGAATTGGTGAAATGTGAATTGTCCAAGTTGAGATAAACAATAAATGAAAACCATACGTCATCTATAAGAATAGTAAAACAAATGTAAAATACCTGATATATGTATGTATATATTATACATATAACTATATATGTTATATATGGTGTGTGTGTTCGGACTACAGTAAGATGAATCACATTTGGATTAGCCACTGAAGACATTCAAGTCAAATCTCATTTGGATTTGAACCAAGTCTTCACTGGCCAATAATACTGAATATTTTTCATTATTTGTTAGCAGTGTAATTCCTCCTCCTCCTTCCCCTCCCCCTCCCCCTCCTCCTTCCCCTCCCCCTCCCCCTCCCCCTCCCCCTCCCCTCCCCCTCCTCCTCCTCCTTTTCCTCCTTTTTCTTTTGTTTGCTTGTCCTGCAGCTTGAACTCAGGGCCTGGGCACTGTCCCTGAGACTTTTTGAGCTCAAGGCTAGAGCTCTACCACTTGAGCCACAGTGCCACTTCTGGCCTTTTCTGAGCAGATTGCTGAACATAAGACTTTCCTGCCAAGACTGGCTTGGAGCCATAATCCTCAGATATTAGCCTCCTGAGTAGCTAGGATTACTAGCAGAGCCACCAGCATCTGGCTGTACTTCGTCTTTAGAGAAGTGTCTATTCAGATTATTTTCTCATTTTAAAAATGGAATTATTTGATTTTTGTTGTCTTTTGAGTTCCTTATATATTCTGGATATTAGCACTTTGTCAAATCCAACCTTGGCAAGTATTTTTTCCCATTTGTAATTTCCTTATTTTGTGATTGTGTTTTGAATATCAAATCTTTTGCATACTAGGAAATGTGGTCTACTAACTGAGCTACATCTTCAGCCCGGTTAATTATTTCCTTTGTTATGTTGAAGCTCTTCATTTTGATATGATACTGTCAAGTTTTGATTTCATTTCATGTGCTTTTGAGGTCCCATCTAGAAAACTATTGCCTACAACAATATCTTGAAATCCACTTTCATTTGTTTTTTTGAATTTAAATTTTTCCTTTCAATTTCTTTGATGATTTATTGTTCAGTCAAAAATGTGTTATTCGGTAGCATGTGTGTTTTATTCCTGGCATTTAAACTATCCTTAGCATGGCAAAGAAAGTTTTCATTCATACTAACCACAATTAATGAATCATATGTATCATACCATCCACCGCTTGCTAAGCATTGTGGAAGATTTCAAACAATACGTGTGTGTGTGTGTATATATTTTTTTTTTCTAGGAACTTAGAGCTTTGATGATGGTTATGTAATAGCTTTAAAATAGTGGAATGAAAATTCCATAAGCAGATTTCCTTTCTGTTCTTTGTGTTTATCTACAAGTACCACCACAATATCTAGCACATGGTTGACACTGAGTGTTTAATAATTATAATTTCTTTTGTGTACTCTGTTGCTCACTTATTATGTCTAAGGACTTGCTCTTTAAAACTGTTTGGATATAGATTTTTAAGCATTGAGATGCACCAAAATAGAGAATTGCATATGTACAACATCCAAAGAAGGAATTAGACATTTCCAACATTCTGTAATACTTCCTCAGGATCTCTTATATTCACTCAAATCCTCAGCCCCACCCAACTACCCAAAACTACCCCAAACAAAGTTTTCTCACTTTTATAAATATTGATTAAAACTACTGGCTTTGGAATCCATGTAAAGGAACTTGTACTCTACGTCAGTCACTCTAGTTGTATGTGAATGCTCTCCAGGCTTTAACTTGTGAGACTTGTTGATAGATGAAACATTTCCCACCCTCTTTTTTAAAAGTTTTGGCTTATAGAAGAAGCCAATAAAAGTGTGGAAATGGGTTTTCATTACAGTAATATGTATTACAAATGGAAATTATCTTTAAACTTCAAAGATAGGTTATACTTACCTTAAGGATTAGCAAAGTCAACATAGCTTCCATACTTCATGGGAACACTTCAGCTTGATAGCTCCAAAACCACAGTGACGTTACATTGCTGTGACTTTTTACACAAACAAATCTGAATATGGGCCAGGCAGTGTCTGGGCCAACTACAAGGCGAGAAGCACAGTTCCCACCTTTATTTTGTACCTCAACTACAAGTTGGAGGGTTTCCCCAAACACTTCAGGATTGATAATTTGCTAGAAAGGCTTACAAAACTCACTGAAAGTTATCACATTCACTACTTATTCATGTTAAAGAAAGATACACAGTTTCAAATATGGAGTTTCCATTGTCCTTCAGGCAAGAATCAAGCTATTGTTTTTTTTTTTTTTTTGACATCTATATGCAACAATAAACTATAGTATTATTACTCAGGGATATTCACCTGACCTAGATTCCCTAAAGTGTTTTTTTTTCTTCCTCTTTCTTTTCTTCAGTGGATAGGGCTTCAACTCCAGGACCATTGATACTATGTTACAGAAAGCTATTCCTCCCTAAATGACATTATAGACTGTTTTTTGTTTTGTTTTGTTTTTTTTTGGCCAGTCCTGGGGCTTGGACTCAGGGCCGGAGCACTGTCTCTGGCTTCTTTTTACTCAAGGCTAGCGCTCTGCCACTTGAGCCACAGCGCCACTTCTGGCCATTTTCTGTATATGTGGTGCTAGGGAATCGAACCCAGGGCCTCATGTATACGAGGCAAGCACTCTTGCCACTAGGCCATATCCCCAGCCCCTAGACTGTTTTTTGTTAGCCACCCTCCAATCTAAAACTATAATAGACTTGACTAGTTCTAACTCTAAATCACATTGTTAGATTATATCCCTTTCAGCTAAGACTTTGAGCCAAACAGTTAATCCTGTAAGACCACGAGCAAAAGTTAGGCCTTCTTTTTGGGTGATCACAAATTCTCTACTACGCAGCCTCTAAATTTTTCCTTCTTTACCTGGAGAATTTGTTCCTTTCACACTGCAATTAAATTGTCTCTTCATAATTTTTTATTCTGAATGACTAAGTTTATGAGTTTGTAGTCTTAAAAATTTTGAATGATCAGGGTTAGAGGCATAGCTCAGTGAGGAGAGCACTAGCCATTAAACCCAGGCATCAAGTACCGAGTTTGAGACCTAGTCTGGGACCAAATATTTTGAACCATTTCAGTATATTTGTCAAAAGAATGAAGATGGAATAAGTGTGCTATCATGCTATTTCTCCCCTTGTGTTAGTGACCTTTACTTTGCTGTGAGAAAATACTCAAGGGCAATGATTAAAAAGAAGGAAATTTTTGCTTTGGCTCAGTTTCAGTAGTTCCAATCCAAGGTGTCCTGGCTTCAACCCTTTGAGCCTGAGATGAGGCAGAGTACGCAGGAGATAGGCAAGTGTGACTGGGGAGACTGTTCACATCACAGAGGCCAGGAAGGAGAGACAGACAGAGGAAGAATGAGAGAGAGGGAAATAAGAGACACAAACAGAAAGGAACAGAGGGCAACAAGATAAATCCTTCAAGGCATGACCACAGTGATCTACTTCCTCCAATCAGACCCTACCTCCTAATGATAGCCCTTTAAACAAGGAATCCATCAATAGATTAGTCCATTGTTGAAGGTCAAATCACTTCTCGACTTCCCACTTCTGAGCATTGGTATATTAATGACCAAGCCTTTAATAATGATGCCTTTGGAGAACATTTCAAATCCAAACCTATAACATCTCTAATTTTCTATATACAGACATATGAGAATTGGACCAAAATTACTGACTGCAGCATTGTTCTTTAAAAATGGTAAAGAAGAATAAAATAATTGTGGTATTTATAAAAAATCAATCTTGAAGTTTCCATCACTCACTGCAATGCCAAAATTGACGATGAATGACAAAGCTAAGGAGCAACACTTCAGCGATTTTTAATCTGCAGATTCATCAACTGAATACAGTGAGACTGTAATACTTATGAAAGGAATGATGGACTTTTCAAAAATTAGCTGAAATTTAAAAAACCTTCTTTACCTAAATGTTCCTAGTAGTCATTGCTGTGCGAATATTCCCATGGTAAGAAATGTGAAATTAAAAGATTTACAAGCTGAATGGCTGCAGTGAGTGCAGTGAGACTTGCCTGTTATACTAGCTATGCGGGAGGCTGAGATGGGAGGATCAATTAAACACATGGGTTCAAGACTAGTAGGGACAACATAGTGAAACCCCATTTCTACATCCAAACCCAAGACAAAGCTGAAAGATCTAAAGGTGAAGGTGCTAAAATTCATTATCCATGTCAAGATTCTGTTAACAATTTACAACTACCTACTGGATAGGATTAGTCTTTCAAGTCTAGATACAAGTTGCAAATTATTTTGACCCTGTGATGCTCTGGTAATTAAGTTGAACTTAGATTGACTAAACAGGCTGGCTGCACCACCATGGATGCTCAAGTAGAACCAGTTGATGTCAGTCAATTCACAGGTCAGGCAGACAGCTATGATGGATGGAGAGATGGGTCAGAAAGGACTGGGTCAAGTCAGGCATAAAGGAAGGTCCCACGCAGCTCAGATGAAAAGCTATGGTTTGATATCACTGGTGGTTGATTTAAAGGTTTGTTCATCCAATCCCTTCCATTGCTACAAATTGAGCCCCTACTGTAAGTTAGCACAGAAGCAGATAATGCTAGTCACACTGATATATACCTACCTGCCCTTTTGAACTTCTTTCCAGACCTCCATGAGTGTATTAGTTATTACCAAGGTACCACAGATTAAAAAAGAGACAGAGAGAGACACTCTTAAAAAGTTTACCCTAGAGCTGAACGAAAACATCTCAGAGCCACTTGGCTGATGCTTTGAAAAATAGACATGCCTTTCTATAAAAAGGCCCTTGACAGTTGTGGTAGACACACTTTTTTTTTTCAATGTTCAAAGAACAATTCCTATCTTCTCTAGCACTTTCCAGCTTCAGTATTGGATACACAAGCGCCATCTTTTGGCAAGATGTGGAATTTCCTGAAGAAGGAATATCTTAGGACTGAGCCCAAGTTTTCTTTCTTTCTTTTTTCTTTCTTTCTTTCTTTCTTTCTTTCTTTCTTTCTTTCTTTCTTTCTTTCTTTCTTTCTTTCCTTTTATGTGGTAGATAAATCTTTTTCTTCCTTTCCCCCCCTTTATTGTCAAAGTGAAGTGCAGAGGGCTACAGTTTCATATGTAAGGCAGGGAGTAGGTTTTCTTAAATACATTTAATGTAGTTGGAAAACCCAGTGAACTAGTGTTTCCTTGCCATTAGGAAATGTTTGAATGGACTGTATTTCTAAAGTGTATTATGGTACCAGTTGTACACCACAGAGAAGACTGCTTGGATGGCTCATCCTGGGTTCTACTAGCCATGCTTCTCTATATTCTCAGAGGAGCAGAGCCTGTTTGGATAGGCAGAGAAAATGATTATGAGACTTGGCTCACATTGCTTTGGCAGCTGGTAAGTTGCCAGCTAGAGAACAAGGAAGCCTAGTGGTGTGATTCAGTATGAATCCAAAAGCCCCAAAGTAAAAAAAGTTAATAGTATATCTCCCAATTAAAGACTGAAAACAGGGACAGGATGAGAGACAAGAATGGGGCACTGGTGTAAATCCTGAACTCTGAAGGTCAGAGAAACAGGACCACAGGCATCCAATAACATAATAATGTGATAAGCTTTAGGAATAAAGCCCAGTCCTAAAGCCACCGTTCCCTCCTGCCTCCACCACCAAGCATTCATCCTCCCTAGATTTCCTGGGGTAAAATCAAATCCCAGTTTACTGTCCATTCAAACTCTTCCTAATGCCAGGAAATACTAGTTCTTTGTAATTTTAAACTACATTAGATACATTTCAACTACAAAGTTCTCTTACAGTACGGTTTGCCTGAATTGAGGTTAGAGATTAGTACTCACTTGTGCCTCTTATCTACAAAGAATGGGCACTTAAAACATAACCACAGCCAGGCACCTGTGTATCGTATCTGTAATCCTAGCTACTCAGGAGACTGAGATATAAGGATTGCAGTTTGAAGTCAATATGGCCACTGAAGTAGAGTGGGGGTTCGCTACAATGAAACGGGGTCGCCCACAAGGGAGGGGATTCCTGGTTCCCCCAAGAGTCCACCACACAGTCTCCAGCTACAAGATGACAAAAAGACAGATTTATTTGGGGAAGTAAAAAGTGAACAAAAAGTGAACCGACCAGCCTTGGTCGCAGCCCAGACTCGGGAGCAGAAACTGCTGACCACGTGTACAGGATCAGGGCCCAGACTCGGGAGCTTGGAGCCACCTGCATGTGTGCAGCCCAGACTCAGGAGCTGGAACCGCGTGTCCATGTGGCCTTCCAGCCTGGTTATAAGGCAAACATCACAGACAAACTTGCCACACGCAGGTAACCAATGAAGATACAACACTTACAGGGCATGCTAGGCCGCACGCAGGTGGCCAATAGAGTTACAGTCTGTCTCATAGTATCTGTTTGAACCAACCTATCAACCTAACCCTTCTAGTTAGAATTGGCGCATGGATTTGGCGGGGCTCACAAGATGCAGGTGGATAAGCCTATTCATAGGAGGACACGGGTATACTTGAAGCTCCCAGGCCTCAGGTGGTCAATTTACATAACAACATAATAAAGGGGAGCTTCCCTGAATTGGGTGGGGGAGGGCTTAGTGGAGATGGAGTTGGCTTCTGCTCTTATCTGAGCTGGAGTCGACCTGAAGTCCCTCCACAGTTAATGATGGCACTGGCCAGATCTGACCTCCCTATTACAGCCACGAAGTCTATGAAACTCTTATCTCTAATTAACCCGCAAAAGCCAGAAATGAATCTGAGGCTCAAATGATGCAGTGGCAGCTTTGGGTGAAAAGCTAAGGGGTAGTGCTTAGTCTCTCCAGTGTTGCTTCTCTTTAACTTTGACACTTTTTTCAGATCCCTGATTAGGAGCAAGCTCAGATGATTACATAACAATAACTCTATTTTCCTTTACAAACTTGCATATGGAGAGAGAATGCATCTCTTGTTCACTTTGGTGTCCATTCGTCTGCCTGTGCCTCAATAATTGTTTCTGTCTCTCTTGATTTCTATGGAGGTGCCAATAGACACAGGATTGCTCAGGATTGCATCCAATCATTGCTCCTAACCACCTGAATTAATCTGGAACTTGGGTTAATACATATCAAAACTATGCAACATCAGTCATAATTTTAAAAAAAGAAATACTGGCATAGTTCCATATATCTGTAATTGTGAGATAAGAGCAGGAGAATCATGAGTTCAAGGCCAGAATGAGCTAAAATGAATTTGATGCCAAGGGAATATGTAGTGTTATGCCCATGTCACGAGGAGACCGCCAAGAAGACCACCGAGAGCCAGACGTTCCGAAATGCAAAAGCAAGGCTTTATTCAGGCGAGCTGCAGGTCGGGCCTCGTCCTACCCACCAACACAGCAGAGGTTAGGAGGAAGGCCACGAGCAGAGTTTTACATGGGTATTTAAAGGAAAAAAAATCACAAAGTTACATAAACCAGGTGCAGGCAGGGTTGGGGTGGGAGGACAAATCTGATTGACATGAACCAGGTGCAGGGTTGGGGTGGGAGGACAAATCTGATTGACTCCGGGCCTAGGGGTTCTCTAAAAATTGGTCTGACGACATTCTAGGGTGGTCAAAGTATCTGGAACATTCCCGAACCGGTTGGGCCATCCGGGAAATGGGCTTTTATGGCCAGTTGGTTTATTCTTAGCTTAACACAAACAACAAGATGGTTGCAGTTTCAAGATGGAGTCGTCCTAGTCTTTCAGTAGTGAGTCTCTCTCTCTCTCTCTCTCTCTCTCTCTCTCTCTCTCTGTCTCTCTCTCTCTCTCTGTCTCTCTGTCTCTCTCTCTTCTCTCCCTGTCTCTAAAAACAAAACAAACAAGTAAAAGAGGAAAAAAAAAAAACCCACATTTCTCCGGGAAAGGCCTTTAAACAAAGCTGAGTGAAGCACCTCCGGTTGAATCTTCTTGTATGCACAAACCACCCATACAGTGGTAGGCTATGTCTTATTTTGATTGCTTACTTTGGCAGTTGAATCTTTAAATAAATAAGAGTGCATGGCGTTGTATTTGCTAAACCTTTAAAATTTCAGCAATTTTTTTTACTTATTTGAAAATGCTGCCAAAGATGTTGAGTGGCTTGTTCAGTTGCATTTTCCTATATCAGTCATCTATGGCATGGGGATGAGGATTGGACTCTATCTATCTATCCATCTCTCCGCCTGTCTATTTATCCATCCATCCATCTACCTACCTTTCTATCTATAATATATTTATCTGCCATCCCTTATGAACCAATTATATATGTCTATATTCACTGGATGGGGGTTCCTACTCTAAACATCCTTTTTAAATTTTTTTTTCATTTTTTATTTTTATTTATTTATTTTTTTGCCAGTCTTGGGCCTTGGACTCAGGGCCTGAGCACTGTCCCTGGCTTCCTTTTGCTCAAGGCTAGCACTCTGCCAGTTGAGCCACAGCGCCACTCTGGCCATTTTCTTTTTTTTTTTGGCCAGTCCTGGGCCTTGGACTCAGGGCCTGAGCACTGTCCCTGGCTTCTTCCCGCTCAAGGCTAGCACTCTGCCACTTGAGCCACAGCGCCGCTTCTGGCCGTTTTTTCTGTATATGTGGTGCTGGGGAATCGAACCTAGGGCCTCGTGTATCCGAGGCAGGCACTCTTGCCACTAGGCTATATCCCCAGCCCTCTGGCCATTTTCTATACATGTGGTGCTGGGGAATCGAACCCAGGGCTTCATGTATACCAGGCAAGCACTCATATTCCCAGCCCTCTAAACATCCTTTGTGTAGCTGAACTTCTGAAGTGCCCCACATTTGGCCTGTCCTCAACTCTTTGGTCCTGTATCAAATGTACATTTTATCATCTCACTTGTATGTGTAATAATAGCTTGGACAGACTAATAAGTCAACCCCCAAATAAAGTAATTTAACAGAAAATTTATCTTTGGAGAGTCAGTGGTAGCTCTGAACAATCTCCAGTATAACTTCATGACTGAAGTTCAAACCCCACTTAATTTTTTTTTTTCTGTTGTTGTCAGTCACAGAGCTTGAACTAAGGGCCTGATGGCTGTCTCAGAGCTCTTTTGCTCAAGGCTAGTACTCAAGCACTTGAGCCACAGAGATACTTCAGGTTTCTGATGGTTAATTGGAGATAAGTGTCCATATGCTTTCCCACCAAGGCTGGCTTTGAACTACAATCCTCAGGTCTGAATCTCATGAATAACTAGGGTTACAGGTGTGAGCCACCAGTGCCTGGCAAAATTATTTTTTATAAATACTATTTTTATAGAAGAATGGGTTTCATTATGACATTTTAATACTTGAAGTTATGCTTTTCAGCCATATTAACTCACATCATTTTACTTGATTCCCCCTTCCATTGATTTCTCCCACCTCTACTCTTCCCCATTGACCCTCTCCTACTTTCACGGTGTGTTTTGCTTCTTTAAGTTTTTGAAATTTCCACATATAAGAAAAAACATTGATACTAATATATCTAAATCTGCCTTATTTCCCTTAACATGGTGAAATTAATCATATTTATGATATTCCATCCATATTCCTCCAAATGATTCCATCCATATTCCTCCAAATGATGTAACTACTTTTTATGGCTGAACAGTATTTCATTTTGTATATAAACCATATTGTCCTTACCTATTTGCTTGTCCATAGACATCTAGATTGGTTCTATGACTTGACTACTGTGAATTGTACTGTAGTAATCATAGATATTCATGGATCTCTATTATATGTGGACTTTGATTGCTTTGGGTATATAGCCAGGAGTCTTATAATCTTTTTTTTTTTTTTGGCCAGTCCTGGGCCTTGGACTCAGGGCCTGAGCACTGTCCCTGGCTTCTTCCCGCTCAAGGCTAGCACTCTGCCACTTGAGCCACAGCGCCGCTTCTGGCCATTTTCTGTATATGTGGTGCTGGGGAATCGAACCTAGGGCCTCGTGTATCCGAGGCAGGCACTCTTGCCACTAGGCTATATCCCCAGCCAAATCTTGACAAGACTAGTTAAACAGCCCTACATAATTCTTAGGTGATGAGGAACTATGAGTCTCTAATGTATAAAGGAAAGGAGATGCAGATATTGGTGAGCATTGAAAGTCTCTTTCATAAAGCCACTTTCTTAGTGAGCACTATTCCTAGTACTTATTTCTTGTTTCTTCTTGATTTTTCATAATGATATATGAGATCAATTCCTCTATTCAGTTTCTCAAACCAAAAATTGTGTCATCATTCTTAATCCCCTCAAAAGCCACATCAAAACCAGCTGTATAAAGTGGTGTCATACCAATTGCTTCTCCTTTAAAATGTGTCTGCAAAAGACAAATAACCCATCCTTGTTTTTTTTTAAACATAGTCCATATTAATGGTACCCAGAAACATGGAAACTAACTGAACACTAGATTTTTGTACTGGAGGAAAGCAATGATATAACGGACACTATTGGAGACGGGCATGGTGACTCACATCCATAACCTCAGCTCTGAGGAGGTAGAGGCAGGGGGATCACTTGTTTTAGCCCAGCTGGGGCTACACAGTGAGATTATGTCTTTAGACAAAGCAATAAAACATAAATAAATAACACTACTTGGGTAACCAAAGATGGAATTGTAAATAATAAATTAGACAAAAATACCTTGTCAGGATTAAATTTACTAATCTCATAATTTGACTCTGTTTACGTAAAATAGGTTTAGCTTCTCATGATGCTGCTCCTAGGAAATATAGAGATACACACCAATGAGGTAAAGCCCATGTTGCATGTTGTATATAATTTACCTTCGAACAAAAGGAAGCAAACATACATTTAAGGAGCTGGGGGAGATGTGGATGAGAGGAGAGACAAAGACCAACATGGAGGGGGAGGGAGAGAGAAAGGGAAAGTGAGATGAATAAGACTAAATAGGGTACAATATTAACAGTAAGTAAATGTGACTGTAAATTATGTTTCTGAGTTCTTGCATCTCCAGAATATGACCACACTTTACCCACCAGTACAGGACAATTTTTCTTGGCTCCTGGCTGCCACTACCCTGATTCAACGGCTGCTTATTCCACAGGCTGAGTACCACATAGAAGCTAGGGTGAAAAAATGTACTCAGTTTTGGGTCATTTCCTGTTCAACCCTGCCGCCATGGCTTCACATCACGTAGTGAAATGGAACCACCTCAAAAGTTTTGTGTTTTGTTTCTTGGTAATACTTTGTCATCTTCTCCACTCACTTTTCCTTCTCCTCTTACTTGGATCTAATATTCTGGCCCCTTGCTGTTGTTGAATATAGCAGACATGCGTCTGTCTCAGCTATTACCTCAAAGTTATATTCACTAAAACTCAAAATCTCAAAATTCTTCTAATATGTTTGACATAGCATAACATATTATTTTTTAAATCAATCTTTCCCCCATAGGATTAAAAAATAATAAAGCATAAAATAAATGAAAATTAGGTTATAGTTAATGGATAAATACTGTAGTGGCAATAAATCTGGAACTATAAACATTAAAATGTAACCATTCTCATATGAAAATCTCACTTTAGTTTAGGCTGCCATGACTAATGCTATTATAAAAATGCCTTTACATCATCATTTTGGAACTGATGTATAAGAAGTTCTTGTGGGAAAAGCCGATATTTTTAGAAAGACTTTTTATGTTCTCATAATGAAAAGAATCTATCTATATATTCTATCTTATGTTATTGTACTTTATTAAATGTATTTGTTGAAATAATAAATGATTTCTCAAGGGAAACAATTTATATATTGTGAAAAGTAAAATAATCATATCTGAACATTTTAATTGGATGTGTATTAATTTAATAAAATTGTATATGCAAAAGCAAGCTTTTATCAGAATGTTACTGTACACTCAAGGGAAGGACAACTACTTTTAAGGAACAGAAGCAAGCGAATGCACAAGCTGAAACTTAGTTTGATAGAAGATGTATGTACATTCAAATTCAAAACAAAAAATGACATATCAGCAAGGGAGAGATAGGGCAACAGTTAATCTTTCAGTGTTCTCTGCAGGAACACTGAAGAGCACAAACGAGTTTCAAACCAAATTTAACAATAATTCTTTGTTATTTAAGGAGGATAGGAAATGACCAGACGAGAATAGGGGAGGGTTATAGATATTTTCCCAGACTTGATTCTATTCTATCTTCAGTAGGACCTTCCACTAGCATGTCCACCAGAGGTAGACTTGCTTTGTGATGTATGAAATTACTGCTTAATTTCCAAAGGTACTAGGTTCTTTATAATGTTCTGTCTTAAAGTATCACAGTTGAGCATCTGAGCCATCTCAGGGTAAATGGCTTTATGAGCTGACTCTGTATGTGTAAACCATAAGTCAAAAGTTAAATAGGAAAAAATGTACACAGTAATAAATTGCATTGTAAGATATATAATTATTGCACAAGCAATACAACAACACCAAAATAAAAATAATGCACCATCTGTCTTTCTGCCTTTCTATAATCCATGTTTTTTGTTGTTTTTGATGTTTATGAAAAACAATTCCTACTTGGAGTCAAATGTTCATCTCTTTAAAAAGCACGAGCATTTGTTGACCTGGCTTTTTAGCATTTTAAACTATTGTTTTAATCAGTGAATAATAGCTCATGAACTGAACATACAATAATCAGTTCATCATTTGTGAACAGCCAGGGTCATATACAGAGAGAACTCAAGCTTTTTTTAATGGAGGCATTTCTTTTTTAAAGAAATAAACATGAATCTTAAAAAATATGTATGTTCATATGCAATTTTATTTGCATCATTTGGATTCATTGTAATTTTCAGTCCAGTGAAAAACATTCGGTTAAAAGAGCAGAGGTAGAAACTCTACAGAATTCAGTCATATAAATAATAATGATATTCTCTTCATAATGAAATAGAAAATATTCAATTATGTAAAATATTCAGAATAAGTAAAACAAAAATTTCATAATCTTAAAATTAAACTGAATATATGTTTGTTACACAAATTAGAAAAATTAGAAACAAGAATCAGAACAAAAGGAGCAGGTAAGAGATAGGTGTAGACAGAGAAATACCGTCGGTATGAGCAAAAGAAAATGCTAGAAGAGAGACAAACATACAGATGGACAGCTAATCTCTGCTTCCTTTTTCCGGTGGTTTTTTTTTTTTTTATCAACGGAGGACTGTATCTATTATCTGTAGATTTTTTTCAAGCTATCAAAATAGCTTTACATTTTTATTATCCTTAAGTAGTTGTACAAAGAGTTTCAGTTCAACATGTCAGTTTGTGAATATAATGCAGCTTGATTAATGTCACTTGTTTCATTGTTTTCCTCTGTTTCTCCCACCCCCACCCATCCTCTCAATTTACCTGGTTCCATTTTCATATAGGTACATTGAACGTTGTGACTGCACTCATCCACCCTTCCCCTCTCTATTCTTCTACTCTCTCCCCTTTGACTTCATCCCTTTCCCCTTGTGACAAAGCATATTCCATTTTCCTGGTATTGATTTTGTTAATTCTTAAGTTGCTTATACCATTGGAAAGCTCCTCAGCATATATCATACTTTAGAAACCATACTTTTAAAACTGGGTAGCTGCTTTGGCCTTTGGCAGAAGAAATGAGAGGTGCACTAAGTCACCATACTATGAACAAAAGAAAGAAAGAAAGAAAGAAAGAAAGAAAGAAAGAAAGAAAGAAAGAAAGAAAGAAAGAAAGAAAAGAAAATTCGCTTTGTTCTATAAAGGGGGTTAATTTTACAGAGTATTCCAAATCTATGTTCATTATTTAATACTACAAATGTTTCCTAAGTTAGTATGATTATGATTTGATTTAATAATTTGTTGACTTTGCAAAAAATAAAGTATGAAAGCCATATATACTAAGTAGAAATCATGCTTAAAAGTTGGAGTTTTGATGGGTTCTCAGTATAGCCAATACTCTTTCCTGGATACAGGGCACAGGCAATGAGTTTCAGATCCTACTCAATCATACAATAATGAGTGTAAATGTGTCACAGTATAGAGTGCTATGTTGTTAAGCTATGATGTTCTGTGGGTCAGGTGTTTTTAAAGCTTAGCTCTTGAGTGTACCCATGTATTATAAGGCTTCTTTGCTAAGGGAGGATGATGGAGTACCACAGGAAGTGATTAAACCTTTGCTGGGGGGGTGGTGGGCAATGGATACAGACCTCTATCTGTAAAAGAAATAGCAGTTGTAGCTAACAACCTGTTTTCATTGAAAACTTCAGTCTCAAATGGCTTTACTGGTGAATTCCACCAACCATTTAATAAATAAGCAAGCAAATAAATAAATGTATTTACAAGGGAAAAGGATTTTTAAATGTACTATTTATAATGGCCATCTCTGTTGGCACTCTTCTCTTTTTTGCTTTATTTTGTTATATTTATTTATATTTATTTTATTTTTATTGTCAAGGTAATGTACAGAGGGATTAGGCACTCTTCTTTATAGCTGTTGCTACTGGTTGGACATTATATGCATGCTGCATTATTTATAGACAAAATCACACTGTGTCTTCCTCTACCCAAAGAAGGAGAGCTTCTCAGTTGTGAGCAGTGCAGAAATGGACACCTGAACCCTGAACCAGCCTTACTCTCTACCCAAATGTAACATATAACTCAAACACCAGGAAAGACAGGGTACTCCAGCAAGTTCATCTTTATCTGAGTGGTACTGGAGAACCATGCCTAATGCCCTGAGAATGTGAGTGAAAGCTGGGCTACTATTTCTATCCCCACTCCAGCAATGAGAAACTACATGGCAACCTTTAGTCCTACCTACTACAAAGTCCTGCTAGAGCGTTGACAGCAAAATGAAAGTGATTAAAATGCTTAGTCAATGAATATACCTCATATAACACAAGATCTGCAGGCATTACTCCTGATTTTCAGATAGAGACATTATTCTGGAGCATTATTCTGTAGGTGGCCCACCAGAAAAGGATAAGAGTTTTCCTACAGACAGAAGAAAGCTCTATGTCTGGATTTTTTTTTTTTTTGGAGGTTAATGAGTGCTATGAGTCTCATTGACTTTCCTGGCTGGGCTGGCTTTGAGCCATGATTTTCAGATCTCAGCCTCCTGTATAGTGAAATACCCAGTGCCTGAGTATTAAGAAGAGAGTTTTGTGATAGTATGAAAGATGTAGTATAGCATAAAGTAAAGGACAAAATAGTTAAATAACAGTAGAAGAAAACAATAGGTTTGTCATGCAGCAGTGCATGATTAATTACCAAAGAATTCTAAAGAAAATAATTGCTGTTGGAAGGTTTAAAAAGTAAATTTGAATAATGGTGATTAGTGGAACAGCTTTAATGAGGCCAAGGACATGAATTTGATTTCTTTGTGGCGCAGAATATTTCATGAGTTAAAACACTTAATCATAAACAGTCATTCTGCAATTTTAAGGTGGAGGAAGTATAAAGAAAATCTAGAAATCATACAAAGGAAAGCATACATGGTATTAATATTTCATTTGCTCTGAAAGCAATCTTAGCATTCATGTCCTTCTGATGAGGTTAATTTCTCTTGTTGTCTGTGTTATTTTGCTTTTTATATTTCATTCTTTGAAAAAGAGACTTCTTTGGTAGTTTAGGCTAGTCTTGAACTTGCTATCCTGCCTCAGGCTCTCAGTGCTGGCATGACAGGCATGCAGCAGTATAGGCTAGTCCTTTATAATTAGTAGGTCAGTCCTTTATATATTCAAGACAATACTTTATTTGTATACATAGATATAATAGATTTTATAAGATTCATACCTTTGTGGTTCTAAATATATTTTAAATCATAGCTATAACCATGCTTCTAAATATTTATATAAGAAAAATTGACATAAATTTTCTAAAACTTGAAATATATTTCTCACAAGACATATTTGAAAGATTACTATAGAATTTTATGGTCTGGAGAAAAAATTTAGGCAGATAAATATTATACAAAATTCTCCTGATGAACATCGGTTCAGAGTAAAAAGAATAGGGAGAAATTCATAGAATAGTGTATAGACTATGGGTGTAAATTTAATGATAGGCCTGAGTATTAGCTCTGCCTTTTATTATTCGTGCATTTTTATGTATTCTAACTTTTCTAGGTCTCGGGTTCTATTTTATAAAATAAAGATGGCAAGTTCTATTTTTAGGATTGTTTTGAGGATTAAGGATTGTATGTGTATTATTGGTGCCTTACAAATGCTATTTTTATTAGCCATTACCCTATCTTGTATATTGAATATTCATAAACTGTCATAGTTATCTTCAAAATAAGGACACATTTGCTATTAAGTTCCAATAGAAGACTGAAGTCATGAGTCAAGATATGAGCAAAAATTGAGCACAAGACCCAGAGTTCAAGTCTTAGAACCTGCACACCCACAAAAATAAAAAGAAACAAAAGAAAAGAAAAGAATTCAAATGGGTTGGGCAAATGCATAGTTCAACTGAAGGATACTTGCCTAGCAAGTATAAAGTATAAATGGGTTTAAAGCAAGTACAAAGCCCTGAATTCAAACCCAAGTACTGCCAGAGGAAGAGCTAGATTCAACTGTTCAATTAGGTTAGAGTTCAATTAGGTTGTGAATATTTGTTCTTTTTGTTCAAGCTATGGGTCTTCATTTAAAATTTCCATTTGATATACCCTTGAGTGTTACCATGGGGACAGTTATGGAAATTAAAAATAACATTTAATAGGTTTTTATATTTTGAGTCTTCCAATAACATTGGTGGGGATTAATTTTCAAGTGCCTTCTGTTGGGATGTTTGCTTTTACCTGTGCCACTTTTGTAATTTATCTTCTTTCATTGTTATTATTCAGTTCATTTATTTCTCATAGCATCATTCATCTAGTAATATTTAAAACTAATTGCTTGTGTCTAGAGGTGAACAGTTTTTCTATTCTATTTGTCCTTGTTCTAGTGAAAGAATGTGAGTGGGCTTTTTTTTTCTTAAAGGTAGTCCCAAGTCAGCAGGTTAATGTGCTTAACATAGTACTGATCCATGTTTATTTGGACTGATAGAATACATTTTTTCTGATATATTCTTGTTATTAAAGCATAAGCAAGTTTCATGAAGAAATAGAATAGGTACAGAATTGTAAAATTCAAGTAACTAATCATATGAATTTGTAGTTATCACTTCTCTTTTTTTTAAGTTTTTATTATCAAACTGATGTACAGAGAGGTTACAGTTTCATACATTAGGCATTGGATACATTTCTTGTACTGTTTGTTACCTTGTCCCTCATACCCCCCTCCCCCCTCCCCCTTACCCTTTCCCCCCCTGAGGTGTTCAGTTCACTTACACCAAACAGTTTTGCAAGTATTGCTTTTGTAGTTGTTTGTCTTCTTTTACCCTGTGTCTCTCAATTTTGGTATTCCCTTTCAATTTCCTAGTTCTAATACCAGTATACACGGTTTCCAATATACTCAGATAAGATTACAGAGATAGTGTAGATACAATCACAGGAAGGTGATACAAGAACATTATCAATAGTAGAAGCTACAGATACACATGGGACGTTGAAAGTAGTTACAACTGTGATATAACAATCATTTCAATAACATGGAGTTCATTTCACTTAGCATCATCTTATGTGATCATAAGGGTATAGTTATTGGGCTCTTGTGATCCTCTGCTGTGACTAGCCTAAACCTGTGCTAATTATTCCCAATAAGGGAGACCATAGAGTCCATGTTTCTTTGGGTCTGGCTCACTTCACTTAGTATAACTTTTTCCAAGTCCTTCCATTTCCTTACAAATGAGACAATGTCATTCTTTCTGATAGAGGCATAAAATTCCATTGTGTATATGTACCACATTTTCCTGATCCATTCGTCTATGGAGGGGCATCTGGGTTGGTTCCAGAGTCTCTCTATGACAAATTGCACTGCAATGAACATTGTTGTGCTGGTGGCTTTACTGTGATTTTGTTTGTTTTCTTTTGGATAGATACCCAAAAGTAGGGTTGCTGGGTCATAGGGGAGTTCTACATTTAGCCTTCTGAGGAATCTCCATTCTGCTTGCCAGAGTGGCTGAACCAGTTTACATTCCCACCAACAATGAAGTAGGGTTCCCTTTTGGCCACATCCCCTCCAACAAATGTTATTGTTAGTTTTCTTGATATATGACATTCTTACTGGGGTGAGATGGAATCTCAATGTTGTTTTGATTTGTATTTCTTTTATGGCCAGTTATCACCTCTCTTATCTAAGATCCATTCCTTATTGTTTCCCGTTAGTGCTAAAAATGATTTATGTACACTTTTCTAGTTAGGACTGAAGTACTTAAATTAAACCACTAAAAAGAAAGAGAATAAACACCTAATCATCATTACTTTCATATATCAAATTTCAAATTATCCTAATGATATACGTCAAATTTATTCAAATCTTTGTGTATGGAAAGTTTGCTCTATGCTCAGCATTTTGCAAACCATTATAAGGAATAAAATGATTCTGTTTTTGGTATGTTCAACATCTAACCGAGGACATAGAATTTGGATACATTTAAAAAAAAACCTAGGAGATAAGCAATTGCAATAGGACACCTACATTGAAGTGTACTGAAGATATAAATTCTAATAATTCAGAAATGATAATATCAAGGAGTGTGAAAGAAGTAAACTTTATTAATAAACAAAGCATTTCTAGTCTTAAAGAGATGGTAGGGAAATATTGAGAAGAAAATGTGCATCCAGTAGAAAGCAAGAGTCTGGAGATTGAGAAAGAACCTGGCTTCTTATTTGCTGATTAGAGTATAGGATGACACAGAAGAAAGTGTGTGTGTGTGTGTGTGTGTGTGTGTGTGTGTTGAAAATTTATTGGCTGTACTTTCTTTTGTGTGGTTTTTTTAACATAATACTAGTTATGGATAATTATAGGTTCTTTCATATTTCTTTTCGGCTATCCCTCATTGCTTCTTCCTTCCTCTTCCTTACCCCCCCATTCTCTTCCTCCTCCTCCTCTCTTCCTCCTTCTTTCTTTTGCTGTCAATTGTGGGGCTTAAACTCAGGACCTGGGTGATGTCCCTGAGCTCTTTTTGCTCAAGGCTAGCCTTCTACAACTTTGAGCCACAGCACCCTTTTTGGCTTTCTAGTGGTTAACTGGAGATGAATCTCACAAGGACTTTTATGCCTGGACTGGCTTTGAATGGTGATCCTCAGATATTAGCCTACTGAGTATATAGGATTACAGGCATTAGCCACTGGTGTCTGGCAATTCATGATTTCTTAATAAAGATATGTTCCAAATTTTAATTTCCTATATATCTATGGGACTAATTGTGTGTTATGGAGAATTAAACTGTCTCCTTGTCAACACTTATGATAAACCAGAAAAGTAATGGTGGACAAGGCTGTTTTCCTAAGCCAAATGGTGGTAGTATACTTCTCCACTAAATGAGGATGGATATGGTCAGTGCTTAGGTTTTCTTAGGCAGGTCATTGGCACCAGCGTTAGCATGCTGGCTTGAGGAAAAACCTGGTAAATAGGACGTGATCGTACATTGATATGATACCTGGGGAAATGATCACTATTATTGTTATTGTTATTATTACTTTGGCAGTCTTGGAGCTTGAATTTAGGGCCTCAGTTTCTTTTATTCAAGGCTAGCACACTATCACTTGAGCCACAATGCCACTTCTAGCCTTTTCTGTTTATGTGCTACTAAGGAATCAAATGCAGGGCTTCATGAATGCTAGGCAAGCACTCTCCCACTAAGCTACTTTACCACTAAGCTACATTCCAGTAATGATCACAATTGCTTAGATACACTTTGAACGGGAGCTGCTTTATAACAGTAAAACCAGCAGAGGACCTTTTCAATATATTTGGGTTACTTCATAAATAGTATTTACCATTTAACAAGTTGCCTTGGCATTCCTATTTTTCTTTTTGTTATAACAAATAAAAATATCAGGCACCAAGTTGCAATGAAATTATGAACAGTAGTTGCTATTTTAAATTTATAAGTAAATGATATTAACAGATGGAAACATTAGAGTTCTTATTTGTGACGCTATTAGTAAGGTCTAGGACATTCCATCTATAAGGAGATGATTGAGCAAACTAAAATTTATTTTTTTTACTTAAGGCTAGTAGTCTACTTACTATCCAGCTATTTTTGTTGTTGTTGTTGTTGTTGTTCCAGTCCCCAAAGTTAAAGGAAACGTCTTTGAATTATTTATCAGGCCTCCAACCTCAAATTTAAAAATGTATTCTCCTAAAAAAATAGAAATTGAGGGGGCTGTGGATATGGCCTAGTGCCTCGTATACATGAGGCCCTGGGTTCGATTCCCCAGCACCACATATACAGAAAACGGCCAGAAGTGGTGCTGTGGTTCAACTGGCAGAGTGCTAGCCTTGAGCAAAAGGAAGCCAGGGACAGTGCTCAGGCCCTGAGTCCAAGGCCCAGGACTGGCCAAAAAAAAAAAATAAATAAATAAATAGAAATTGAATTAACTGATTTAATTTTCTGGAAGAACATGTCAATTGAGTTTACTATTCCAAATCCATGTCTTAAGATTTGTTCAAAGCAGAGTCTGAATTTCAATGTCTTTTCCATGTGATGGATCAACACTAAAAGCTACCAACCTGGATTGTATGTAATGAATAGGTTCCAATTTTTTAAAATAATGACTTATTTATTGTCAAAATGATGTACAGAGGGGTTACAGTTACATACGTTAGGCCATGGGTACATTTCTTGTACTGTTTGTTACCTCCTCCCTCATTCCCCCCTCCCCCTCCCCTTTTCCCTCTCCCCCCATGAGTTGTTCAGTTGGTTTACACCAAATGGTTTTGCAAGTATTGCTTTTGGAGTCATTTGTCTTTTTATCCTGTGTCTCTCTATTTTGATATTCCCTTTCACTTCCCTAGTTCTAATACCAGAATATATAGTATCTAGGGTACTCAGATAAGATACAGTGATAGTGTGGGTACAACCACAGGAAGGGATTTATATCTTTGGCTACATGAGTAACTATTTTCCCTACTTCAGGTCCACTAAAAGAAATCCATAGGCTGAAAAAATTGGTCATTTAAAAAAAAATTTTTTTTTTTTGGTCAGTCCTGGGGCTTGGACTCAGGGCCTGAGCACACTGTCCCTGGCTTCTTTTTGCTCAAGGCTAGCACTCTGCCACTTGAGCCACAGAGCCACTTCTGGCCATTTTCTGTATATGTGGTGCTGGGGAATTGAACCCAGGGCCTCATGTATAGGAGGCAAGCACTCTTGCCACTAGGCCATATCCCCAACCCCAAGAGGGAATAGGTATAACTGTTTATGAACTTGGATGAAGCAACTGTTTCTTAAATATGAGAGCAGAAGCAAAGAAAAAATAGAGAAAATGGACTATCAAAATTAAAACCATTTTGTGTTTCAAAGGAAACACTAAGTAACAAAAAGCAAAAACACATTTTACTTTTCCCCATCATGAAAATTTTTTTTAAAAAAAAACAACCCCACAGATTGCAAGAAAACTATTGTAAACCACACAACTGGTAACTAACTTGTATCCACAAAATACAAAGAGTCCTTCAACTCAGTAACAAAAAGACAAAGGATCCGATTTAAAAATGAGCACAGAACTTGAAAACATGTCTTCCAGAATATAAAAATGGAAAATAAAAAATGGAAAAAATGAAAATATGGTCAACACCACAAATGGCTAGCAAAATCAAGGTTGGTGAGGAGGTAGAAAAACTGGAGCCCTCTATTATCTTTAATTTTTAAACTTATATTACTTTGGATTTCATTTTAATTTAATGTCATTTCAGAGTTGTTAGTGTGAATTAAGATTCTAAAGAGGGTTGCCTCTTCATTCTTGTTCATGTATTTCATGATATTGTTTATTTTCTCTTTCATGGAAAAATTCTCTTTCAGGTAAAAAAAAAAAGAAAATTAGGCTGCTTTCTTCTTTATGAACCATTGAGATTTCTTTATACTTTCTGAATACAAATCTCTTATTAAGTGTGTGATTTGCAAATGTTTTCTGAGCTTATGTTTTAAATTTTATTATCATAGGACATCTTTTGAAGAGCTTTATCTTGGTAGAACTTACTTTACATTTCAATTAAACGTTAGAATTAAGGAGAAATGAGAGAAGAAGGGAGAAATAAGTTAAGGGGAGTAGAAGGGACAGGGGAATGAAAAGTAGAGGGGAGGGGAGGGGAGGGAAGGAAGAGGGGATGAGAAGAGAAGAGAAAAGAGAGAAGAGAGGGGAGGGGAAGAAGAGAGAGGGGAAGTGAGGAGAGGAGAGATGGCATCCATTACTACTACCTAACTCAGGGGCTTTATGTGACTCCCAAACAAAAATCTCTGTACCTACTATCCATTGCCTCATCCTTTCATCTTTGGAAACCTCTATTCTACTTTCTGTTTCTATCAATTTCCAATTCCAGGTATCTGAAACAACTCTAATCATGAAATAATTGTTTTTGTATCCATTTCTGTCCTCAGTACAGTGAGTTCAAATAAACATGATTTTACTCAATTACATGTCAAAAGGAAACTCCTTGTTCAGCTAATTCATGTGAATAATGTGGAGAAAAAAATAAAAAAAAATGAGAGTAACATATATAATGTAGCCAAACAAAGTAGCCTGTTATTGTTCACTCACAAAGGGGATCATTACAGAGAGTGACCAAATGTAGTGACTGAGAAAGAATGGTAGAGAGCTGCAGTAAAGTAATAAGATTCCTGTGTGGTACAAACACCAAGGGGAGTATTGGAGAGGTTGGGTGAAAAATTCTTCTGGTCCTAGTTTGTCTCTCCTGCTTTGATTGAGTTGAAGCCAAGACAGAATTTTCTTTTGTGGTAAAAGTGAACTGGAGATTTCCATTAGTCCAGTTGTACTGAGATATCTTTTCCACAGGAGATTATTATGGCCAGAACAGAGTTTAGAGAGTTGACTGGAGTTCACATTAGCTGTACTGTAAAAAATATGGCATCTAAATTGTATATTTCTCTTTATCTAAGCTCCTCTGGCTTAATAAGTAGCATGAAACTTGCCTCTCAGTTTGAGTGAGACTACACTCTGGTGACTGAAACTCACAGCATATCTCCATTCATAGACTACGTTGTCATATTTTGCTCACATCGGTCCCTGAAACACCGTAACCATGCTATGAAGAGCCTAGATCCTTCCATATCCATGTGGTGCTGCATCTTCCAGGGAAAAAGCAGACTTGCATTAAGAAAGCCAGTGCATGGTACACATCTCAATACATTTGTGGACACCTGTGCCCAGCTTGGTGGCTCATCAGACGTCATCCCTGTCCCCCTGGAAATCCTCCCCCCTCCATCCTTGGAGCTCACAGTGCTACCATGATCCTAAGCCTGACCAAACACCAATCTAGGAGACAATTATACCCTCCCCTAACTGAAAACATACTACAACTACTCAACTTTACACATATACATCAACTTGGAACAAGATTGAAGCCTGTTTCTCCAGAGAGCTCACCACAGAAGAAACTCAACAGCAGCTCTGATACATCTGAGCTCAGATGGATGCTATCAAGATGGCAGCTTTGGCCCAAGAAAAGCAATGTGATGCTACCACAATCACAGATATTCACAACTTAAACTACTGACCCAATTGTAGAAATTATTGACAAGGATTAAAGCAGAAAAAAACTGAACAGAAACCATACTACCACAGTTCATAATCAAAGGGCATATGCAAAGGACAAGCTATCATTGAACTACTGTATTCAAAATAATAATCTCTGAAAACCTGAAATATCATAGATAAGAAAATATATATGTAGTGATTAGGCCCAGAATGACAAAGGTTCATGTTCTCCCTCACAGGTGGAAGCTAATATTAGTCTATAAACCCATAAGTAAACATATTGGGTGCTGTGTAAGTGTTTGCAAATGTATTAACTGAAACATGGTACATCAGAGGGAGAATTCAAATGGTGTAATTTCTTGGAAAGGCAAAGCAAAAGCCCCCAAGAACAAGTACCAAGGAATGGGTACTTGCAAGGGGTGGGGTTGGGACAAAGGGAATGGAGATAGACAAATAAAGAGGAGAAAAGGCAAGAATGAAGTCAAGAAATCACTATATATCCTACAAGATGAAGAAAAGTAAGGAAAGGGATGGCTTGGGAGAGATGGATGAGATCATTGCAAGGAGTGACATTGGTCAAGATGTGTTTTATTCATAAGCTTCTTTGTTAAATGTCAACCGCTTTTTACAACTACTTAAGTATAATAACAGAGATGCCAATAGTATTCTCATCTAAAATTAAAACACAGATAAATAATTTAATGAAATTAGGAAAACCTTAGCAATTTAAATATAAATTTAATAAGATGATACCATAAGAAAACCAAACAAATACTGAAGCCAAGGACTTCAACTTATGAAATAAAAAAGTATACAAAAAGCCACAAAAATAAATAAGATGAAGCAGAGAAAAAAATTAGGAGCTTGAAATCAGTATTTGGGATTGATGGGAGTTACAGATATCTTGATCTGTGAAGCTCTTAAATATCTCAATTAGACTCAACCCAAAGACATCACTTCCAATTCACATTATCATCAACCTGTCAAAAGACAAAAACGAAGAAATCTGAAAGCAACAAAAGAAAAGCATAAAATCACAGTTAGTAGAGTCTTCATTAAACTGACAGCAGTATTAGCAGAAAGCTTAAAGGCCAGCAGAGAATGAGATGCTTCAGAGTGGTCAAGGAGGGAAAAAGCTGCTAACCATGAATATTATACTCAAGCTATCCTTCAGAGAGAAATGGGAAATGAAACTCTTCTCAAACAGGCAAGAAGAGGTGTCTTGCATGCAGGAGTGAATGGCAATAAGTACATGATGAAATAACAATAACTACATAAAAAAATAACCAGAACTACACGATGCAGGCACAAGTGGTTCATGCCTTTAGCTGTAGCTACCCAAGAGACTGAGATCTAAGGATCATGGTTTGAAATCAGCCCTGGGCAGGAGTTAGACTGTTATCTCCAACTAAGCACCAGAAAAGCCGGAAGTAGAGCTGTGGCTCAAGTAGTAGTGCACTTGAGCAAAAGAGCTCAGTTGCTGAGTTGAAGATCCAGGACTGGCAGAAGAAGAATAAAGAAGAAAAAAGAAAGGAAGGAAGGAAGGAAATAAGGGAAGGAAAGAAAGAAAGGAAGGAAGAAAGAAATAGAAAGAAAGAATAACAACAGCAACAACTCCAACTACAAAAACAACACTGGCAGAGGAACAGTCTCTTCAATAAATAGTGCTGTGAATACTGGCTATCCTTATGCCTATGAGTGAAACTAGACACTTATTTGTGCTCAAATACAAAAAGCAAGGTGAAATGGATGAAAGATCTAAATGTTATAGCTGAAACTATGAAACTACTATGACAAGACACTGGGAAAATATTTCAGATCACTATTTTTAGACTAGTCTTTTTGGACAGGATCATTAGAAGAACAAGCAACAAAAGTTAAATTGACAAATAGGAGCATATGAAACTAAAATCTTGTCCACAGCAAAGAAATCAAGAGAATTAAGAAAAACCTGTACAATGGGAAAAACCAAGTGTGACTTTTTTTTCTGGTGTGAGATTCATATTCAAAATATATATGGAACTCAGTTGAACAACAAAGCTCCAAATAACTCAAGTAAAATGATTAAATGATGTGAGTAGACATTTCTCAAAAAACATACCCAAATAATCAGTGCATGACAAATGTTCAGTATCACAATCACTAGGAGAATGCACAGCAAAGCGACAATGGAGATCTCATTCCATCCCAGTTAGAAAAGGCTATTGTCAAATAGACAAAAAATGACAAATGGTGGAAAGGATGTGGTGAAAGAGGGACTCTTGTAGTCTGTTGGTGGGAATGTAAATTAGCCTGGTCATTATCGAACATCATATGGATGTTCCTTTAAAATCTGTAAATAGAACCAGCTCATGATTCAGCCATTCTACTATTGGGTGCATTTCCAAAGGGAATGAGATTATTATGCTAAAGAGATATCTGTATTTCCATGTTCATTGCCTCAGTATTCACAACAGCCAAGATGTGGAATCAACCCAGGTGTCCATCAATAGATGAATGAATAAAGTAAAGGTTTTATTTATAAACAATGGGATAGTATTCATCCACAAATATATAGAAATTTGCAGCTACAAGGATGAGCCAGGAGGACATTGTGTTGAGAGCAATATGCCAGACATAGAAAGATAAATGATACCTAATGTTCTTACTTGCGATTTTTCTCCCAGTTTCTATTTTTGTCACCATGTAGGCTAGGAGAAAGTAGTCAATATTTAAATAGAAATGAGTCCTGCAAAGGCCCAGCAATCATGGTAGTTCTATCTTTTCCTACACAGTCACAGGAAAGTATTGTCAGAAGGGAGATAATATGGGGAACGGATATGGGAGGTCTGAATTTGTTTCTCATTTTGTAAGATATAGATATCTTTTCGCTTATATGTACAGTTATAAAAATGATATAGAAATAGCTCCCCCAAACTGGTTAGGGAGAAACTGGGAGAAAAGAGGCATGAGGAAAGGAAGAAAGAGAGAGAGAGAGACAGACACACAGACACAGAGAGAGAGAGAGACAGAGAGAGACAGAGAGAGAGGTGGGAGAGGGGAGAAAGGGAGAGCGCAGAAAAGGAATATAGAAGTGCAATTGGATGTAAGAATAACTTACAATTTAAGGACAATAGTAGGCTACCTTGTTGATGATAACTGAATGTTTATTTCAAAATAGGTAATAGGAAGGATGTTGAGAGGCTGTTTGTGTCCATCACAAAGAAGTTAGAAGTGTTTAGGCTGACGATGATATACCAGTTAGCCCATGAATCATTACATATTTGTATCCACACTACAATGCATAAGTATATATAATGTATCAATAAAAATTAACAATTAGGAAAGATAATAAAATGGCAAACAATTATTGACAATGTGAAGTGATACACTGCAGACAAAAAGAAATTTAAAATATTGAACAGCATTTAGCATTCCAAATAATAACATTGCTAACATAGCTTGATAGAGATAGTATGTCAAAATTTGTCTTTTATCTATCAAATCAAGTGTTAATGTTCTATATTTATATGCTGTTCTGGCTGCAAGTAAAATAATGAAACAGATATTTGAATGGAGAAGGACTTGTGGGTATCTTCAATTTCACTTACACACTACTGACTGTAATTAATAAAAGAATTTTTAAGGAGAAAAAAAGAAACTTAGCTATTGTGACTAAGGTTGATTTAAAGGAATATGCATGTTTATATTCAATGTACTCTTATTTGAAATAGGAGTTATATTGAGTCACTCTTATTTTCATTTTGTTTTTGCTTTAACATTACAAATGTTTCAAGCATGTTGAAGAAGAAAATGATTCAAAGGAACTCTGATTAACAAAAGAAGTTTTATGACTAGTATTCGAATCGTTTCAGAAACTAGAGCACATTCATAAAATATTTCTTAGAAGGGAATATAAATTTGGCCATTAACTGGCTTAGGAGTGATTTTCATTTCAGTGCAATTATGCTATATTCTTCCTAAAAACTCATTATGCATTATCACAACATAGTCTTTTCAGAATCCCTGACTCTCAAAACTATCTCTGAGATAGAGGCATAGAAAATTGTGTTTCACTTTTAATAAAGTGATAATCATTGAAGTCAAGTAGGATGGGCAGTATTGCATCCAGTAGAAATGTTTTGAAAATCTATGCATTTTCTTGATTGTTAAGATATATTATCTGTGAAACTATTATGTGACTAGAACACCAAATTCTTCTTTATAGGTGCCACATTTTAAGGATTATGATCAGAATCAGAAATCAGTGCTATTGCCTGCTGAAAATACTTCTAAAGTAGAAACCATCTCTAATTTTCCATAATCCTGAAGAACTATGCATTCTGTTTCAGTATTTGAGAATAGTCACAACAACCAGACACCCATACTTTTGCTCCTGCTTTTTTTTAGTTGTTGTTGTTGTTCTGTCTTCTTCTTCTTTTTTTTTTTTTTTTTTTTGTCTTATCATAGAATGCTTAGTTGTTTCTAGGAAGGCCAGAGATTGCTTGATTTCTGACTAATGTGACTGAAAGCATCCCTTCTTACAAGAAACTTCTGTGTATGATACAACTGTGGGATCAAATGTTGCCCTCATTCTTTTTATTGAATAACGACTACATTCTTGCCACTAGAACATATTTTTTTCACCGTTATGTATTTGTACAAAGGAGTTACCTTTTTAACAAATCAGTTTATAGATACAAAGCATCTTGACTGATGTCACTCCTTTCATAGTTCTCCCTCATCCCTTTCAAACCAGCCCCTCCACTCAACCCTGATGCCTTTGTTAACAGTTGCATCTCCAATTTCTCTCCTCTTTGTTACTTGTTTTCTTTTTTAATTTTTTTCGGTTGTGGGGCTTGAACTCTGGGCCTGGGTGCTGTCCCTGAGCTCTTCAGCTCAAGGCTAGTGATCTACCACTCTGAGCCACAGTGCCACTGGAGGTTCTTTGCCCTGGCTGGCTTTGAACTTCAGTCCTCAGATCTCAGCCTCTTGAGTAGCGAGGATTACAGGCATGAGCCACCAGCAACTGGCTTTTTGTATTTTTATTTCATTATACACAATGAATGGTTGGATCCTATGCTACAATTTAAAGTTTTCTAATGGGTTGATTGCATGACCAAATAAAAAAGTTACTCTTACATCACAGTGCACTTGTCTCATTAGTGTCTGCTTTCTCTTCATAGCCTGTTTGTACAATCTTTATGGCAGAGGCTTTGTTCTTTTAAATTGGGCTCAAAGTATACACAGCTGATTGTTATTACATAATTCTTAATGATCAATGGTACAGCATTGCTTATTATTATTACATTCACATTATACATTGTTACATGGTACTTTGTGAGAAAGTGGTAGATTTTACTAAGAAGAAAAACTTAAAATTTAATCACACAATAGTCATAGATCCTTATGTACCAAGTAAGTATATGTTATAGAAAAATAAGGGATACATACAGAATTATTTTAAGCTGAAAAGAGATTCTCACCTGTGTAAAAATTGTTACTCTGGCACTGGAGCATTTTATAAATATTTTATCTTATTACTTCTCTCTAGTTCATCTTTGTTTATTCATTGGAAAATGTAAATAAGTTCCCTAATTTTCTTAGTGATTTTTTTTTTTTTACTATATCAATCTTCTTTGTAATTCTTCTGTAAAAGGATGGTCAATGAGGCATTCCATAAATGAAGGCTAGAGGTTTTATGACATTAAATCTACAGATCAAATTCATAATTTCAAAAGGCCTGGGATTATGTTCATTTTCAATTTACTTTTCCAATATCTATGTTGTTTTGTTTAATCTGCTTACTGTAATTTAAAAATTGTGAGTTATCATAAATATTATGTAAAATATCTTGGCTTACCTGTGGCAGATTCCTTCCCAACCCAAAAGTCATCAACGCCTTGGCCTTCTCTCAAGCTTATAGGCACATACTTGTAGTCTATTTCCAAAAGAACAGAATGAGGAAGATGCTTCCAATTGTCTTAAATGCTGACTTAAAAATTCAGGGTTGCTGGGCACGGGTGGCTCATACTCATAATCCTACTTATTTAGGAGACTGAGATCTGATGATTACAGTTCAAAACTATTCTGGGCAGAAAAATCCATGAAACTCTTATCTCCAATCTTACCCACTGAAAAGCCAGAAATGGAGCAATGGCTCAAGTGGTATAGTGTTGACCAAGAAAGCCAAGTGAGGATATGAGGCCCTGAGTTCATGCCTCAGTACTAGTAAAAAAAAAAAAAAAAAAGGTTAAATGCCAAGGTCAATAGCGCCTCTTACCTGAACCCAAAGACAGTTCTGAGCAGTGGAAGGAAGAGGGCTATGATTCCAAATAGTAATGTTATTTAGTTATGGATTTTAATTGTTATGAAGTAGAAGGTTTTTGTCACTAACCTAGAAAGGATGGAGAAGTTTGATAAGGGACATTTTATTTTGGTGTTTGATAAGTGAAACATATGGGACAATATTAAAAAGGTTCTTTACCAAAGCAGGAACATGCACATAAAATACAATGTATTGGTATGAAAATCTAAGAGATATATTAGTTAGAAGATATAAGAAGCAGGTTAGTATTTCCTCTAAAATCAGGAGCAAGACAAGGTTGTCCACTCTCTCCTCTCCTCTTCAAAATAGTACTAGAATTCCTAGCCAGAGAAATAAGGCAAGAAGAAGACATAAAGGGGATCCAAATAGGAAAAGATGAAGTTAAACACTCTCTCTTTGCAGACAACATGATCCTGTATCTAAAGAACCCCATAGACTCTACTCCCAAGTTACTTGAGCTCCCCTGTGACCCAGCAGCCCCACTTTGGGGCGTCTACCCAAACAAGCAAGACCACATTAAAGCTATCAGCCCAACAATGTTCATCGCAGCACAATTTGTCATTGTTAAAATATGGAACCAACCCAGATGCCCCTCAGTAGACAAGTGGGTCAGGAAAATGTGGTACATATACACAATAGAATTTAATGCCTCTATCAGAAAGAATGACATTGTCCCATTCATAAGGAAATGGAAGGACTTAGAAAAAATTATACTAAGTGAAGTGAGCCAGACCCAAAGAAACATGGACTCGATGGTTTCCCCTATAGGTAATAGTACATGTTTAGGCTAGTCCTAGCAGAAGATCACAGTAGCCCAATAGCTATGCCCATATGAACATGTAAGATGATGCTAAGTGAAATGAACTCCACATTATAGAAACAAGAGTTATATCATTGTTGTAATTATTTTCAACATGCCATGTGAAACCGTAACTTTTTTTGTTTGTTTCTCTCTTATCACCTTCCTGTGGTTTTACCCCTGCTATCACTGTATCTCGTCTTAGTACCTTGGATACTGTATATATTTGTATTAGAACTAGGGAAGGAAAATGGACTTCCAAAAATCGAGAGACAAAGGATAAGAAGACAAATGATTCCAAAAGCAATACTTATAATAAAACCATTTGGTGTAAACCAACTGTACAACTCATGGGGGGAGAGGGAAAGGGGGAAGGGGGCTGCCGGGGAAAATGAGAGAGGAGGTAACAAGTTGAACAAGAAGTGTACTCACTGCCTTACATATGAAACTGTAACCCCTCTGTACTTCACTTTGACAATAAAGGGGAAAAAAAGAGGCAGGCTAGTTTCAATTTTAATGGAACCTACTCAAATTTGATACGGATGAAAATCCACTGAAGAATACTGATGATGAATATTAGACATGTTAAACTACTTCTCTGATATAATTTGTAAATTTTCAGAAAGAAAAGGTAAGCACATTTTCACCTTAATTTTACTTAACTCGTTTTTGAGGTAGAGTTTTACTATATGGCTCAGGCTATTCTCAAACTCATGATCTACTTGCTTTATCTGTCACATGCTGGAATTAATGGTATGTGCCACTACATTTAATCTATAGCTGCTCTATGATTTGAAATAACACAACAACCACATTTCTACACCACTTTAAACATTTTAAAACACATTATAATCCATGTAACCAGTTTATTGTACAGTATAAAGTCAAGGTATACATTTGCAGTGCTTCTATAACTTCCTTCAACCATTATCTTTAGATTAGATTTCCTTTCTCTGATGGCTGATGCTACTACCATTGGCAAATTCCAAAGCTTTCTGCTTTCTTCTGATGGGTAGGAGCTGCATGGAAGTTGTCCCTTTTCTCTTCTTCTTTTTGGCCCTCTAACTCCTTAGCAAGAGAACAGATTATTTCTGCCACATTGTAGATGTTCTCTGAGCGGCAAGCCTGAAAACATGAACATTTTCTTATTGGACGTTTGTGTCCTCTGAAGTTACATTGTGTTCTTGCCTCATTTAGTGATGATGATGGTGGTGACTTCCCTCGCCAATCCCCTGTGAAGTATCTCCTTGATGCCTAACTTCCTTTTGGGCATACTTCATGGTGCTATAATTCTGATCAGTCCCTTGGCAAGGTGGAAATAAGAACAGCTACAGTCTGACAAATTTCTTACTTGGTTTTTAGGGAGCCACCCCTTGCAGGTTATTTCACAGTTATTTCATAATTAGGGTACATGCCAGACTCTGATTGGTAGTTTGTTAGGCAAGAAGTAGGTATCCATTTCTATATTCAAATATATCCAGAATCTTTCAGGACCATTTGCCACATTCTCCCAGTACTCACCTAAGCGCTGCTCACTCTGGTGACCGTCTAGGGGTAAGCATATGAGTATCAATCACTCAGCAAATATAGAGCCAAAAAATGAGATCTGGGGTTTGCTCTTTAAAGTCTCTTGGGGTACTTCTGTGATTTTCCTAACTTCACTTGGGAGTGTCGAAACATTCTGTTCATAACTTCCTGACAAGAAAGAGAATAACTTTGCTTTTTAATGGAATTTCCAGAATGCTGTTTAAATACATCCATGGATGTGGTTGAGAATGTGGGTTGTGGATCTCAGGACTTTCCTGCTATCTGAGTACTTGGCTGTTCACTTTACGTAAACTTCATTTGGAGTCTAGTTAAAATTCTGAGAAACATAAAATGAACACTTTCAAGAGACTGTTCTTTCTGCTATCTCCTTGCTTTTCAAACTGAAAATTTAGATTTTTCTGGATGATATTCACTTCTGTTTTACATATGAACAGATAACTGTTCAGAAGTTATGGGCCATCGAGGACGCAAGTCTTTCCATCAAGTTACATAACTTGGAAGCTGAATTGTCTGTGCATAAATGAGCCTATGTTATTTCCTGTAGATTAAAACTTGAAGAAAACAAGAGAAAGTAAATATGAAAACGTGATTTGATATTTAGCTTATTATTTAAAAAGTATCTTTAGAATGGTAAAGGAGAAACATGCTGACCTAATTCAGTGCTGAGATCTTGTGCTCCCTGCTTTCCTTTCAGAGCTGTGACAGAGCTGTCTTTCCCATTGTGACATAAACACCCTCTCCACAGTCACTAAGAAAACTTAAAAAAACCTCATTTATTTTTCCAAGGTCTATTAAGAAGTCCATATTTTATTTGTCTTGCTTCATTTTTGGCTGCACTTCGCTAATAAGAAGATGCTGGGTTTTTTTTTTTTTCCCCTAGCAATCAAAATCCATTCACAATACTGATTTCCAATTATTTAAAGAAATGAACTGCATTTTGCAATTTTGAGCAGTTTTAAAAGTGAACTTAGTAAATAACTTGCCTGGAAAAAGAGATAATAGGTTCTTCCTGGATATTGTTGCTTAAGTTGGAGTCACACAACAGTAGTTTATTTAATCCTTTCCCATCCCTTCTCCTGGGAAAGACATTTCATTAGCATTTTAACTCCTGTGCAAGTTTTTTTTCAGTTTTAGAACTTTAATAACATATTTTGTATGTATTTTTCATGAGCTTGCATTTATAAATAGATCTTAATGAGTTTTAACAATTATTTTAATTTTGAATTTTTAGTCAGTATTTATTAACCCTGAAATTCAGTCAGATTTACACCTCAAAGACCAAACATAGCCACAGGGACTTAAGATACAAAGGAAATGCTTTACTTTGCTTATAAAATGAAGGAATATCATTCAATTACAATCACAATTGCCCAACCCTCCAAGCACTGCTAGTAGGGTTTTGTACTGTCTCAGTTCTCCCTCTGTTTAGTAGAGAGACACATGCCTGTCAGGAATTACCTTATTAATCTCAAATTTGGTACCTAAAAAAACAAAAAGAAAAGACAAGTAGAAAAATATAGATGAACTCCCCTTTAGGATTTTGGGCAAAGATTTATATATTTTCTTTAAATTAGGCTTAAAGATGAAATAGAAACTGGATTTCCATAGTAGCTCAATTAGACACCAACAGTTTTGCGATGTATGATAATTGTGTATTTCAGTTTGCCCCCTAGAAGAGCACAGTGGCCTCAACCTCTACCTGCTATCTTCAATGCTGCTTTCCTCTTCCTCTTCCCACATGCTTTTTTATTTTTTATTATTTTGAATGTGACTCTCCTTTATTTTTTTCTTTCAATTTTTTTATTGTCAAAATGTGATACAGAGGGGTTACAGATTCATATGAAAGTCAGTGAGTACCTTTTTTGTTCTACTTGTTACATCCTCCCTCATTTCCCCCCCTCTTCCCTCCCCCTCTTCCCTCCCCCTCTTCCCTCCCCCTTTCCCTCTCCCACCAAGAGTTGTGCAGTTGGTTGATACCAAATGGTTTCTAAGTGTTGCTTTTTGAATGGCTTGTCTTTTTGTTCTTTGTCTCTCGATTTTGGTATTCCCACTCCCTTCCCCAGTTCTATTACCCGTATTGGACAATATCCAGGGTACTTGGATGTAGTACAGTGGTAGCGAGGGTATAGCCACAGGAAGGAACTACAAGAGAAACAAAACTAGACAAACCACTGAGTCAAACAAACTGACAAGGAAAAAGAGAAAAAAAGTAGTATGAGTTCACATGGCATGTTGAGAATAATTACAATAGTGGTATAACTCTTGTTTCCATAATGTGGCGTTTATTTCACTTGGCATCTTCTTATGTGGTCATATGGGTGTAGTTATTGGGGTACTTTGCTCTTCTACCATGACTAGCCTATTCCTGTATTAGCTCTTCCCTATGAGGGACACCATAGGGTTTATGTTTCTTTGGGTCTGGGTCACTTCACTTAGTATGATTTATTCCCATTGCTTCCATTTCCTTACAAATGGGGCAGTGTGATTCCTCCTGATGGAGGCATAGAATTCCATTGTGTATATATACCACATTTTCCTGATCCACTCATCTACTGAGGGGCATCTAGCTTGGTTCCATGTTTTAGCGATGACAAGTTGTGCTGGTGGCTTTAGTGTGGTCTTGCTTGTAGTCTTTTGGGTAGATGCCCAAATGTGGTGCTGCTGGGTTGTAGGGGAGCTCTATGTTTAGCCTTCTTAGGAACCTCCACACTGCTTCCCAGAGGGGTTGAATACGTTTGCATTCCCACCAACAATGTAGTAGAGTTCCCTTTTGGCCACATCCTCTCCAGCATTTGTTAATATACAAGAAGGTTTTACAGTGTTTACTCAATACCCAGCTAAATAACTAGGGCTGGAGTCCCCTGGATACAGATGCACGTGTGTTCATTTTCCTTATCTCTTGCCATAAGGTCAGTATTAGCTTCCTTTTTCTATTTTGCTCCATTCTTTCCTCTGTTCTCCATGAGAAATGATGCATAGCCTCCCAGTTCTGCTATGGCCACTGCTACTTCTTTGCTCTGTATCTACCCTTTCAGAGATACATTCAAGAGCTTAAGAATATGCTTCTAGACTGCACAGACTTTCCTTGAATTGCAGGGCTTCCCCTCTTTGCTGTTCATCTGAAGGCACAAACAAATGATGGGGACATGTACTCTGGAAGGAGAGAGCTAACGACACCTGTTTTACAAGTGTGTGTGTATATGTGTGTGTGCTTATTTAGGTAATCTACCACATCTACCATGTTCTTTTCCCTTTGACATTTAGGCAGAAGTGCATACCAGTCAGCAGATAATCACATTTCATTTGGGACTCTAAGTGAGTCACTAGATGATTCTGTAATTATTCCATCATCTTTTACTGTCTTCTCTGACTGGCAGCAAGAATTATTTTCTCCCTTTAGAAAATGAGTATGCGGATAGAAAAGTATTTATCTGGCAAGCACCAACCTCAAACCAGATTATTTTGTAATGATTTTTTTTTTTGTTCTCGCTGTAGTGTTTTCATCATAGCCAAGAAGCGGGATTAAAGGCATTATCTTTCAAAACTTAGTTTTTCAAATTACTTATTTCTCACTTCATTCAATTTGCTAAAGATGACATGTACTGAGGGTAAACTATAAGATTCAGTTTGTGTAGAGGTAAAACAAAATTTTACTAGTAACTATAATTACATAATTGAAATGATTTTAAACTCTGTTTTGATCATTCCAAAATCTTAGTCACCTGTGGGTCACTTCTATTGCTTGCCTTCTCTGTTTAATATCCTTCTTTTTTGTATCAACATTTTTATTATATGCTAGATTCGTTTTGGCGGTGGGCAATAGGGATTGAAATCAAAGCCTTCTGCTTGTTAGGGAGGTACTTGGCCACTTGAAAAACACCTCCAGTTCCCTTTTCAATGATTAATTTTTGAAGTAATGTCTTACTTTGTGCTCCAACCAGCTTAGCCTTTAATCTCCTACTTAAACTGTTCCATGTTTCGGGAATGAGGGTGGGTGACAGGTACTTCTTTTTTGCTGATTGACCTTGAAGCTTGAATCCCCAAACTCTGCCTCTCGTGTAGAAAGGATTGTAGGCTTGAGCATATACTCACTTGTACATGTTGTTTTTGTATGAAAAATAGTAGGAAAGTTGAGGGCCAGTAGCTCATACTTACAATCCTAGCTACTCATGAAGTTATTATCTGATGATCAAGGTGTGAAGCCAGCCTGGTCAGACAAATCCAAGAAACTCTTCTCTCCAATTATCCAGGAGAAACGAAAACAAAACAAACAAGCCACAGTAACAAACAGAAGTAGAACATGCAGGGCTTTGGTGGTAGAGTGCCAGCTGTGTGAATAAAAGCCAGGGCAGAGCTTGGGATGTCCTGAGCTACAGTAATGGTGCAAGTAAAAAAAGGAGGTGATCTAGATATGTTGGCACCAATTTGTAATTTCCACAATCAAGAGCCCAAGTTTAGATATGAAGATTGTGAGGTTGAGGCTAATCTAGGCTACATACAATGACCCTGTCTCACAACAAACAAACAAACTCCCCCACAACCAATTGTAGTAGTTTGCATGATTTCTAAATAAGATTTAAATTTTTCTTCAATCTAGTGAAGGAACAGATGTTTGAAGGTTGATTGGGTCTTCATAAGGGCCCTCTACCACTCGTTTACCTAGGCTTCTGGAATAGAGCCCTCAAGGATCTCCAAATAAAACCTAACTGGTGGCTTGGCCTACAATTTGCTTTGCCCTGCTTTTCAGGAATTTCCTTCCTGAATTTTTAGCCTCTCCACTTGCCTAGTTGAAGAAGGGACTAATACTGTGGTAGGGTGTTTGCTGGGAGAACATTGGGCTGGTTTCCTGCTTTCAGGTTCTAGGTTTTTTCAAGGCCGGGCTGACTCATCAAGCCTGAGAACAACTATCTATTAGCGCGTATCCTTGAGATTCCCCTCATCAGCTGATTTCTGCTTTTTTTCTGATAGCCTCTTGTTTCTTTCTGAAAAGCTTAAAGAGTTGGCAAATATCAGCAAGGGCAAAACTGGCACATGTAATGTTGAGTTCACCCTAATATACTTGTCCTTTGTACACTTAGCTCCTCAAGACCTGACTAATCTGAAATTTTAATACCTCCAAAATGATTTTTTTGTTTTTGTATTTTATCCAGTTTTCTAGTTGCTTTTGGTGTGTTAATTGGCTAGTTACTACTTTGTCATAGATATAAATGGAAGTTGTAATGGCATTTCTTTTATGGGCAGCATTATCTAATGATGAATGATCATTAGTGTATTGCTCCCCAAGTACTATAGAAACATCTTAATTAAATCTTAAACCAGAAAGAAAGCTCGAATAGCCTAGGAAAGACTGAGATACTAAGCTAAGGAAAAAACACTACAGACCATAATTCACTGGAAATACGGATGTGTGAGTATTATCATTAGCCTGCCAGTAGCAGAACATCAGAATTCTATCTAATATGAACATTAATAAAAAAAAAGGTTGAGTAGTTTGTGTTAATATAATCAAATTTAACATACATTTTTCTTCAATGTTTTTTATGAAAATGTTTTCCATTTTCGTGTTTTAGAACAGGAGCTACCAATTATGACCCTTGATCTGATTTTCCTTGTTTTTAGTGACAATAATCACAACCTTTCCTGTAACAAATTCTCAGAGGGAATGCTGGTTTATAGTTCTGCTCAAAAGCCAGACAATCATGACTGTAAAGTGTCTGACACCAGTGTTTTGTTTTCGTGTTTTTTTTTTTCCAGTCCTGGCACTTGGTACTCAGGGCCTGAGCACAGTCCCTGGCTTCTCTTTGCTCAAGGCTAGCACTCAGCCTCTTGAGCCACAGCACAACTTCTGGCTTTTTCTGTTTATGTGATGCTGAGGATTCGATCCCAGAGCTTCATGCATGCTAGGCAACCATTCTACCATTAAGCCACATTCCCAGCCCTGACACCAGTTCTGGTAACATAAAATTTCAGATCTGTGAAGGACAGAGCAAAATAAATTCATAGCCTCAGTGGAAACAATGTAAATTTGAGAGAAATTTGAGCAGGGTCAGTTTATGGGTACTGGTCTATAGCAGGTTCATATAACAGAAAAAATGGCTATTCTTCAGTCCATCTACCTGATTTTACCCTCTGTTGGCTGGGGATTCCCTGAGACGGCAGGACCTGTAGGTTTGGAACGAAGAGGAGCCACACCTTCCCAGGAAGGAGATGTCCACAATGCATCCAATTATAGGTATTTCTTCTCCTAGTCTGTGTTTATTTTGTTGTTGTTGATGTTGTTGTTGTTGTTCAAGCCTAGCACACTATCACTCGTGCCATACCTCCACTTCTGATATTTTGCTGCTTAATTGGAGATAAGAATCCAGGAAGTTTACAAGTCCAAGAAAAGTCCAAGAAGGTCCAAGAGGACTTTCCTGCCCTGGCTGGCTTGGAGCCAGAATCTCAGGTTTCACCCTCCTAAGTAGCTAGGACTGCAGGTGTGAGCCATTGGCACCTGGCTCATAGCCTTTTGTAGTTTCTGATAGCCTGCTTTTTATAAACAGGGACTAAGATATCTAAGTCTGGTCATTTTCTAATGAAAAATACAACTATTTTCTTCATCTTGAAAGGTGATTTAAGGCAATGAAAGCTCATGAAGCACTGACCAACTCAATTCAGGAAGTTTAGGAGAAATGTCTCGTAGCTACAGAAAATAGATTGCAATTTGATCACCTACAGTATCAGTTTTGAGTCATATTCAACAAGTATCCATTGAGTTGAATAGCAGGACAAATACAGATCCACCAAAACAATATGGTCTTTTAAATGTGTGAGGTTTAGAACTATGTGTCCTTTCTACAAGTAGAATATCACAAGCAAGAGGTACTTGGTTTTGCTATTTATAGATCATGACAACATTTTATTAATGCCTCTTATTTCCCAATAAATGACTGTTTTTCCTAAGTGTAACTGATGCATTAGGAATATTATCTGTTTTCATATGGTTCCCATTGGTGACATCTGAAGATTCATGACACTGAAATGTTAGGAATTACTGTGAAGGGTAGCTTCATTGTTTAATGAAGCTCTTGGAAGAAGGACAGACATACTAGGTTTGGGATACCAACAACATGTTTCATTCTATGGGTGGCTAGCCAACTTGCCAAAAATGACGCTGGGAAGACCACAAGAATCTGCACCCAAACTACCTTCTTATTGCTAAGGGAATTAAGCTGTTTCTACCCTTAGCTGGAGGGGCAATGTAGCTTCTTTTGCCTCTAGGTTCTGGCTAGAGTTCCCAGAGAACCACCCACAAAGCTGATTCCTTGATTCTTGTATGTCGACTCCCCTGCTTTAGGTTTTGGGCTGTTTATCACAGTAGCCACTAGATACATTGACTGTATAATTGCCCTTGATGCTTATCTAAAACATGTAAACATCTCAAAATCATGTTGCATTTCTGTTGAGAAGTGATTATTAATTTTCCACCAATAATGTTATGTTCATTTTGTCCTACATAAGGAACAACCATTATTCTGATTATAGACCAACACTGTAAGTTTAGCATGGAGCCTCTGTGTTAAACTCTGAGTGAGCTTCACATCTTCGCCTTTGTTTGTTTCTTGGTGGAGTGTTTTGTTCTAAAATTTTCATACATATATACATTGTACCTTTATTAGACTTACCCTTTCTATCATTCTCTAGCTTTCTCTCTCCACCATTCTTAAAACAATTTCAACAGGTTTCACTGTTTTATTTCACATAGGCATATAGGTTACATTCACTGTGTTCACCCCCACTCACTCTCTCCGTTAGTCTTCTCCCTTCATTCACTCTCTCAGTCTTCTCCCTCCCCTCATTCACGCTCTCAATCTTCTCCTCACCCCCTGGCATCTGTTCCCAGCACTACTGCCTGATTTACTTTCATGTTTTTATTTTTTGTATTTTGTTTAAAGATAGGGCCTTTTCTTTCTATGTAGCTAAGGTAGACTTCCAACAATCCTGTTTTATCTTCCTCAGTGCTGGGATTGAAGATGTGCATCAGACTCCGCTTATGTTGAGACTTTAAGGTATGCTAGACAAATTACCAAACTAATTCCTAAAAACTATTCTGAACTTCTCATTTTTATTTCTTTTATAAAAAATGAGTGTTTTATTCTGACATATATATGTTATATATGTATATATGCTTTGTATGTGTGTGTGTTTAATATTTATGCATGTATACTTCCATTGTTATTATAGTTCATAGTAGCAATTTAAAAATAAAAATAATCTTTTATGATAGATTTTCTTTGCTTTTTATAGGCAGTTAAGGGATGATGGACCACTTTATTCTAAATTCAGATTAAGTCAGAGGTTGTAACTTGATTTTTATATATTGTAAATTTTCTTTTTTCCCCCTCTCTGAACTGAAGGCTTTCAGCATTTTAACCTGTGTTATTTTCTTGAACAGGCACTGGGCATAATTTTTTTTTAACTCGAAACCCCTCCCTGGGAAGCTGAAAGAACTCTGCTAAATTTCTCATTCTTTCTGCTGAAGCTGTCAAACTGGCTAGCACATTCAGGACAAGGCTATTTACCTCACCATTTGGGGCTTCTCTTTGTTTCTAGAATGCCATTCTCTTACATTGTCATTGCTTTTGGTAACTTCCTCATGCCTTTAAATAATGATTTTTTAAATGTGTATTCCTGATTCTCAAGGTATTTTTACTGAGTCTGTCAGTCTTTTAAATAGCGTGTTTATAATTGGCTGGAAAGGGAGGTCTTCATGGTTTAGACTTAGAAAAGTACTGAAATATTCTCCAAGCAGAAAGTCTTCTGCTTGGAAGAGGGCTGCTTTCCTAAACTACAGCTCAAAGGGATTGCTCTCATTTGTGACTAGCCATGCTTTCTCCTGCCTGCAACTCACTGGTTTTTTCTATTTCCTCTACCTGGGATGCTCTTGTTTGATTTCATCTAAAAATAAACTATCTTGCTGGTCTTAGCTTAAACAGAGAAGCTGTCTTCCAGCTCCTAGGCTAGGCGAAAGTGTCTGAAAATGTTTCTTTTACAGTAATTAGCACACTCAGAATTATAAAATTAATTAAAATTTAATGTCTGTCATTACCAGACAAGAATGGTGCATTCCACCAGCATGATGCCAATCATATCCAAAAGTAAATGCAATCTTTACTAGCATGGCTTAAAGTTGATTAATATTTCCTAAAGTGTGCTCCATGAAAAGGTGTTGTAAGGTCAAATAGGAAGGCTTGGAAAAACCTTACAGTCAATTGGTTTTTGAGAAAATTACAGCAGATATGATCACATTTAAAGAGAAGTTAGAATACTTGTAGTTAAAAAATAAAACTGTTTTAGCCAGGGGTCTGGTGGTTCATGCCTATAAACCTAGCTACTTAGGAGGCTGAGATCTGAGGATTGCGGTTCAAAGGCAGCCTGGGCAGGAAAGTCTCCATGAGACCCTTATCTCTAATAAACTACTCAAAAAAGCCAGAAGTGGCCTTGTGGCTCAATGTGGTAGAGTGTTAGCCTTGAGCTGAGGAGCTCAGGGACAGCACCCAGTACTAGAGTTCAAGCCCCATGACCAACACATACAAAAAAAGCTGTTTAACTTAATTTTTGAGTTTAACAGTTAATTTTTTTTTCATCAGAATATATTTCAGATATCACAGGGAAGTTATAGAAATGAAAAAGCAGAGAGTTTTAAGATTTTATCATAGAACAACTCTCACACTAGAACAAGTCAGTATACTGCAGATTCTGGATAAATGAAATAAAAATCAAAGGGACTTGAAGCACAACTTCATTCCAGCAGTATTTATGGGACTGGAGTTCAGCTGACATGAATGAAAGATTTCCTGCCTCTGGTTTACTGCAATCTATATAACTTCACCAAAGGCATGAAACAGGGAGGTTGTAAGCATCGATCCCAAGGGACTATTGTCAGCAGTTGAAGTATTATTATTGAAATGCCTGTTTCAGCCACATGTGATTCTTCAGCAGTCAGATAGACCCAGTAAATATGTTGTATTTGCTAGATTTGTACTGGAAGTAAACTGTTCTTTGCACTAAAAAGAATGACATTTGAGGTAAAATTACATTGAAATAGTATTTCCATTCAAATAAAAGTTTTTCTTTTCAGAAAATTCCCAATAGCTAATTGTAAGTAGATTTTTTTGTTTTGTCATTAAGCAAGTAATAACTAACTTATATTTATTCTTGTTGCTTCTTCTCTTCTATTGCTGTCCTGCAGGCTTTTTTCTTTATTTAATGAATTTGGAATTCATCATTAGGAAGAAACCATGGTTATACCCAAATCTGCCTATCAGCTTTGTCTTTAGTCCTTCAATTGTTTTTATCCTGTGATTTAGAATAAGATTATGTGCTAAACCTCAATTCTTGTCCTTGATTTCTCTCTCCTTTAATGTGTAGTGTTCCTTACTGTTTATACAGAAGATCTCTTGGTCTCTAATTTTCCAGAAATAATAGTAGTTTTAATGGACCATAAAATTATGGTGTGTGTGTGTGTGTGTGTGTGTGTGTGTGTGTGTGTGTGTGTAATATTGTGTTTGGTCAAACCAGCAAAATGAAGTGAACATCAGTAGGAAGTCTAATAGTGAACCTCAAACCTTTCCTCTTATTTCCCCCTTGCCATGGAAATACCTTTAAGAGTTCCTTCTGATATTTTTCCTTTAGGAAGTCAGGTCTGCTTTCCCTTTCTATCACCTAACTGATCCTTCCTATGGACCAGACCTAGCTTTTGTACTGTATTTCTACCAGGTATTTCATTCAATGTTTGAGATGTAGAGAGCCACATTCAGACAGTATTCATCAGTTGAGTGTATGGGTCTGAAATCCTTGTGTCTTCATTAATGACAACTGGACTATGGTAGAAACTACATTTTCAAAATTCTAGCTCTCATTCTTCTTGCATCAATTTTGTTTTCTCTCATTATACCACTTATAGTGATCAATATCATGTTCTTCATAAACTACTGTTAAATACAGCATGCAATATCTCTTTTCTAGCCCAATTTTCTTTGAGAAAATATTCATCTGCCTTACCTGTTTTATAAACATGCTTTGGGGTTCAGTAATTAGGATGCCAGGGTAGTGCTCTTGTCCAGTGGAGAACCTGCAAGAGAAATTAGTAATGGGATAAGGTACTGAAGTAAGTGGAAAACACTATGGGAGAACAGAAGAGGGAGTGATCCAGATTTGGAGATTCACAGAAGATTCTTGGAAAGAAAAGCCTGATATCTCAAATTGTGAAACCCATGTCAGATTATACAAGAAAAAATAAGGAGGATGAATGGTAGCAGGAAACATTTCTCAGAAAGGGAAGAGCTTAGTACCAGTGGGGTGCATAAGGACTACGTGATCCTTTCCGACTAATGGGGTCTGAGAGTGGATGAGAGTGAAAAGCCCCAGGCTATGCTTTCGCCCTGTCTTTTGTCCACTGCTCTGTCAGGTGAGGAAGGGGATTATTTCATATGGTTCAGTTGCAGGAAAATGGAGACTCCGCCAGTCCATGCTGCTGAATCACAAAGCAAATGTCAATTACCCTGGATGATCACTCTGATCTGAAACACCCAGCCTCGCTGAAATTTGGGAGTCACTTGTTAGCATAGAAGAATATTGATGTCTTTCCTGCTATTCACTAGTAGAAAAAAATCTTTCCTTACATTCCATCTGAAATGCTATTCCCAGCCTCAGTCATCATCATGTTGATTGTAGCAATAATCACAGATGAAGTGATTGCTCCCTCATTTACTGCTGTCTGTGTTTTGTTGTCTAAAACAAACAGTGACCTCTCTTATTTTTCTTTTCAGATCCTAGAATGATGTCTTGCTTATCACATGAGGAGGATCATTTCAAGCTGAAAATGTTTTATAGAGAAAGAGAGCAAAGGGCTCAGGACTCACCCAACCATTTCACAAAGTGCCTGCAGACAGAGAATTTTGAGTTTATTTTTTAGATAGTATGCAAGATATGGAAGGATGGAGTGGAAAGTTTTCAATAGATATTTCAGTCAGAAAAAAAGGGCCTGTGCACTGCTTTGGGTGTTAGACTAACAATAAGAGTTCAAAATTCAATTAACTTGAATCATTGCTGTTGTTATTACTGATTTTACCTCTTGTGGTAGTAATAACTTATGGTGGCAGATCTGGGGACTTCCCTTGGTGTTTTATGGTATGTGTGTGTATCTTCAGATGGCCTTTTTGTTATTTGTTTCACACAAGAAGATTTTCATTCCTGATTTCTGTTTCTGTTAGGACTACTGCCCCTATTACTCTTATTGATTTTCCCAAAATTAAGATATAAAGTTACCATGACAGATAGAAATATCTTCTATCTGGAGAGTAGATGATGCTTAATAGAGAAATGTCCTACTTTCTGAATCATGGACCAACCATGAAATTTGGAGCAAAATATAAGGTCACCAAGCAAAACGAATTAGTGGCATGCCAATGACCACTAGGACAGGATGATGAATGCTTGTTGAAACAGGAAGTCTAAAGCAAATGTTAAGATGTAGTTTTTAAAGGCTAATGAACCCTTCATGGCATGTTTGTATAGATTGCAAAAGTATTTTTGCTAGCTTTCATTGCTGAACTTAAGTTCTTGGAGGTAGTAAATTCTTGAATCACATAAAATTTGGTTTGGGTGACTTTGACCAAGTTTCTCAAGTTGGCCATTTTCTGTAGTTGTGAAGTAGGGATTCATAAATTGTGTCATGGTATTATGGCGGAATGAAATGTCTTGAATCACATGGTTAGATTAAATATTAACACCTGTTCAAGATAGTATGTAATATTACTCCATATGCTTGCTGTGGTCAACAACCCCAAAGAGTACTTCTATGGGAAGTTAAATAAAGTGATTATTGTTACATGAATTTTTTTTTTCTTGGCTATTTGTACCAGACAGAAAGAAGGAATAGGGAACTTTTCTGATTCTGGAAGGTGGAGTGTAATTGGATATGTCATTGTTCACCTGATTTCACCTGTTTACCTCCAAAGGTGGAATATGCTTCACTGCGTCTTTCAGGCCAGATTTGGTCATGTGATTTTATTTGGCCTATTGGTAATTGAAAAAGGCTTAGTGAGAAGCTAACATATGTGACAGAGGCACCACATTGATACTGTGCTTGGGTTTGACCTCATAAACTTCTGCTATGACCCTGATAATGTATGTGGAACATTCACTTGACCAAGGAGGAAAAGAAATGGCACAAGATAATTAGATCCAGCCTTCAGCTTGAAGCTAAGCTGATTAAATCCAGAATGTATGACATTTGTTTAATACCACTTAGTTTTTGGACTGATGTGTTGCACCCTGTTCATGTCATAGTAGATGACTGATGAGAAGCCAAGGAGACGGAGAGAGAATATTGTTGGTTCTTAAAGTCCTGGTCATTCCTTTGGTTGGAAGAGAAAACCTGGGAATGGAACAAAGCTGGTGAATATACTGGTGTATTTGTTTGAGTCCAAATATTTTTTTCCAGTCAATTCTCTGCTTTTTTTCTGTCAATCTTGACAAGAATAAAAGTGTCCCAGAGAAGTCATCTGACTGGCCCAATGTAGGGTCTCAGGTGAATAGCAGCAGTAAGATAGCATTAGTGGGAGGAGGTGCTTGATATGCAGGCCTACGATTCGCCTTTAGCTTTCGGTCAGCTAAAACGTGATATAAAGGAATTTAAATCACTTATATATTCCAGAGTAGATAAACTGTACTGAACTGGAAAATACGAAGAGGATTGGCACCAACTCAAAAAAGATCCCAGAATGACAGGAGGCAGAGGTCAGCCACAGTGTCCCCAAGCCAAAATTGGGATACCCACCGATAAGTAGATGGTTATTGTGGACATGGGATATCTAGACAGGCTGGGAGACATGTTAATCTTGCTAAGCTAGAATTGGGAGGACAGCTCAGAAGTAGTTTGTGACACCTGTGGCAATGTGTACTCTTAGCCCAACAATATTACTGACACCTCATTGGTAATGTAATAGGGAGGCCAGATCTGCCCAGTGCCATCATTAACTGTGGAGGGACTTCAGGTTGACTCCAACTCTGATATGAGCAGAAGCCAACTCCATCTTCACTAAGCCCTCCCCCACCCTATTCAGGGAAGCTCCCCTTTACTATGTTAAGTTATGTAGATTGACTACCTGAGGCCTGGGAGCTTCAAGGGAACTTGCTATGAGTAGGCATAGAATGATAGGTTAGTTCAAATAGATATGATAGGTTAGTTCAAATAGATATTATGAGACAGACTGTAACTCTATTGGCCACCTGCGTGCAGCCTAGCATGCTCTGTAAGTGTTGTATCCTCATTGGTCACCTGCGTGTGGCAAGTTTGTCTGTGACGTTTGCCTTATAACCAGGCTGAAAGGCCACACAGGCACGCGGTCCCAGCTCCCGAGTCTGGACTGCACACGTTCGGGCAGTCCCAGCTCCCGAGTCTGGGCTCTGATCCTGCACACGTGGTCAGCAGTTTCCGCTCCGAGTCTGGGCTGCGACCAAGGCCGGTCGGTTCACTTTTTGTTCACTTTTTACTTCCCCAATAAATCTGTCTTTTTGTCATCTTGTAGCTGGAGACTGTGATGGACTCTTGGGGGAACCAGGAATCCCCTCCCTTGGGGGGGGGGAACCCCATTTCATTGTAGCAAACCCCCACTCTACTTCAGGTAAAATAAAGGAGAAATTGTGTCCTTGTGAAAGAGCTCAATAGTGCAGATTTTAAGCTAAAACACTTCTGTTGAACTAGAAAATTTGTTCTCTACTGCATTTAGTGGGAATGTTGGCTCAAGAACAAAATAAACTAAAAATATAGTAGATGTCTTTTTCTCCTTCTCCACATCTTAAGGAAAGTGTTGGTATAAGACTACGAATTTTCATTTTCTTTCTTTCTTTTTTTTTTTGCCAGTCCTGGTACTTGGACTCAAGGACTGAGCACTATCCGTGGCTTCATTTTGCTCAAGGCTAGTGCTCTACCACTTGAGCCACAGCACCACTTCTGCCTCTTTCCACTTATGTGGTGCTGAGGAATCAAATCCAGGGCTTCATGTGTGCAAGGCAAGCAGTCTACCGCTAAGCCATATTCCCAGTCCCCTCATTTTCATTTTAAGATTTTAAAGATTGTTCTGAATAATGCTATAATCTTCCTAAATACCATCAGAAACAGCATACTTACAGTGGTAAGTATAGCTACAAATGCTAGAAGCACTTTCCTTGTATAGAGCTAAAATTTATCTTCCTGTCACTCACAGCATTGTCTTGCTTTTGTCCCTGGGAATCATATAGAGGTTTTTATTCCCTTTTCCATATGACAGATGTACTTATGTCCTAGGAAAAGAAGGAGAAAAAAGGACCAGCTGTAAAAACTTTTAATTTATTCATATATTTAGTCATGTTTTTATAGTCAATCATAATTTACTAAGTTTTAAACAAAAACATTAGGACAAAGAACTGCCACAAACTGGAATGGTGTGTTTTAAAAGAACTACAAAATACAGGACTGGAAAACATTAGCTTAGCAGAAGTTTATAAAAAAAGGACAGACCAGGCAATTTTGTTAGCCAAAAGATTATTATGAGGTTGAAAGAGCAGTAACTTCCTGCTTTTGATGGGAAAGCAGTATCCCACATAATTCAAAGCAATATTTCAGTGTGTCCTGTGAAATACTGTAGGTAATATGATACATAAATTGGCTCCTTTTGTCCTTCCTCCCTTCCTCCCTCCCCCTTCTCTCTCTCTCAAACACACACACACACACACTTTCTTTCTCTCTCATCCTCTCTCCCTCCCTTCCTCTCTCCATCCCTCCTTCTCTCTCTTTCCCTTGCTTCCCTCTCTCTTTCTTTCTCTCCTCTTTCTCTTCTTTCTCCTCTCATTCTCTGTCTCCTCCTCCTCTCTTTCTCTTTCTATTGCTTTCTCTCTCATCTTTTCTTTCTTTTTCTGTCTTTTATTCTCTCTTTCTCTTTTTCTCTTTCTCTTTCCTTCTTTCTTTCTCCCCTTCCTTCCTTCCTTCCTTCCTTCCTTCCTTCCTTCCTTCCTTCCTTCCTTCCTTCCTTCCTTCCTTCCTTCCTTTCTCTCTCTCTTTCAGTCTCTCCTCTCTCATTCTGTCCCTTTCTATCTCTTCTCTCTCTCCCTCCCTCCCTCCCTACCTCTCTCTCTCTCTCTCTCTGTCTCTATCTCTTTCTGGCTTTTGGGTGATTAACTGGAGATAAGAGTCTTTGAACAATGGTCCTTAGATTTCAGCATACTGAATACCTAGGACTACAGATGTGAGCCACTGGCACCCAGCTTAAATGGATTTGTAAGGAAATTTTGTTTTTGCATAAAGGAAAAAATGCTATTGCGCTGTACAGATGTAAAACAATAATGTTGCTGTTGATCATCTTGTTTTAATCTTTCTTTAGCAGTAGAGATATTATATTACCTTTATAGCACAAAAATTCCTTTTAGGGAGTGATAATCTTAATTCACCTTTGATAATATTGGGGCGTTGAGAATCAGACTGAAGCTAGTATTAAGGATGAAGAAGATAGGCAGTTTAAGTTATACAAAGAAAAGAATTTTAAGTTGCACTTTAGAGAACCATTGAGGAATAAGGATTCCAGAGCTAAATTTTAGTGCAGCATCACTGTTTGTATGGACTAATATATTGATTAAAAAATTCTGATAGACAGTTTAAGGAGCATAAATGGAAGAAGAAAGACTTCGAGGAAAATTAGTCACAATTAAAATAAATGTCACATTTCTTCACCAAAGTTATTATCATGAATACATAGTATGGGGACCCCTGGAACAATCTGGAATTTGAGGGCATTGATTAATGTTATTTAAATGGAAAAGTTTTAAATATTGATGTGTAAAAATTTAAGTATTTTTTATAATTATTTGAAATTTTGTAATTAAATTTTTTTTTTTTTTTTTTTTGGCCAGTCCTGGGCCTTGGACTCAGGGCCTGAGCACTGTCCCTGGCTTCTTCCCGCTCAAGGCTAGCACTCTGCCACTTGAGCCACAGCGCCGCTTCTGGCTGTTTTCTGTATATGTGGTGCTGGGGAATCGAACCTAGGGCCTTGTGTATCTGAGGCAGGCACTGTTGCCACTAGGCTATATCCCCAGCCCAAGTAATTAAAATTCTTACACCACAGAAATACAATCTATGACACTTTTAACTAAAAATTAATTTTAGCCTTTATAGTTAACATCCAGTCAAGATGTCTATTTATTTTACCTCTGCCTCAGTACTTCTCTTTCTCTCTACCACAATTACTATTCATACCATGAACTACATACTTTGTCAAGCATTACTGCAATTCATTGTAACAATATGTAAATGTGTATGTAGGTACATGTGTACATACATATATCTATTTGTCCACCACTGATATATCTATGTATGATTGTATCTATCTAGCTATCATCTATCCATCTATCTATCAATATTTGAAGATGTGGACATTTGTTAGTGATTGTTGAATATTCACTAGTGCTTCATGTAATGTTCTCCTTATGAGAAGTCTATTTAATAGGTATTATCTTCATTTTGTAGTGGCTGAGCTGTTTTAAACAAATCAGCTAATGCATGTTAGTTAAATGTATATAGGATATGCACTTAACTTAAATTCTGGACATACAGCATTATGTGGTAGGATTTTAGAAGTCTAGCCTGCAGTTTCAGTATGTAAGAGGTTGTATCATCATTGAAATGATGCACTTCCTTTGGGAGCCTAAATAACCTGGGAAGTATGTAGGATGGTGATGACATCTACTAATACTTTCTTAGTCCTTCTTTTCTCCTTTTTTACTTCTTTTGTTGTTTTATTTTCCTTTAAGCCCCTACTGCTAGTGGCAAGGCTTCTTTTCTTACTCAGTTCATCCTGAATCCAAACTCTAGTACTTTTTATATTATGCATCTCTACAGATTACTTGTGGTATCAATCCCACACAACAAAGTAAAGTTTTATATTTTCTTGACAGGTGGCCTTGATAGTACCTTTATTGGGAGCTGGAAAAAATGCGTGCTTTGTATTTTTCTCAACTCAAAAATCTAAGAGCTGGGATGTAACCCAGTGGCAGAAAATTTGCCTATCAAATATAAGGCCCTGGATTTGAGTTATGCAGCTCTATTTGCTACAAGTCAGGGCTTCTATAAGGCCTAGCTTTCTATGAGGAAGGTGTTAGATTTTTAAAGTAGGTAGCCGGTAAAAGAGAACGCCACGTGGTATTCAGGCAGGAGAGAACATTTATTACCGAACTGCTGGCCTGTGGCCAAGATGATCCATGGCCGGAGAGAAAGGAGAGAGAGAGTGACCCCCACCCAGCCCTGCCTTATATCTAGGGCAGGGGCAAGGGGTGTGGCCAGGTGGATTAGGATGTGACCTCAGGGAAAGGGGAGGTAACTGCCTCCAGGTCTGCAGGTTACCCAGGTAACTGGGTGGAGACTTAATGAGGTGGGGGCAGCTACCTGGAGCCCTCAGGGAGAGGACCTTACATTCCAGCCTTTTAATAGTTATGAAAAAGGACAAAGACTCTCTCTGGCTGCTTCCTGCTGGCAAGGGGCGTCGGCATTAGGGGTAAAAGGCAGAAATGTGGCCTCTCCTGGAGAAGGTGAGCAGCAGGGTCCCTTGGTGGTAGATGCCAGTCCTTGAATGAAGCCTGGAAGAAGTCTCATGAGGCAGGGGCTGGGCAAAAAAATATTAAGGCAAAAGGAAGGGTTTAGTGCACAAAATTAAAAATTGGGTGACTTGGCTAGTTCTTATACTCAGGTATGGACATTAGATGGACAAGCTACTATCTCTTGATCCCCCAGCTCTTTTGCTAGCAAACAACAATTTTCAGATTAAAAAAATGGAGAAACCATATTTTGATAAACTCCAGTGGGATGCCATGTTGAGGGGGGTGGCAGGAGGACACAAACACACTAATAGAGAACACGTGGCATGGCATAATGGCGCCTGAGCTGGTGCCTGTTAAACCCAATATCCACCACGTGGTCAATGCTAGAGAAAAGAACTTTTAGATATCTTTGCTGACAAAGCACATTGGTGGTCAAGCCTCAGTTTCGAAGATCTGTGAAAAGAGGCAGCTTTGTGAGCAAGGCACACAAGGATGGTATGACTTGGGAATTTTGTACAGTAAGCAAGTAAGCAGGAAGATGAGAGAGAGAGAGGGAGAAAAAGGAAGAGAAAAAGAGGAAAAGAGAAAGAGAGAGAGAGCCTGAATATAAGTGACTTCTGACCATTTGCCATTGCATTGGAAAAACTGTATCTGAGCGAGTATTTCAAGCAGGCCTCATTGCACTGTCAAGAGGCGTGCTAGCAGTTTCCCAGCTTGGGTGTGACTGTGATGCAAAACCCAAAAAGCACGGGAGAGAGGCGCCTGGTGAGTGGATGAGCTTACCGGGCAGAAGCGGCAGGCAGAAGTGGCAGACAGAGAGGCAGAGAACCAGAGCAGCAGCAGTTTCACTCACCAGGGTAGACAAGTGGTGTGGAGGTGGAGGTGGGTGTGGAGGCCAGCAATGGTATTAGTGAAAAGTGCCACGTGGCAACTCGCAGCAGTTCAGTTCACGGAAAAAGGGCTGTCAGGACTGGGGATACTCCCAGAAAAAAGAAGAAAAATAGATGGGAATTCCACCTGTCCTGACTCTTAAACCCAATCCGAGTCACGGCACCATATATGTTAGGTTTTTAAAGTAGGTAGCCAGTAAAGGAGAATGCCACGCGGTATTCAGGCAGGAGAGAACATTTATTACCGAACTGCTGGCCTGTGGCTAAGATGATCCATGGCTGGAGAGAAGGGAGAGAGAGAGCGAGAGTAACCCCCGCCCAGCCCTGCCTTGTATCTAGGGCAAGGGGTGTGGCCAGGTGGATTAGGATGTGACCTCAGGGAAAGGGGAGGTAACTGCCTCCAGGTCTGCAGGTTACCCAGGTAACTGGGTGGAGACTTAATGAGGTGGGGGCAGCTACCAGGAGCCCTCAGGGAGAGGACCTTACAGAAGGACTCTCTGTAAGTAAATGTATTCCATTAACAAAGGGTCTCTATAAATTGGGGTCCTTTATGCATCTGGGATGTGAAAAGTTAACAGGCAAATTCCTATTATAGTACTCTGCATGGAATGCTTTATGCAGAGATGGCAAGAAGTAAAAGGGAACACCCAGAGATAACTTGTCTTGTGAGTAGTCTGTTTGTGTGTGTAGGATGAGTGGTTATGAACACAGAGGAGACACTTATTTTCATATGAAGTGGCTATTGAATTTAACATTTGTCTTTGTTAAAGAGAAAAAGCAAAAACTCCACCTATAGAATGTAGAAGAGGCCTGAGGTCTTTCTCTGAATACCAGAGGAGGGCTTTGGGCTTGCATAGCTTGTAGAATCAGGGTGAACTCTTGAGGACAATTTTTCTTAGTGCATAAGGGGCAGAAATTTCTTGCTGACAACTGTGTCCTTACAGTTTATTGTGAATAAGAACAGCTCTGATTTGTAGGCAATATTATTGGAATGTCACTATAAAGTCTATTGCTGGTTTTCAAATCTCATGAGCATCATCTAATAATTTATTTGCTGTATGTAGTAAGTAACAATGTAGACAGGAAAACTTCATTTTCTTTAGGTCCCTAATTCATGTTCTTACCAGAGTGAGATGCTGGGGAAGGCTTATTCACTGTGTCCTTGTACATAGATTTTTTTTAAAATAAAAAGTAATATAGGAAGAAAATTTATAAATTAAAATATATTTCCCCAAAGAGTCCATAATTTCAGTTTCCTGTAATGACAGATATTGATTTACAACAATAGCTTATTAACTTATTCTTAGTACATATTTTGTGACATAAAATATATTTTTTTATTAATTCAGTATATCCTTTGAATGTTTTACTCTGAAAAGGAGAAAGAAGTATTACACAGGTGTTGGTAAATTAATGTTATTTTATTTCCAAAAAATAGTACAGAGTAAATCCATAGAGTTATTATATTCCTGAAGCAGGAAGGGACTTGGAATACCATCTTGTGTCCTTAATGATTGATGATGAATTGTGGTTAGGGGCTCTGTAGCTTGTTCCAACCATACATGTAGAATTAAAATCAAAAGATGTTACCCCGGGCTTTTGAACAAAGTTTTTCCTACCACCAGACAATTTTCTCCATCTACAAAATGAAAGAAATGGGGCTAAATAATTTTTAGGAACCCACATTTTTACCAAAATTCTAAGTAACTAAATAAAAGTAATGACTTACAAAACACAAGGAATGGAGACATGCTTTGCACAAGCTAACTCCCAACAACCCAGTTCACAGACAGCAGGAAATATCATATCCCATACTTTTATTCATTGTGGTCCATTGTCCATTTTTAAAGAGAATACTCTGTCTAGAAACTACCAATTAACATTATCTGAGCAATCTGTGCAAGGGATTATCATTCCTAAAGAAACACATTCAGCAAAAATCTCAAAAATCAGGCAATGAAGTTTTATTAGATTCCTGTTGTGTTTAGCCTGGCTTCAGGGACCTACATTGGTTCAAAAGAAGTATAAAGTATAGGATAAACATATATAAACTTCTCAAATAGGAAGACATCCCCCTGGTTGTGACAGTATTCTCTGGGAGTAGAGATATGAGTGAAAAGTCCTTAGCAGTATTTTTTATACAACTAGGTGGAGAAACCTATGGTTTGAGTATTTGTGCCCACTGAAAATTTTTATGCTGAATTCTAACCTCCAAGTTTCTATTGAGTGGCAGGGCCTTTTGGAATGATTAAGTCAGTAGGTCATTCATGAGGTCCTGGCTTCCATGAATGAAATTAGCCTCTTGTAAAACACGCTTGAAAGAACTGCCTTGTTATTCTGCCATAAGAAAACACACATAGGTATCATCTAGTAGGACTGGGGGCTCTTACCAGATAGTGAATCTTTGGCATTTGAAAATGGTGTCATAGCCAGAGTTATGAGCAGTAAATTCCTGTTCTTTATAAATTACTTAGTTTTGGTTATTACAGCCTGAACTGACTATGACAGCAATTATTACTGTAAAGTAATGTTATTGAAAACTGGAAGAAAGAAATCTTTATTATGGAGTGGCAAAGAACTTTCCAGAACTATGTTCATGTGGTGGACAGCCTCACTCCTATGTTTTGGGGGAAGAAAGAATTTATTAGTTATAAGCTAGGATATTTTTGCAGAAAAATAGCTAGGGCAGAGCATTGAGGGTGTGGTCTAGCTTCTCTGGACTACTTTTTTTTGGCCAGTCCTGGGCCTTGGACTCAGCGCCTGAGCACTGTCCCTGGCTTCTTTTTGCTCAAGGCTAGCACTCTACCACTTGAGCCACAGCGCCACTTCTGGTCATTTTCTGTATATGTAGTGCTGAGGAATTGAACCCAAGGCCTCATGTATAGGAGGCAAGCACTCTTGCCACTAGGCCGTACCCCCAGCCCCTCTCTCAACTACTTTTAATAAAATGAAAAAAAAGGAGAAATGCATTAACAATGTAATTCATAATGAAAGTGGATGTAGAAATTAAAGATATGAGAAATCCTCAGCCTGGAGAGGCTATCAAGAAGAATATTTTTGAGAAGAACATGCAAAGTGTACATCTTACATGATAAGGAGGGATTGGTATGGTTCTAGCCATCAACACAGGGAAAAAATGACTGAATGACTACAGCGACATGTTGAAACTCATTAGGGTTACCACTCGCATTGCTGGACCGCACTGCCTAAGCCTAGGGTGCAGAACTATGTCAAAATGGAACTTTGATCACCAAGTGACCTTGACACTCATTTCCAAATGCTGCTTCAATATTCTGCTCTCTGAAGGTCAGGTATTACCTCCCTTAGAACTACTCTCCTTCGATCCCCCTGGTGCAGTGAGAGCTGCATGGCTGCCTCTCTGCAAAGTTAATATCGGCAACTTCTACTGTGGTAAGTAGAGTGCAAGAGCTGCAAGGAACACATGATTGCCTCCACTCGATTTCAGTGAACAGTCTTCAGTGCCTGAATGGAGCAGAGCGCTGCTACAGGAGATGGGCCTTCTTGGGAAGGCCTGATTATGGCAACCTAGTGAAGCCGTAGAGATGAGACTACCTGAGAGATCCCCAATCAGAGAAATGTCCAGTGACGCTCTGGAAATTGACCCCCACCCCGGAGATTCTAAAACTACAACCAGCAGTGAAACACACCAACCTAGGAAAGCCTTGCATACCCGACTGCAACTCATGAGAGCTGCAGTATAAGCTGTGCCAAGCAAAGTCATAGTGCTAGGACTGCCTGGAATTTTGGAACCATAACCCCTTTTCTTTTGTTATGTTTCCCCTTTGGGAGGCAATTGTGTATTCTCTGCTTTTTCCGTATTTTGAGGCATAGAACTTATGTGATTTCAAGAGCTCCCAGCTGGAAAGAAATTTGCCTTAGGGAGATGGATCATAGATCTCAGCCATTTCTCACTTAGACATCATGATAAGACTTTGGACTTTAGATGTTTGAGTCAGAATATGAGTGAGTTGAAGATTTGGCCTATGTGAATGGAATGAATGCAATTTTTTTTTCATATGAGAAGAAAATGAATTTTGAAATGTTTAAATGTTTATGTCCTCCTAAAATTCACATGTTGGAATTTAACCCCCCAAATGAGGATGGTTTGGGGATTTGATTAGGCAATGAGAATTCTGTGTCTATTAATGTGTCAGTAACCTCATAAAATGCTCAAGGATGCCTGGTTGTCCCCTTTGCCATGTGAAAATGCATCAAGAAAGAATATTTGAGAAGAAAGAATCCCTTCCAGGCACCAAGTCTACTAGTGCCTTGAACTTTGACTTTTAGCTTCTAGAATTGTGAAAAATAAATTTCTATTGTTTATATTACCTAATCCAGAGTATCTTATTATAGAAACATAGATGAACTAAAACAGCTTTTGTATTTCTGGAGGAAAAAGAAAGGGAGATTCTGTTTGTAGAAAATTTTACAGCTTAATTGTTGGTGGTTCTATATGAAATTCTATGAAATGTGAGCAGCAAGTTTGAGGAAGTGGCACATTTGATGACATTTATCTATGATGAAATTGAGGATTTTACCTCTTAGCCTCATGACACATATCACCAGAAACTAGGAGGAGGGCTTATATAGGCCTACAAATATCTTCATGGGAAATTCATGACTTTATCTAATATTCTACTTGTAGGGTTTGTGAACTAGGGCATTTACACTATAAATCACCATTTGGTAGTATTTAAATTCCAGCTGACACTTTGCTCCATTTTTTTTAAAGGCAACCTTCAGGAGGAAATTTCTAGGACAAATATTAATTATATATGGTAGTAGTTTTCTATCATTTTGCTTCTACAAATGATTACTTTTAAATTCATCCTCTATCCTTCCTGTGGGCATTGTTGGTGAATTTAGGGGCTAGGAGACAGAATTTGAGTGGTGTTGATATTCTACTACTACTAGTGATCTTCTCATGTATAAGTATGTTGGCTAGAAGATAATTTTGCCTTCATTTTCAAAAGTGATAACAATGAATAGAACATAAATTCTAATCTTGAGACACTTGCTCTGGTGCTTACACTTTTAAAATTTCAAAGTATAAATAGATTCTACAATGATTTTTTTTCGTTCACCTGAGAAATCATTGCTTAATTACAGAAGTTCCAGTGATAGTCCTATTAATGGCATGTTGTATAAGGGGAAAAGAAGCTTTGGGATGTTCCAGTTCTTCAGATCAGAGTGCACTTGATGGTTTATTTATAGGAAGCATTTTCTTGGTAGTACTTTATGAAGCTGTATCTTCCAGTCATCTTGGTTTTAAGGACCTGAGGGAAATTCTAGTAATTTCTGCTGACCTTGAGTAGCAATTTTTGGAAATTAATCTATTCACTACCTTCAGGATAGCACAGCATAAGCTTCAGAACATCAACAAAGGAGTTAGGCTCTTTAGGTTTGAATTCTTATTAGCTAATTATAAGTGTCTGACCTTATTTATCATATGCAAATCTTGTCATTTCCATTGTCACTTCATCAGTAAAATGAGAATATTACCATTGCCTGGTAATAAAGTTTTTAGGAAGAATAAATGCAGATAAAGCACATAAAGTTTTCATCATAGTGCTTGGCATATAGCAAGTGTTAACACATATATGTGACATTCCATCTTTCAAACCATGGAACAGGAAGATCAGGCTGCACCCCCTGTGGTTTGTGCTTTATTTGTTTATCCAAAGCTCAAGAACTGCTCAGAAATAGCTCAAGAGCAGAGATGCCAACTAATGCCATACAAAGCTGGCAGAAAGATCCATAAAGATCAGAAAGATCAGTGTGTCAGTCAGTAACCACAAAGGCTACACTGCTGTTGTTTATATAATATAGGTAATGCCGCCCAGTAGTTAAACTTCCCAGTAGCCAAATAATACAATTAGCAGAAAATACTTTCACAAAATAGAAAAGAACTTTATATAATATCCAGCAGGGCTAAAATGTAAATACTCGGCTCTACTAATGGACTTCTAAATATAGCTAAGTTTCTCACAATCTCCATGGCTCATCTTCCAGCATGAAGATTAGCATGTGCTTATATCCATAAAATTGGCAGATATTTAATTTATAGTAACTGGGGTTTTTAATTTAAATGTTAGATTTAATAGACTCGATAAAATGTAACAATTATGTGTGAAAAAATTAATTGAGTCTTGTAATTCATTCAAGTAATGTTCACAATACACGATAAATGGGGAATAAATCTTTAAAAATCTCCCACTTTACCTCCTTTAGTAGTGGCACAGTTCTTTAGCACAGTATTATTGCAGAACCCTTATTAAGCAGGCATACCTATTCAAACACCCTGTGTAGAAGGAATCATAGAAAATAATTGAAAACTTAGATTATGATGGGTACTGAGATCTATTTTGTTGGGCTCTTTAGTCAAGTACCAGAAAGATATAATAGATTAATTCCTTGAACCCAAGTCAAGGGATACCGCTTAATTCATAGCCACCTTGCTAAATTGTTAAGGGACACAAATTCATTTTTAAAAACTGGTAGAACAGATATTTTGGTGTTGTAAGTCACAGCTCTCAGTCAATCATTGAACTCAGTCTAGAGTTGGCAGAATTCTAAAAGTCTAGATTGAGCCAAGAGCCAAAGAAAGCTCTTGGCCCCGGGTGCACACACTTGTCTTACAATTAAATAGCAATCTTGGAGTTGCTAAGAAGAGATTTAGCAGATGTGCTTAAAGTCTCAATCAGCTGACCTTAAGATAGGGAGATTATTGGATCTGTTTACATGAAGTTTTTAAAGGCACAGACTTGTTTTCTTCTCCCATGAATGGCAGAAGAGGAAGACAAGAGAGATTGGCCTTCGCTGGAATGATTGACAGCAAACTTTACTACTGTGCCCTGCCTGGGGTCATGGGGTATAGGTGGAGAAAGTGGCCAGAAAATATGAGCAACTTTATAAAGGACCTGAGGGCAGGCAGTTCCCAACCCTCAGTTGGGGTGAAGTAGAGTGGGGGTTCGCTACAATGAAACAGGGTTCCCCCCCAAGGGAAGGGATTCCTGGTTCTCCCAAGAGTCCACCACACAGTCTCCAGCTACAAGGTGACAAAAAGACAGTTTTATTGGGGAAGTAAAAAGTGAACAAAAAGTGAACCGACAGGCCTTGGTCGCAGCCCGGACTCGGGAGCCGAAACTGCCAACCATGTGTGGAGCCCAGACTCGGGAGCTGGGCTTGTACACACCTGGGCGGCCCAGACTCGGGAGCTGGGACCGCCCCCGTGTGGCCTTCCAGCCTGGTTATAAGGCAAACATCACAGACAAACTTGTCACACGCAGGTGACCAATGAAGATACAACACTTACAGAGCATGCTAGGCCGCACGCAGGTGGCCAATAGAGTTACAGTCTGTCTCATAATATTTATTTGAACTAACCTATCATTCTAGTTAGAATTGACGCATGGATTTGGCGGGGCACACATGATGCAGGCGGATATGCCTATTCATAGCTGGTTTCCTTGAAGCTCCCAAGCCTCAGGTGGTTAATCTACATAACTTATCATAATAAAGAGGAGGACACAGGTTCCCTTGAAGCTCCCAGGCCTCAGGTAGTCAATCTACATAGTAAAGGGAGCTTCCCTGAATAGGGTGGGGGAGGGCTTAATGGAGATGGAGTTGGCTTCTGCTCTAATCTGAGCTGGAGTCATGAAGTCCCTCCACAGCTATTGATGGCACTGGGCAGATCTGGCCTCCCCACTACAGGGGAAAGAACACTTTTATCCTGTTATCACAAGGAAATGGCATCTGTTTACAACCAATGTGCTTGGAAGCAATTAGAGTCCAGATGAGAGGCCCAGCCTTGGGGGACACCTGAGGTTCAGTCTGGTGAGACCCTGAGCAGAGAATCTAGCTATGCCGTGCCTGGATTTCTGACATTCAAAAGCTGTGAGCTAGTAGAGGAGTGTTTTAAGCTGTCCTTTGTAGTTGTTTATTTTATGCTAATAGGAAAGTAACAGGCTAATACTTCCCTGGTGCAGACAGTCTTGTGTGAGGTCAGAGTCACCTCATCTTGATGACATTCTTCCTCTAAGATTTGCTCTTTCTCTCCCCGGATCCTTCCAATGTAGTGGGAGCTTCCTTATCCCTGGATAATCACAGGTTTGAAGTGCTGGAGTCACTCAATGGAGGCTAGCATTTGTGGATAAAAGGTCCAGCCTAGTGCTCTTCAATTCTGAATATTCACAGAAATCCTGGAAGAATTAAGCTATTGTTCCTTACAGTAGTGACCTCAAACACCCATCATTTTAATAATTTTCCTTCATCTTTCTTTATCTCAGCAAACACCTTTCCATATAAGCCCTTACCTCAGGTGATTCTAGGAAAATCCATACTCAGGGAGCTTCAAGCCTTTTAATATGAGCTAGATATGAAGCCAATAGATCTTCCTTCCTCTTATATGCCTTCTTAAAATATTCCCCAAGAGATATAGTACTTAAGGTAAATAAGAAAATGTTTCTTCAATGAATCACAAAAAGAAAAAAATATTTTTGGATTGAAAGTGTCAAGGGGTGTGTGTGAAATATATTCTGAAAGATTCTGGAGTATGTACATTAAAACAGATTATTATAATCCTTTCAGCTGAAGAATACTTCATCCACATTTATAAATTTTTTTTGCATGCATTATCACTTTTCATCATATAAGGATCTTGATTTTTTTTTAGTGCATCAAAGATATTGGGCTTTTCTATAGTATGGCTCATATTGAAAATTACTTTCCGACAAAAGTTACCAATTTGGTGATTTTCGTCTTGTGATTTGATGATATCTACATAGTATTGAAGTGCTTCTTTTCAAAATGATTTCATTGTTTCAGGTAAATGTTTTGTTGCTGAGTGTGCTAGTTGCTTGTGGTTAAAAACTCCTCCAATATACAAAGGCAGCATGTAACTTAACAGAGAATAAAAACCATTTTTATTGTTTAGAATGTATTTCCTTCATATGTAGCTCCTATCCTGGCTTACTATTTACTCAATCATACTTGAGAAATTAGTTTTCTATGAGATTTATAGTTGGAATAATGAAATTCTTTAGAAGTTTTAAACAATCCCCAGGCCCTAAATTCTGTGTACTAGAAAGCTTGGTGATTACTTCCAAGATCAATCCTGGCTGATTGTATTTGGTAAAAGTGTCCTAACAGAATCCACGAAATCACTCTGGGAAAATTAGATATTCTCTAGAAGGTCATTTCTCTTTCTAGGTTATATTTTCTGAATTTCAACTGCTTAGTCCTTTGCTTTTTTTTTGAAGAACTTTTGACAGTCATTACCTGCTGTTTTTTCAAATCTCAAAGAGTAGTCCTCTGTTTGAGGCATCACAGTTGGTTGTTATGGAAAAGGTTTTTCATGTTACAGTTGGAATATTATGACTGCAGGCAGGTAAAAGCAGCAAAGGAAACAGAACTCAAACCAATATTTTTAGTGGAGAAATATACAAGAAAACATTCAGAATTGGTCCCAAGTTTTCAACTATGTTTCAAAAATTCCCCATAAGACATCAAATCTTCAGAGACATAAAAATATATGAGTTAGGATAAATTTTTTCACCTTTACTTTGATATTTTCATTTCTAAATATCTTGATTTTTTTCTCACCTACTTTTTCATAACAATTCTCACTAATTTTAACAAAATAATGAATCTTGGCAATATCATTTTTCTTTGTTGTTATTTTTTAATCAAAGGATTTTGAGATATGCATTGTCTTAGGCACTTGAAGTTCCATTTTGGAGACTGTCACACACTTAGGCCTTTATAAAAACCCCTAATATTCAGAGCCTAAAGTAGACTATGCTCTGGGCTGACAGCACTATCTCTAAGTATATAAACCAATCACATATCTAGAAGAGCCCTTGTTGGGGCTAAACTCATTGTGTGTGTGTGTGTGTGTGTGTGTGTGTGTGTGTGTGTGTGTGTGTGCGTGTGCGTGTGCCAGTATTGGGGTGTGAACGTGGCCTCACCATCTTGCTTAGCTTTTTGATTATGCTCTACTCATTGAGACACACTTTCACTTTCTGCTTTTTTTCTGGTTAACTGAAGAAAAGAGTCTGCTAGACTTGTTTGTTGGGGCTGGCAGGATCCTCAGATCTCAAGTCCTGAGTAGCAGGATTACAAGCCACTGGTGGCTGGTTGGACTTGAACTCATTGCCTTAATCCTGCTGCATCCTAATGAATAAACCAAGTCCATTTTCAGGCCCACTGTTTCTTAGCAAGGGGCTACTTTATTAGTGTGTAATTGATTTAATTTCTTACATCACTTCAGCATAGGGATTCCCACTTGTTGGTGTGATTTCTCACTATCTTTACACTCATAGAGACTTTTCACAGAGCAGGATTTAGATGGATGATGGATGGATATGCAGCCCTGATTTATTAGTCATGGCAACAAATGATTTTGTAAGATCCACTGAAAGCATAGGAAACAATCTTCATATTTCTATAATATAGAATTACTAATATCAACCTCGTTCTTCTGAGGATGGTGACTGTGGGATAGTCCCTGAAATGAGGCTTGACATTTGTAAAGAAAAGAGATTTATTTAGCTCCTAGTTTTAGAGTCCAGAAGCATGGTGCTCAGCAGTTGGTAGATTGCTTCATGGTGAGAAGGAGGAGGAAGGGAGGCCATGTGTTAAGACAAAAAGACAGAAAGTAAGGAGATGTGCATCTCGCTCATTCACGTGGAAACTAACTTATCCCAGGCAACCACCAGTAATAACTAGTGAGGACAATGCTCCCAGTGTTCTTATTACCTCAAATGGAGGTCCTCCTCTTACTAGCTTCCAACCTCCTCTTACTAGCTTCCAACGTGTGACCCTTTACGGGGAGCATGAAAATCCATAGTAAGGAGTTACTGCAATGGGAAATGAGAGAAATGTAAGTCATAGTGGTGGTTTTCTCTTTCCTTCTCCTTCTTCTTCTCCTCCTCCCCCTTCCCATACTCTTCCTCCTCTCCCCCATTCTCCTCCTCCTTCTCTTCTTCTTCCTCTCCCTCCTCCTCCCTGTTCTTCTCCTCCTCCCCTCCTTTTATTTTTCTTTTTGCTAGTCCTGGGGCTTGAACTCAGGGCCTGGGCACTGATCCTGTGCCTCTTTGTGCTCAAGGCTAGCGCTCTACCATTTAAGCCATTGAGCCACAGGGCCACTTCCAGCTCTTTTTTTTCTTTTCTTTTCTTTTCCTTCTTTCCTTCTTTCCTTCCTTCCTTCCTTCCTTCCTTCCTTCCTTCCTTCCTTCCTTCCTTCCTTCCTTCCTTCCTTCCTTCCTCCCTCCCTCCTCCTCCCTCCCTCCCTCCCTTCCTTCCTTCCCTCCTTCTTCCCTTTCTTTTTTTTGAGTAGTTTATTGGAGATAAGAGTCTCACAGTGACTTTTCTGCCTGAGCTATCTCTGAACAGTGTTCTTCAGATTTCAGCCTCCTGAGCAGGTAATTATAGGTGTGAGCAACTGGCACCCAGGTTACATCTTCTTTTTTAAATATTCCAATTTGTGCAAAGCCTGGAGGTATGAAAATGTACAATTATTTGGAGAACCTAGATCAGACTCTAAGGGTAAACTACTAAATTAGGCAGGTTTGGAGGTTGGAGTATAAGACTGAATGTTTATTTTACCTTTAGGAAAGGCTTTGTTACATTTTCTTTTTTGAAATTAAAAAAATTAAATTGTTATTACAAAGGTGTTGTACAGAGGGGTTAATGTTACATAAGTCAGGAAAAGAGTACATTTCCCACTTTTTCCCTTCTGTCTCAATTCACAACTTGTATAGTTCATTTTGAACATAGTGTCTAGTGAGTTTCACTGTGACATTCGTTCACCTTTGTCCCTCCATTTTTGTGTGAAAGGCTTTATTTTTTTCATCAGAAATTTCTAGCTTAGTTGGTCCAGTTTAAACGAGTTAACCTCACTCATTTGTCTGTGGTTAGCTGGGCGGAATAGTTTTGTTCTCTGGGTGTTTGGTTCCTTGTTAGCTTCGGGCACAGAGATTACCGGGGTGATAACCCAGGTCTGTTTAGATTTGTTTGTCCAGAGACTGAGAGTAATGTGATTCACATGAGGACCTGTGCCTCACACTGCAGAGGACCCTAGGTATAGGAAAAAGTGGAGAATTGTGGTTATTTTTGCAGTCTGTTGCAGGAAGCTATTTGAATGTTTTGTAACCAATGAAAGGGTCAAGTTTATGTGTACACCAATCATTCTAACAGCAGTGGGAGAAAAAGGAAAGGAGGTAGAGTGGGCAAACTCCAAAAATAACCATCAGAAGGATTTTTCAACTGTAAAAGAAAAAGTTATCATAAAGCTCTTCTAACTTGCAACAGTGGGAGACGTTTCTGACCTTGCTCACTTAATTCTTCTCTACCTATCATCTCTAAGTAAGTTTCTGCCCTTGCCAGGCTATTAGGGTATTGTGAGGAAGAATAGAGAGAAAAGCTAAGTCTGAATGGAACTTGGAGATGATTTCTAGCATTCTTTTCTGGTAGTTTAGGAGAAGATGATGGTATGGTAAATGTTGTGATGTGCATGAAGTCAATGGGGGAAGGGAAACAAAAAAAATTATTAATGTTGTGTGTTAACTACCAACTCTATCATGTTCAAGAAATGTAGAAAATATATTTCAGTTTTTTTTTATTTGCCCTTCCAAATTCAGTCTTTCCTCATGTCTACCTGCTTTTCTCCCCATTCTGTTGATATACCATCATATCCATGGACTTTCTCCGCCCTGGCCCCTGGCCATGAATGAGGGTCTAGCAGGACATAAGAAAATTGAGCCTGTGGGGTGGGGAAAAAGAGGAAAACCGGCTAAGAATGTCAACCACCATTGTACACAGTCTTGTTACACATTGCTAATTTCCAATTTCATTCTGGACAAATTGACTCCTTGTCCAGATTTTCAAAATAAGTTCTTACGGCAAATATTATGAGGCAGGACGCCATGTTTTCATTTTGTAGATGAGAAACCAAAGTCCAGAGAGACGTTAATGAGTTACCTACTACTCAAAGTTCCTCCAAGGCTTTCTAAAACTACTCTGGAAGAGCCTCAGTTTTTGCCTCTGAAATTAATTTTGGAGTATTATAAACTCTTAGTAAGATAAACAGGGACTGGTTAGTGTTGATTTTTTTCTAGTCTTTATTCATAGGAATTAAGATTAAATTTGCTTTAAAAAGCTTTAAGAAATTCCTATAAAGCTTCTCAAGCAGAAGTTTTGGTGGGAAAACAAATAGAGGCAATAGCAAATCATGTCAATTGTTGAGAGAACAAGAATTCCAGTAATATCTCATTTTCCCTCTTGGTTGATTGAATGTAACTAAGTGCTAAACTTAACGAAAACTCTATTTTTTAAACTCAGGATTTGGAAGTATACAAATTTCACTTGTTCACTTATTTAAAGTTCACTTGTTCTATGATAGACAATTGACAAAAAATATCCCCAATATGGTAGAAATTCTCCCACAGATCCATGAATAAATAGTATCAGAGACACATCAGCTGACTACGTAAGCACAATAGTTCTGTATAATAGAAGAAATTTAAAATCACAAAAGTTTCATGACTTCCTTTTGCGTATATAATATAGTCCAGCTATTCTCTTGGATACCTGGATCTATGATTACATCTATCTTTTCCTAATAAATATTTAAATCTTTACTGCAAACTTTTCCTTTTGCCATTCTGGACTAGTATATGCTATTAACATTTGGGAAGATGGAGAGGTAAATTGAGAACAGCTGTGGGATGATGAATATTGATGTCGCAGGTATGATGCTCTGTCAGCCTGGGAGTGTCAGTAAATCAGCAGAGAAGTGGAATTGAACTCCATCTCTTCTCATCTTCTTACATACATTTTCTGAGGAGAAGACAGGATAAAATGAGCACCTTTCCCTTATCTGTCTGGCTAACAATTGCCATGATTCTCCATAGATAAAGTCATTCTTAGTGTCTATTGGTAGAGCTAGTTTGATATGAAATATTTATCAGTTGACCCACTTTCAATCTCTTGAGTATGGTGATTGGTTTGCAAATGATTTAGAATTCTTTCATCAAAGAAGTTAAGAGGTTTTCTCTTTTTAAAAATTCAGGCATTTGATTTCATTTCAATGTGTTCTATTTCTACATATGAGTGATATTCAGTAGGGCACCTTGCAGTTTTAAAAACATAATGCCTGTTTTTGTCTAGCTTCAGCAGCTGACTGTGTCATTACCAGCAGAAAACAACATCAAGGAAAGTCCTTGAACTGGGCAGACAGCTTCAACCAAGAATACTGGACGAAGCCCTAAACAAGGAGAAAACAATGTGATTTTTAAAGGGAAGAAACGTTCATTGATGTAAAATTATTAACTCCTTAGTGATAATGACATTTAAATCATCATTCACTGTCTTTCTAATTCCAAGTAAGGATGATTTTATCCAAATGTTAGAAGCAAGCAACTTATGCTGGATGGTAGTAGTTGAATAAATGGAAGATAAAATTTCTTACTAGAAATTGTTCTTAAGCCCAAACCTATATCATTCCCAGTTAAGTCTTCTCACATCTCACCTGTGATACATTCCAGGAGTCAGGTTCCTCTGAATTGCTGGAGAGTAGGTCCTGCTACATTTGAGAGTTTATGCAATTCCATAGAAGTCTTCAAATATTAATACATCTATAGGAAAATTATTCCTATATCAATTATTTTGGATAATTGGAAATATTAATATCAACAATTATTATCTAGTCATTTCCATTAATAAACATACTCTCACTTGTCTAGAATATGAACTTTTGGATGCATTTGTTTTAGGCTCAGAAAATTGTATGAGTTACGAGAAAATAATTTAATGGGCACTCAAATGGTTGATCAGTCCTTCCTTCCTTCCTCCCTTCCTTCCTTCCTCCTTTCCTCCCTTCTCCCTCCTTCCCTCCCTCCTTTCCTTTCTTCCTTTTCTTCTTTTTGCTGGTCCTGGGGCTTGAACTCAAGGGCTGCCACTGTCCCTGAGCCTTTCTTTGTGCTCAAGGTTAGTGCTCTACCACTTGAGCCACAAGGCAATTTCAGCTTCTCCTGAGTAGTTTATTGGAGCGAAGAATCTCATAGAATTTTCTACCTAGGCTGGATTTGAACTATGATCCTTAGATCTCAGCCCCCCCGAGTAACTATGACTACAGATGGCACTTGGCTTACACTTTCTTACTGCACTTTAAAAATCACCTTCAACCAAAATTTGACTGGATATAAAAATGGCCAGGACTATCCATTCTTCTATGCATGCCCTTTGCTGTGCAACTTTGCAGTTACTCATACCAACACATATGAGATTACCTCTTTAGAGTCTGCTCCAGCAACCTGAGTTCCAAAATGAAGCTGATGTCAGAGTTCAACTAGCTCCTGTGGACATGTTACCTGAACAAGAAAACCATTTTATAAGCCACTGAGACATTGCAGTTGTCTTTGACTTTCTTGCTATGTTGGGTCATACTTATATACTGTTCTACTGGCACTCATGCACTTATGCCAATGAAATGTGTACTCTATATATTGTTGGGAATGTAACATAATACAGTCACTTAGATAAGCAGTTTCTTTCATTTTTTTTGTAAAGATGATGTACAGAGAGGTTATAGCTATGTAAGTCAGGTAATCAGTACATTTTTGTCTGAACAATGTTACCCCCTTCTTCATTTTCTTCCTGCTTTTCCCTTCCAAATTCTCTCACCCCCAAAGTCAAACATGTACCTATGATATCAAACATTTATTCTGTTTCTGTGTTGTTTACATGAAAGGAATGAAAATATTTACCCAAGGAACTTTTGTTAACAATCATCATTAGCTAATAAATGGTCAAATACCAACCAACATGCCGATGGAAGAATATAATTAGGAAAACCACAGAATGGTTTTACTATTGCATAGTGAAACTATTAAGTAGTCTTAGTAAGGAGAAAATAATCACTGATCTAAGAAACAAATAAGTCAAGCATCACTGGCTTATGCCTGTAGTTCTATTTACTCAGGAGGCTGAGATCTGAGGACTATGGTTAAAACCATCCCAGGCAGGAAGTCTGTAAGATTCTTACCTGCCATTAACCACCAAAAATCTACAAGTAGAGCTGTAGCTCAAGCGGTAGAGTAGTAGCTTTGAGCCAGAAAGCTCAGGAACAGTGCCTACTCCCTGAGTTCAAACCCCAGGACTAGCAAAATACCAAAGTTTTAAGTGAAAAAAAAAATGAGACACAAAATATACATCATGTGTCATACATTTATGTGAATTTCCTAAAATTGTAGAGACAGAATTTTAGTCAGTGTATTCATGGGGCTAATAGTGGTATTTTTAGAGCAAGATTGTGGCAATGTGATCATTCAAAAATTATTAAACACATGATTTGCAATGGATGAGTTTTATGGTTATAAACCATAAGATATGAATGCCTATTTCAATGAAAATGAAAAATGTATCTAGATTTAATTTTCTCTGTCTTATAGATGTATATCTAACTATCTAATATACATTTCTTGCATAGATATCTCATAAGGACTTAAGAATTATACAAAATTAAATTGTGTGTTGTTTTTTTGAATCTTTCAATTAAGTTTCTGAACCATGGTGCTGACAGTATTATTATACAGAAAGTTACTTTAGCCAAGATAACTGTTTTTGTTCTCAACTATTTGCAACTTTTTAACTCTATTAAAATAGTAGTTTTATTGTTAAAGTTCATGGAGTTCATAAACTTTGTAAAGCAGAATGATGATTTTCATCATTGTGAAAGTTAAAATGTGTACTGTAAAGTATATGTAGCTACTTAAACTCAATAAAAACAGTGGCTCAGCATTATTGATTCTATTATTTGATTGTTCAGTGAACTAATTAGCTCTTCTTATTTGTCACTTAGATTTATTTGTACATCCAGCACTATTCTTACCCTGCATATTTGGAAAATTTTATTTGTTAAGGTCTCTTGAATGGCCAGAGACTAAAGGTATTTTTTTATAACCCTGGAAAAGAATACTTACAGTACAAACTTTTATATATACTTCATATGTACTTGGTGACAGGTACATATTATTGAACACAAATACACTAAATTCTAAACCATGCAACACTATAAACTCCCTAAAATATACAATGGAAAGATATACTTTTCATGAGGAGTTACTCCAGGTAACCGAGAGAGCTACAAAAGCTCAGGTGGTCTGAAAGTGTGTTTGGAATGGCACACAGAGATCCTTTGTTTCAAAGTCCCAGAATCTGCTACCGTCTTATCTTAGCACTTTAGCTGAAATCTAGTTTCTTGGATGCCAGTGAACAGCCCACAGTCCTTGGATCACTTTCCAGCAGCCTGACTTCAAACCACAAGCTTGACTTGCTTTCAATGGCAGTCTTTTAACTCACTCAAAGCACTAACTTAGGGTAGAAAATGCCTTGAAAACAAGCTCCTGAATAGAGAGTGATGACTATTAGACAGTGGTAGTGCTATGGCCTAAGTTCAAAAGGATGGGTTCTGCTCCCTGTGAGACATCTGTTTGTTCTCTTTCTAGTGCTGAAATATTACTAGTTATTTTCCATGGTATTGCTAGGCTTTGAAAGTGAAGATGTGGCCAATCTAGAGTCAAATTTGCATACCTGACTTTCCACAATTCTAGTAATTTTTCTTCTACAATGTATTTGTTCAAGTGACAACTCAAAAAAAAAGAGAATTTTGGGAAAGGAAGTTTATGATTTTACTCTTTCCTTCTATATGGCTCTAGTGTGACTTACAAGATAGCTTTACTGGGAGGCAACTCCTTAGCAATCCAAACCATTCTGACTTTTCTCTTCGTCTTGTATTTCTATATTCTCTTAGACACAGGCTATTATCTCTTGCACTATAGCTTAAGTCATTAGTTCTTGGATTCAGTGGAGGTTTCTGTTTATTTTTTCTGATTGCAAATTCATCTCCTTTCTGTTACAAATATATTTTTTCACTTCTGTAAGAATGTGCGACTAATTTCTTGGGTACTGTCCCTATTGGTTGTATGGAAACATCTTCTTTGCATGAGTATCCTGGATTTTTATCTCTTCTTTTGAAGACATTCCTTAAAACTGAGCTGAAGTCATTATAAAAATGCAATGTTCAATTGAATGCTTTGGTAGGCTAAAAAGCAGCTGCACACACATACACACACACACTGTCTCACACACACACACATTCACACAATTATTTTTGTTTTACTCTGATGAATACAACACGATTTTGAAAAATTCCAGCGAAGGCTCAAATAGATGTCTATTTAATTGCTAACTGAACTTTTATAAATCCTACCTAATACCTCTTCTGAAAAGTCTTGAGTTGTAACATTTAACAAGACAGTTAGATTTCTGTCAAACACTCCAGAGATTGATTTTAAAGTTTATTTTTCTCTTTTTCATGGTAATTGACACTTAGATATGCTATTTGGTTTTTGTTTCCATAAACATAACGGACTTTAAATCTAGTACTTTTGGATGGCAAATTCTTTCTCAACTAACAAAGCTGAAGGTAGTCCCCTGCATTTATCTGTCCTGAAAATGCACTAGGTGTCTGGAATCACTTCATTAGAGAAGCAAAATCTTTTGAAAAGATGACATATAATGATCAACATCAGCAGGTTTCTTGTGAAAATTTGCTTTTGAGCAAAATTACAGTTTATGTTCTGCTTTGTACAATTGGATTATTTCTACTTGTATTCAAAGTTATAATTTATACCCCCAGATGTGACATTAACATCATTGCTTAAGTTTAAAAATTATGTTATGAAATATTTAAGGCAAACAAAAAGATAGGAATAAAAATGTCCTTTCTATATATCCTACTAAGAATGTACAGCAAAACCATTGCCTTCTTGTCACTCAACGAAAATATTTATCTAGTTTTGTCATTAACTTGAAACCAGGCTTTGCTGAAATTTAAGTTTGTTTCCAATTTTTATGGACTAGTTTTTCTTACTTGTGTATTCTTTATTTTTATTTTTTATTTTTGCCAGTACTGGGGCTTGGACTCAGGGCCTGAGTACTGTCCCTGACTTCTTTTTGCTCAAGGCTAGCACTCTGCCACTTGAGCCACAGCACCACTTCAGGCTTTTTCTACATATGTGGTGCTGGGGAATTGAACGCAGGACTTCATATATACGAGGTGAGCACTTTTACCACAAGGCCATATTCCCAGTGTGTATTCTTTTTGTACATTTAAATTTTTTATTCTAACTCAAACTATGTAACAAAGTATATTGAAAGAAGTATGTTATAGCTTTCTTTCATTTCCTTTTTCTTCTACAAATTACTGATTGTACTGGCTTTTCATTTGTTCCCCAATTTTCTTTTGACACATATAAACAAATCTCTAAAAGCATTTGCAGATTTGAATTTCCTTCCTTACACAAATATTATTTCCATTTAATAATGTAACTTGAACGTCACATTAGAGTCAAACCTAGAGATCTTTCACCTATGGCTCCATAATATTACATATTTAGACTGAACCTAAGTTTATTAACTAACTCCCTACTTATGTGCAACTATATTGCTTCTAATATTTTGCTATGAATAATCACACAGTAAATAACAGTGCACACAAAATGTAGATTTTTGAAGTAAGGAGAGTAGCAAGAGTCACTATTGAATACTTTTTACTTTAGTGGGTAGGAAGGATTTTGAAGGGATGTTGATTTCAGATCTTGCTTCTAGTCATTCCGAACTTGGTTTGCATTTAAATTTCCTCCAGCTTGTCTTTTCTCATTTATTACAACTCCTATCATCCATGAATAATAATTAAAAGATTCAAATATACTTTTGAAAACATGATTTGCCTGACCTGTGCTTTCACAGTAAAAACAAATTATTGCATAGTATTAAAGGAAATGGATTAATGGCCAAGAAAGGATGGTTGTCAATTTCCTGTTGTTTGTTTTCTTTTCTCTCTCTCTCCAGTTGTGAAATGTATTGGCCAGGTCTTTCAATAGTGACTTGGCCCAGAACAAAAATTACACATTCCATTCTTATAAGCACATGATGTACCAGAATGTAAAAGTGGCTCTTTATTAGGATGAATGGTTGCTACTGATGTTGCTAACACTTATCTGGGCTACCTTGTGCACGGTGCATTGTTTATTTTCCTATAAAGAAGTCTGTTTAGGAAACATTTAGATCTGCACCAGTTGTAATAGCAGTCTCCTTTTGACAGGAAGAAGACAGCAGAGATCAACCCCATGGGTGAATCCAGAAGGTTCTGTTGAGGTGTTATCAACTTCCTGGTTATGAACACAGAAGGTTCTCATTTTCTTTAAATCCTCTGCCTGAATTACAGCTGTGTAACTTAGGATAAAATCAAAGTTCACCTTAAGTTATTTCGGATTGTTTGAAGGGTTGACCCAAAGTGGTTAAGCTGCACAGAATTTTATATCTCAATCAAATAAGATAATTGATGTTATCAAGACAAGGTCATCTCAATATGCAGTAGTGATTGGTAGGAAGGGAAGCTGAAAGTCTACAGTTCCAGAACCACCTACAAGGAAAACCAAGGGAAAAACTATGAGTAAGGAGGAAGTCTAAAAATAATAGGAAGAGATAATCTTAATTACATCCATCCAGATTTATCTGAGATTAGAAAGAAATGGAGAGAGAATCTGAAATCAAATGGCAGTAAGTAATTTATGCTTCTGTGAAAAATTTGCCTCTGTTCTATGTAGTTGCCTTTTTTTTTTTTTGTCAGTTAGTTGTGAGGCTTGAACTCTGGGCCTAGGTGCTGTCCCTGAGCTCTTTAGCTCAAGTCTAGTGCTCTACCACTTTGATTCACAGTGACACTTCCAGGTTTCTGGTGGTTAATTGGAGATAACGGTCTCATGGACTTTCCTACTGGGCTGGCTTTGAACAGTGATCCTCAGATCTCAGCCTCCTGAGTAGCTAGGATAACAGATGTGAGCTATCGTGTTTTCATTTCTAATGGCACATCTTTATTTATGACTATAACTACAAATTATCTATTTTGAATAGAGCTGAAAGTACAGGTTTCATTCTTTCCTTAGCTTTCCTCTGTTCCTCTCTTCTTTAGTTCTTTTAGCATAAACATTTTAGTTACCCTGTCACATGCACTGTGGTATATATTGGAGGTCTTTTTCTTTTTCTTTTTCTTTTTTTGACTTCACTTAAATGTATTCTGTCAGAAAAGTTTCAAAACAATTCAATTTCAACATACAAATTGTAAATGGTAAAGAAGGTTAAAAGACTGAGTGGATAAGACCGAGGGATGAACAGATTTTAAAAATATTTGAGATTGTAATTAATCACAATGAGAGGTCTTTATTTGGATCCTGATCCAGACAAACCTACTAAAAATTACATGCCCATTTATGATATTTCAGACAAGGTAAATTAGAACATTTGCTAGGTAGGTACTTGTTTTGACAATGGTACTGTGCTCATGTTTTCTGAAAGTCCTCATTTTGTAAGTAGAAGCTGAAATATTTGTGTAAAGAAACTTTGAAAACTAAGTTCACAAACAATAGGGTATTTTTAGCTTTGTTACATTTCGGGTACAAATGGGTTAAATTATAATCAGCCTTTTTCCTAGTCTACGATGTTATAGCAGAATTAAGACAATAGATAGCATAACTGAGAGTGGATCATTTCTAATAAAAGCAGAATACTATAGTCTTTATCATCAAAACAACTATTGTTTAATCCCACCAGAATATATGTAAAAGGTGCAATGTCAAATATATGGTACAGACAGTTATTTTATATATTTAACTGGTTTTAAGCACAGATACTGTCTACGCATGTCAGTGGGATTCCAATATTAAATGTGAAGAAAATGTGTCTTGCTGATAATAAGCACAGATCTCACCATTCTGGAAAATGTCATGTTATTGGTGAAAGTCTTCTTTTGCATGTTTTGATATTTTTCCAAAAAATAATGTGCCTTGCAGTAGCGATTAAAAAGCATATTTGGAAATGTGTTTGGCACAAAACATTGAGTTTTTAGTTGAAGTTCATTATAAATAAATGATCTAATTATTTCTAGCTTTTGAGTTCCATTTCTGACAAACTCAAAACTCTGTACCTCACCATCTGTGAGATGAATAGAGAAAAAATTATATTACCTGTCGCTACAGTTCCATAATTCTGTTTTGGCTTATAATAGCATACATTTTTGTGAAGCATTAGTTTAGTAATTTCCCTTGGTAGTCGAACTATGAGAGGTTTTGAAGTTTAGTTGGAAAAGAAGAGATGCTGTTAATTGTATTTTTCTCTTAAGAAAAATGTCTTATTTGCTTTACTTAACTGCTATAGTTCCTTGGTTATGTGCAGCCACCAAAGCACAGGATGCTTGTAAAAAAAAAAAAAAAAACAAACGACTGGCGTGGCAGTTAATTAATGCTTTATTTGAATTTTAACAACTGTGTCAATGGAAGGTACATTAGATAAGAAGAATTGTTCTAAATGAATGGAAAGAGCATGGCTTGGTCTTTGTAGATGACAGTTAAGGATAAAAGTATTCTGATATTTAATGGAACATTTCTCTTCCATTTAAGAAATATTAACTAACGATGAACCATCAAGTTCTTGGTTTGGAGCCTTGAAGAAAAAGCTAGTAAAGATAAACTTTTTTTTAGGAGTTTTTTTTTTTTTTTTTTTGGCCAGTCCTGGGACTTGGACTCAGGGCCTGAGCACTGTCCCTGGCTTCTTCTTGCTCAAGGCTAGCACTCTGCCACTTGAGCCACAGCGCCACTTCTGGCCATTTTCTGTATATGTGGTGCTGGGGAATCGAACCTAGGGCCTCATGTATACAAGGGCAAGCACTCTTGCCACTAGGCCATATCCCCAGCCCTTTTTTAGGAGTTTTTAACTGATCAGATGTGAAAAAAAATACTTTACACAAAATTAACTACTGTATGCTACAGAATATGCTGGATGACAGAGATTATAGTCAGATCACTAGATGAAGAGATGTTTTCTGGATGAGAGTATGTCTAAAGATGAGGCTCTGAAAAGAGAGTTCCACAAACTGGTGTATGCGAACAAGCGTCTCTGTTGAAATTGTTGGATGCATATAAACAAATCACAGTATGACTTATTAGAGCCAAATATAGGCATGTAAAGGAGAGCAAGAACTTGGGAAGTTTTAACCCTCTATGGTGTCCTATGAAACTTATTCAACACTCCTTTCCAATCCTATGAAACATCCTATGATGTTTCATCATTAATATGATGGATACAGTTATGCTTTATTAGGATAAGGAAATGCTCTTATTTTAGTAGGTTTTTAAGAGGCTATATTGGGTAAATTTTGTCAACTGCATTTTATATACCATTTGAGAATAGCAGAGATTTTCCCCTCTTTCTTTATAAATATGATCAATTACCATAATGGAGAGAGAGAGAGAGAGAGAGAGAGAGAGAGAGAGAGAGAGAGAGAGAGAGAGAGAGAGAGAGAGAGAGAGAGAGAGAGAGTGTGTGTGTGTGTGTGTGTGTGTGTGTATGTTGATCTTGGAGCCTGAACTCAAGGCCTGGGTGCTATTCCTGAGCTTTTTTGTGTGCAAGGCTAACAGTCTTGCACTGAGTCACAGCTCCAATTTTAGCCACTGCTTCCCAGCCTCAGTGGAGACTTTAATAAGTTAAGCTTGTATTTCTAGGATAAATGAGAAATTATACTTCAGAAGACAATTGCTTTCCATGTTGATGGATTCTCCATTTAAGTTTAGAGCTAACTATGTGTCCATATAAGCCAGAATATGGTCAGTTTTTAAAAATGTTTTTGATACATTTTAAAAGATCATATACTTTGCATAAATTTGTTAAAATATTCTATGTATGTTTATAATATCATTTATTAATCACATCAGTCATAGTGATGAAATCTTCTAGGTTCTTACAGAATTTTTTTTGTCCACTTCACTATTTCCGAGATAGGTAATATTTGTGTACCATAACTTTGGATTTATTTGCATATTATTTACTGCAATTATTTATTATCTTCAGTTGTACAGGTAAATTAAATACTTTTCAGATGATTAAAAACTAATAAATATTGTAAAGTATGAGGTATAAGATGCAGAAATTTCTTGAGAAATAAAGTCTTACGAATCAAAAAGCTATTCATTGATTTTCTTTTACAAAAATTCAAAATAATAAGTTAATTATAAGTTAAGCAAAAAAAAATCACCTTAGAAGAGATGATATATCTAAATTATTTTTCCATCATAGAAAATCAAAGGTTAATAAGGTTGAAGGATTAATAGATAGCTTTCTGAGACTATTAATTAGAGATAAATATACGGTTGTAGCTATAAGCAGGTATATGAACCAGAATTCCTTGGATTACACTTACTAGTCATGTGACCTTGGTTTAGTTACTTGATCTTTTTCTACATTGGTTTTTCTCTATAAAATGAGTACCCACACATTACTACCCTGTGGATTTTAATGAAGACTCAGAGTTAATTTGATGATGAACTTAGAACTAGGCTGGAAATATGATGAGTTATCATGAAAAATTTGACCATTAAATACAAACAAAATCTAAAATGCAAATAACTAGCTATAAAAGTTTCGAAGGTTGTTTCTTCTAGTTGGAAGCTTTAAGTGCCTAATGTGTAGAGCTCCAATAGTGCTAACTTTATTAGAAGGCTCATAATATTGTTCCATGTTATTGTGTGAATGTAGAACTTAAGTAAAAGTAAAAATATTAACATTTTCAAAGCTATAAGTTGAAACTCATACTTTAAAAATAGCTTTGTATTTTAGTTCATCGGGAATCATCAGAAGCCAGTGGGAAGAACCTACCTTTCTTGAGTGGGCAGCATGGAAGATCCTTGGTTCCTGTAGGAACTCAATAAATATTGATTGGTTGTTTGCTCTATAATTCAGTTGTCTCATCATGCTGGTTGTATCCTTTCCAACTAAAGAGTAAACACCTGTCAAACCTAGGGTTACATGACTGATGAACATCTACATGCAGGAATACATTTATAAAGTCCTCATGTTCAACAAACTTGCTCAAGAGCACCTTGACACTGGTGTAGAATTTAGGTAGACTTATCAAAAAGGAAAGACTGAACTGGAAACAAGCAGGAAAAGAATACTGTAGGAACTATAGAAAATGAAAATGGTGAAATACAGAGAAACCATACACTGGGAACTAAGCATTTAAAAGCATTTAGGTGTTTTTTGATTGTGTAGAGAGAGAAGGAAGTTCAAGTTGCCCTACTTGCCCTAGACAAGACTTGGATGGCCATACATGTGTGGTGATATGATCATGGTAGGCTTTGGAGTCATCTATTTTAAGAATTTCAGGATATCAATTGTGGGAACCTTTCCTTGGAAACACAAGAGGTCCTCTATTCAACATCACGTATTTGCTTATATGGGTTTCACGTTGCAGCTTGCATGCCCCATGTTTGTTATCCCTTGTCTAGAGCCTTGTATACTGGCCACTTAAATAGATGTAGCTCAGTCTTGGGGATCAAGGCATGGAAGGTATTAGAGTTTTTGTTCAGAAATTTAAAGGCACCTGATTAGAGAACACTATTAGGTGTTCCATGATTTGTCTTTGACAATTTTTTTCTCTTAACATTCTATCGTGAAAAATTTCCAATGTATGGTAAAATGAACATTTAGAGAGAATTATTTTTGGGAGGATTATTCAATTGTTTTTTATATATCAGATAGGAATTGGAATTTAAGGCTTTTTTTTTTTTACTTAGTACACTTTGTCCAGCTTTGGATGAGGCCTAATATAGTTTGTTTTTTGGTCTCTTGAACATTAAAAATTAAGTGTCTATTTGAATATAATGTTATGAAATGCACATGTTGATGAACTCCTGAATTATGGCATAAAAATGCTATTCAAATATATTTTTTGCACTGTAACTATAAACTAGTAGTAAAAAGTAAAAATGCTTCATAAACAACAAAATAAAACCAAAAAACACACTTGGTTGTTTTGAGTGTGAATATATGTTCTTTTATTCAGCAGGTCTGATGCTTTTATGAAAAAGGCCTTTAGGAGATCATTATTTTAGACTTTGCTTCATATTTGCATAGATCATACTTTCTCATTATTTTGCTTGTGAAAATACAATTGTTGAAGGAAGCAATATACAGGCTAACAATAAAACGGTAACTGAGTTGAATGCAAAGTAATCTTTTCTGATTTTCCTTTGTGGATAGATATGATTATGTGATCCCACTTGCATATTTTTCCCCACAAAAGAAGACTTTTGTATATCTCCCTAGTCTGTCAATCTTCCATATTAGTCAGTAGTTTTTAAATCAAGTGAGTCTTCTTTTTAAATACGTGCCTAAAGGTGGTTTCTTCTTTTTCATTTTCTTTAGATAATTATACATAGGGGTTTCAATTTAACATGTCCATTTATGTGTATAATGCATTTTGATCAATCTCACCTCCCTTCCATAAAGTTGGCTTCTTACAAACCATAATAATAATTAAACCATGACAAGCACCTTGATTAAAAAACAAAAAAAAATAGCAAAAAAGCAACTAGCTCTAGACTATGCTGTTTTCTGTGGGTATAATATAGTTAAATCACTTTTTTCTTGAAATATTATTAAGTGATTTTAAATAATTATAGCAACATTTAAGGGAAACTGTTGACATTTTAAATTTATGAAATTGCTTTTTAAATGTGCATAGAATATAGTGTCATTGTTCCTAAGGCTATAAGCATTGAACCCAAACTAATAACTGTAAGCTACCCAATGCCACACCTGACAGATTGTGATTTTCTGCATAAGTTCTCCTTTGGACAAAGATACTGAAACTAGAAAATACATAAATTTATATGCATACACACATACACACTTCAATTTAGGTTTTGTTTTAATTTTTAAGGAATAAAAAATTAACTTTACTTGGAAAAATTATATTAAGTGAAATAAGTCAGACCTATAGAAACATAGACTGAATGAGTTCCCTCATTTGTGGGAGCTAGAATGTGCCCATAAATCTGTAAGCAAACACATTGGGTGGTATCCAAGTAGTTATAAATGCATTAACTGAAGTACAGTAGACTATGGAAGGCACTATAATACAATTCTTTAGAAGGACTATGTCAAAGTCCAACAAAATAAGTACCAGGAAATGGGTACTGGCTAGAGGGGAAGGGGCGAAAGGATAGGGGAAGAAGAATGAACAGGGAAAAGGAATAGATTGCATATACCACAGATTTGAGAAAGGAAGGGAAGGAGGTGGGTTGAACGGGCATGGAGACATTGAAGGGATGACACAGACTGATGTATTATATACATAAATTGCTTGATAAATTAGCATGAACACTCAATACACAGCCTAAAATTAAGATAAGAAAGGGAAGGGATGGGTTGGGAGGGGTGGATGAGAATGGTAAAAGGGGTGACACTGATCAAGAGATACTGTATTTGTAAACTTCTTGGTTGAATGGCAACTCCTCTGTATAACTACTTAAAAGTATTCAAAAATTCAACTTTAAGGATGAAAAGGATGAATATGTGAAACAACTTATAGGAAATTACTTATTTATAAATACATACAAATGTATATGCATGTACATACTTCTTTTCTGTGTGAAATTAAAAGTGGCTTCCAAAAATATCTTATTTGCTTTTCTTCCTCACAACCCCAAAGTGCAACACGATAGAATTCAAAGGGGCTTTTTTGAACACTCACAGGAAAGTCAGAGAACTATGAAGACCATTAATTTTAACTATGAGCACACAGCTCTTTTGTGTATTAATCTCCTCTATCATTTTTCTTATCACACTTACATTATCACAGAGCACAGGATAGATTTTTTTAATCTTTCTTTTGCTCTCTATGCCAGGCAGGTGGCTGACTCTTGATCTTACAATATATGTCATTTTCTGTGATGAGTAACTATTGAGTTTTTTTTTTCCTGTGATGTAATTGGAGACTTAGCACCTTTTTCCACAAAAGACTTTCTCAATATAGCACTTACTGTTATCTGCTCTGGAGGGTTAGGTTAAAATCTGAGGGAAATAACATCTCTCCTCTATTGAGTTTTGTTTTTGATTGGCACGTCCAAGATTTTTGTCTTAGTCCTTCATAATATAGTTAGCATCAGCACCAAAGACTCCCTTGTTTTAATTATTTACCACAGTAAGATCCCTCTAGATACAGACTGTTTTCCAAGGACTTCACAGTGAAACATTTGTTAATAAGATAATGCCCTTTTGTAATTACTATCTCTTTTGAAGTGAATGTCTGAGAAGGATCCAGGTTGTTTGCCTTTGATTCACACATCCTAAAAAATCCACAGCACCGTGGGAGTTAAATATCATTAAAAGACATCACAGTTCTGTATGGACCCTCTGAACACCCATCATCAGTCTAAAATGTCATTTTAAGGCTTCCAAAATTGTGCTCACTGATGTTAACATGGAACATAAGATTGTGCTGTTCCTATCTGAGTGATATTAAAGATTTCTTATTGGCTCTTTTGGTCCTCAGTAGGATTTTGAAAAACAATTTATTAGGAGCTAATATTTTATTCATCTGTGTTTCAGAAACTGTAGAAAATCATTTATACTTGATTATGCTTTCGAGGATCCTAATGTTATCATTTTAAGGTACCAACTCAGAGAGTAAAATCATTAATGTGTTTAGTTTTATAGATGAAATCCATGAGGTCTTAAAGACTCTAGGTATTCCATAGTGGTTCTAAGGACATTTAAAGTTCATTTTGTAGAGAAGCTAAAGCTTGGTGGTAGTTTCTTGGCTTAGAAGAATTTATACAAAGGCCCCTATCTGTGGGATGCTTGTGTGTTTTGCTGTCTAGATTTCCTTCTTTAGAAGGAGGTAAGTTTACAAAAGGTTCTTGGGAGTTTACATTTGGGAGTTCCATCTTATGCTTCTCTTAGCTTTCTCTTTTTTTATATCCCCTTTGTTTTTCTGTTTAGCCTCTCATGTTTTAGGCTTATACCTAAAACTCTAGAATGTTATTTCTACGAGTTGTTTTGTTAATATAATTCATTTATACAAAAAAAGAAGTATTCCCAGTAACTTGTTCAAACTGATCAACTATGCTGATTGTCATGATCATAGCCATACTTTACTTATGGACTAACATTGCCTTTGAATATTGTACTAGGTCCTTTAGAGAATGTCCTGTGATAATTAACACAACTTCACTAACTATGCATGGAGTCTCAGGCATTGTTTGTGATGACATAAGCAATTAGAAGTGGAGATAGACTCTGCCCCTGAATCTTGTAACTCCAACCCTATAGAAAATTTTATAAGCTCCTTCTCATTCAAAAGTTATTGCCTAGAATGTGTCCTCATGTGAGGTCCAGATTCTTATCAATAGTTACATCTGAACAAGCAAAGTTGGACAGTAGAGTAGCCAAATAGAAAGAAGTACTGTATCTCTGTTCATGGCAGAGTGAGCCATGCCGTGCCCTACACTCACTTCATATTTATGATAGCACCAACCACATATGCAAGTATAAGAGAACCCGTCTTATTCATGTCTATGGAAATGAAGATGTTGTAAGATATGAACTCTAAAATGTATGGCCAAAGAAATCAGGAAAGGTGAGTTGATTCCCCTATTCAGAAAAAGTTATATGACTAATAGAATAAAGTTGACATATTTGACTTCTCTGATCATTTTCACTGAGTAATATTAAACGCTTTCAACAATTGACTAGTTGTATTGTATTTCACTGCTGTCTACTAAGTTTTCACAAGGTTAGCAGTGTAAAACAATATGAATTGCTATGTCATGGATTAGAAAGGCATGAATTAGGATCTCCCACCAAGTTGAAATCAAGACTTCAGTTGGGGTTGCAGTTTCATTTGAGGCTCGTTGAGATTTTGAGATTTCTTTTTATCTAAACTAAGTCAGTCTGTTTGCAGAATTCAGTTACTCGAGGCTGGAGAACTGAGGCCTTTGTCCCCACAGGCTATCCTTCTACCACTGTGTTCACAGCAAGCTGTTGTGAGCTGCATTTCCACCATAGCCTGGGGAGTATGTTTTTGTGTCTGCTTTAGATTTCTCTGACTTCTCCTATCTCTAATTTCCAGACAGTGCTCACCTGGTTAGGCCAGGTCTACTTTAGATAGCCACCTTTTAAATTAACTTAAAATTACCAACCTACAGACTTTAACTGCAACTGGATAATGCATCTTTGCCCTATGATACAATCTAATTGCAGGAATGATATCTTATATTCCTAGACTTTGTAAAATGAAGAGATTATGTATGTACAGAAAGAGATGGGAATCTCACAGTCATTTAGAATTCTCTCTACCATACTAGGGCATAAGAGATTTTATGACAAAATATTCAAAATAATAAAATTAAAATTTTCAGGAGAGTTTTTTTTTTTGTTCATTTTAGTTTTTTTTTATTGAGTAGTTTTTAAAAAGCTGTGTATTTTCCTTTGGGGATTAAGAAACAGTACTTGATTCAGGAATTAGCAGAACTACCCTCCCCTTTTCTTTTTCTTCATCCAAATGCCCTAAGGCCAAACTAAGTGAGAGCTGGGCTTTGCCATATTGTGCTGTCTAGAGCATTGTTTGTTGTTATTGCCTGTATTAATATGCACAATTCATTTATCTTCCTCACTCTAAGGAATCATAGCAGAACTCGTAATTTATGTCAATAATTAAACAATCTATTTGATACTGAGAGACAGGTATTTGGTATTTTGTTGAATATTACTCCTGTGTCTGACCTGTGTCAATGTTTGCACATGTATTTTTTGCCTGAAAGTAGATAGAAGTTTCTTTGACTTAAAAAAATCTTGTTTAACTTTGCTATACAACATACTTATAATGTTCTTTTCTGATCTACCTGAAGATGGGATCTAGTTTAAGGGTTTGCCACTTAAATTTGATTCTTTTGTTATCAATTGTTAGCTTTCAATATTATTGGGATCATTAGCCAATAGGAAATGTAAACATTGACTAGTAAATAGTAAATGTTTATCAGCAAATGCTTACTCTTAAAGCTAAATTGTGTTTTCAAATCAGTTGAAGTAACTTTATATTTATGTATTAGAAAATGGTTAATAAAATGCATACAAAATCAATGGTAATTTTAGATCTGAAATTTACTTCTGAAGTGATAAGGATTAAAGTCTGAAATGCATTCTTCCATATATTTTAAGTCCTAAGTTAAGAATATCTTAAATATCTTCTTTGTGCTCAAGGCTGGATCTCAACTACTACAGCCATGGCACCACTTCTGACTTTTTTTGAGTAGTTTACTGGAGATATGAGGCTTAAGGATTTTCCTGCTGGGCTGGTTTTGAGTCATGGTCCTCAGATCTCAGCTGCCTGAGTAGCAAGGATTCCAGGCGTGAGCACCGACACCCAGATGATTCCCTTCTTTGTGCATAGGAACCAGTGTTGGATGCAGAGAGCTTCATAGCCTGTGAAGTGAAAAGTTCCCCCGTGCTCTCCCGCCCACTTGTATTCCCAGGGGAACAAGTGTCCAAACCGAAGGCTCGTGCCACATGTAAACCCAGGACGCATTCGAGAGTGGGAGGTGCGAACAGAACCCTGGTTCCACATTGGCAAAGAGAGAACTGAAGGAGCTATTCACACTGCCAGCTGTTCTCAGTGCGTACAGACTCCATTCCGTAGCAGTTCGCCTCCCTGTGAAGAAATATGGAAATTTTGTGATTTAGATGGTCTGGAATTAAGACTTATTAGCAAACATGTCAGGATACAGTATTCAGGAGCAGAAAGCAGAGCTTTCATGCCCTGTCCAACAGGTCACCTCCTTTATGGTGCAGTCCTCAGCTCCTCCTCTCTCTGGGAAAGCTGGGAAAGCTAGGAAAGCTAGGGATAGGTTTAGAACTCTACTGCTTTGGTTTGCTCAGTTTCTTTGTGTTTTTCTGACATCCTGCTTCAATTTAACATGACTTCTAATGCTTTTCAGAACAGACTGTTCTTATTGATGGAGCCCAAATACTCATCTCAAATTAATTAACTAATTAATTAACCATGTTTGTAGTACTGGGGCTTGAACTCAGGTCCTCACACTCTTGCCTAGCTTTTCGGGTCAAGGCTTGCACTCTACAAAACTTGAGGCACAGCTCTACTTCTGAAAACAGATCTTTATATGGCTTTCAGGATGAATTTTATGACTAGAAAGGGATGAAAGAAAAATAAAATAAAATTGTGTATGTCTTCTACCTTCCCCACCTGCCTTCCAACTGTATTCCATAATATTAGATTGGGTCCCGTAGCTTTTCTGAAAAAGTAAGGAAAACATCCCTATTCTGGAAGACGTGCTGAGAGCATAGTGCTTGGAAAGAATGATTGTGGCTGTGCAGTACTTGCATGTCACATCCCCTCTGGTGTGAAGAGGTTTGCTGAAGCGTTCATCTGGCATGAGCTCACAGAGCTTTATCACCAGCTGTCATGGCCCACCCTGAAGTGACTCTTCTAAACAGGCTCAGAGAATTGACTTTCCATGATTTTCAAATACACACAACATCTCAAGTTAGCTACAGGCTATGTTTCACTCTGAATATTAGGAGAGGTTGAAAACAAACCTCCATTAAAACGTTCCTGAGTTCCTGAACATACATCAGCTGGAGATTCAGGCTGATGTAACAGCCAGCTTATTTTAAATGAATTCATTTCTAGTATGTTTCATCATCTTTCCCAGTATTTGATTCATCTGATCCCACTCATTTCTCCCCTGTGTGCATGAACACACACATGCACACACACACACACACGCATTAACTCACGCACTATGATCATAAAGAGCGGTTTATGGGAAGAACACAAATAAAAATACAGATTATTCTTAATTTATGATGAGGTCACATCCTAACAAATGTATCCAAAGTTGAAAATATCCCCAATAAAAAACATGTATATGATATACCCTGAATCTACTCACATCATAGCTCAGCAACCCAGCAAACTGTAGGGGATTGTTTGGTTGTTTCCCTTCCTGGTCTCATGACAGAGGAAAGTTGAAGCTTATTAATATTGCTCAGCATTAAGAATACTGAACTGCATGTTGTTGGTCTGGGAAATGGTCAAAATTCAATGCGCACTTTGCATTTTGTTTGTAACACTAAGTATAAACAATTAAGTGGAAGCATTGTAAGTTGAGGATGATGTATAATTGCCTTACCAAGAATTATTTTTAAGGGGCTGGGGATATAGCCTAGTGGCAAGAGTGCCTGCCTCGGATACACGAGGCCCTAGGTTCGATTCCCCAGCACCACATATACAGAAAACGGCCAGAAGCGGCGCTGTGGCTCAAGTGGCAGAGTGCTAGCCTTGAGCGGGAAGAAGCCAGGGACAGTGCTCAGGCCCTGAGTCCAAGGCCCAGGACTGGCCAAAAAAAAAAAAAAAAAAAAAGAATTATTTTTAATGATGTAAAGTATAAACCCTAAGAAAAAATACTGGAAGGAGAAAACTATCTTATAATTACAGTCCTAATCATTGTGGAGCGGGATAGGCTACAGTGACTCATGCCTGTAATCCAAGATCCTCAGGAAACAGAGATCTGGAGGATAGTGGTTTTAGGTCAGCCTGGGGAAAAAGTTTCATGAGACTGTATCAGAATATATCTTGGGTTCAATGACATATACCTCTTATCCTCGCTGAAACCTGGAGGAACCCAATTCTAGGCCAATCCAGGCAAAAAGGTCAAGAGATCCTCATCTCAACAGAAAAATCTGGGCATGCACCTGGGTGGCATGCACTTGACCTCTCAGGAATGGTGGGAAGACTAAATAAGAGAAATATGGTCTAGGCTGGCCTGGGTGAAAAGTGAAACTTTATCTTACACTTGGCTTAAGTGATAGAGCACCTCCCTAGAAAGCATGAAACTATTGGCGTTCAAACCATGGCACTATCAAAATGTTAGTGTGAATTTTTAACAAATAATAAAAAGCAGGCTAGGAATGTGGCTTAGTGGTAGAGTGCTTGCCTAGCATGCATGAAGCCCTGGGTTCAATTCCTCAGCACCACATAAGCAGAAAAGGCCAGAAGTGGCGCTGTGGCTCAAATGGTAGAGTGCTAGCCTTGAGCAAAAAAAAAAAAAAAAGAAAAAAAAGCCAAGGACAGTGCTCAGTCCCTGAGTTCAAGCACCAGGACTGGCAAAAAAAAAAAAAACAAAAAAAAAAAAAACCCAAAAAAACCTAGAAATAAAAAAAATATATATAAAACAAAATAAGATGAAGAAAGAAATAATGGTATCACTATGCTGATTTATGTTCTAGAATAACTTGATTAGATGCTTGGCTGAAATGTTCCAATGATTGCTCCTAATTTGTAGCTAAAGATTGACTTACTGGTATCGTGTAGAAGTCACTCACATACTTCCTAAATGATTGACATTGGTGACAATTTGTCACACAGTTCACATAGGATTTCTCTAAATCATACCAAGCCCCTAGGAGAAGCATTCTTAGTCTTTGCCTTAGTAAAAGTATAGAGTATAATTATTCACTCCAACTAGTAGCCTATTATCTATGCTTCTCTACATTTTAGATTTATCCATATCTATCTGAAGAGGACCTTTTGAATCTCATGCTTATCAATAAAATTTACTCAAATATATTTATGAGCTTCAGATATGGAGCTGAGCTCTGAGATGTAGTAATAATCAAAAGAGCCAGACTTTTTGTACATGGAACTTACAGATTGGTTTGGGGACACAAGATTTTAAAAAATGTTAATCATTATACAAATAACCAAACAGAATAATTGTAACTTGTAACTTGCTATAATGGAGATAACAAGATAATAACAAGGAGAGTCAAAGACTAGGAATGGAGGTGAGTTGGCTTTTCCATGGTGAAGAAATAGAGCCTCTATTCATAAATAAAACTTTCATAGTCAATTGACATGTAAGAATAAGCTACCTTGAGATTCATTTTCTTTATTTTTCTCTGAATAATTATTTATTTATTGTCAAAGTGGTGTACAGAGGGGTTATCGTTTCATATGTAAGGCAGTGGGTACATTTCTTATACAATTTGCTACCTCCTCCCTCATTTTCAATAATAGAATACTGGTTTATTCTTAACCAATTAATCCACTGTTAAATAAATTAATAAATTAAAAACAATCCAGTATTAGAGAAGTCTCAAGGTGGTGAGACTAGATAAGGAAACAATGGGAACTGAGGCTGTATTTGGGACTAGCTTTTCCTTTGAGGCATTTGTTGATCCAAAGTGAGAAACAAGTTAGACACTTGGCTTAGACAATGAGAGGCTCGACAAAGATTGATCAAATCTCTGCTTTCAAAAATAAGGACCCTAATAAACAACTGCAGTTTTGGTTGGAAGCCTAGAGGGCTAATTTCTAAGAGTGAGGGTTTACTAGTAAAAACATCATAAAACACCTCTCAAAATGATGGAGGCTTCATTTTGAACAACCTCACTGCCTGAATAAATTATGGGATCTCCTTTTAGCCTAGTTGCCTGCCAAGAACAGTTGTTAATCCTCACTGGTAGAAAAGAACAACATTCAGAGCTTTCAAAGTATTTGGCACTTAGTCCAAAAACAACTAGATATATAAAAGCTAATTGAATGAAAGTCAATGGGGAAAATAAAGCCCAGCCCTAGACAATAGAAAATACTCCGAAGAATCAACTATCAGAATTACAGAACTATTAAAATTAGAAGATAAAGGAAAATAATTAGTATGCCTTATTTAAACATAAGTTTGGTAGATACATAGAAGCTTTCAGAAACCCAATAGATATAATTTATAGGAATGGAAATAAATTATCTGACCAAGAACTCATTGCAGAGTTCATTAGCAGATTAGTAAGAACAGAAGAAAGAATTGGTGAACTGGAAGGCAGGGCAGGAGACAATATTCAGATAGAAACACCGAGAAGAAAAGAAGAGGACACATAGCAAAGAATATACATATCAGAGAGGACATGTTAAAAACATAACACATACTTATAATTAGAGTTCCTGAATGAGCAAACAGAGACATGATATGACAGAAACTACATTTGAAGAGATATTGATTGAGTAGAAATTTAAATCACACCCAGGATGCCTCTACAAGCCCCAAATAAAGTGAAAACAAAGAAAATGAGACTCAGGCGTAGCTTGACTGAACTGCTGCAAAATCAAAGACAAACAGGCTGTGCTGTAAACAGGCTGTCCCATACAGTATCAGTTAGATTGACAATAGAATCTTCTTTTCAAAGTACAATAGGGAAATAACTTCCAAAAATTTTTATGTGTTGGAAGTTGTTAGATATCCATGTTAAGAGTTCATTTAGTAGCTTTAAATTGTACACATTTTATATTGCTATGATGTCTGTGTGGACTGTATTTCTAAATATTTAGTAATAAATTGGCATTTTTCAAATCTGAAAAAAAGCCTTCAAAAGTTAAGGAAAATTTAAGATATTTTTTAACAAAACTGAAAAATTACACATGAAGAACCAAATTAAAGAAATCCTGAAAGGAATATCCCTCCCTTTGCTACTGGGGATTGAATTTAGGACCTTTACTTGCTAGTCAAAAACTGCACCACTCTGCAAGTCCACTTGGTTTTTAGTTTAGTTTTTTCTCACATGCCTTTCTATTAGCTGGGTTTACTGATCTCTTGCTACCATGCCCAGCTTGTTTTTGCGATACAGTCTGGCTCACTCTTGCTTAGGCTGACCTATTACTGAGATCCTCTTATCTTGCTTCAGAAGCAGCCAGGATTAGAGGTAGAGCCTCCATGCCTAGCCCAACAGGAATATATTACATAAAAAAAGATGACCTAAAAAATGGAACCATGAAGCTGAGAGAAATAATGAAGAACGTAGGAAAGAGAAAATAAGAGTAAATTAATTTTGGCAAATAATACTGATTTCTTTCTTTCTCTCCTTCTTTCCTTCTTTCCTTCCTTCCTTCCTTCCTTCCTTCCTTCCTTCCTTCCTTCCTTCCTTCCTTCCTTCCTTCCTTCCTTCCTTCCTTCCTTCCTTCCTTCCTTCCTCCCTCCCTCCCTCCCTCCCTCTCTCTCTCTTTCTTTCTTTCTGTTGTTTCTTCCCTCTCTTGCTCATTTTCTTCCTCCCTCCCTCCCTCCCTCCCTCCCTCCCTCCCTCCCTCCCTCCCTCCCTCCCTCCCTCCCTCCCTCCCTCCCTTCCTCATCCTCTCTAAGTCTCACAGTGTATCCCAGGTTGGTATTCAATTTGAGATCTTTTGGCCTATCCTATTGATGATAGATATAATGTGAGTAGTCACATTGTACAAAGCATGTACCAAAGTTTTGTTCCAGTTATTATATCTGTATTGAAAATTATCTCCAACCTAGGGGATACACTACACTAGCCTACACTAGTAGTAACTACACTAATTTTGCTTAAAATTTGGTCAACAGTTGGTAGAGATAACTTAAAGAGTGCTCGTATCATTTACCAGTCAGACAGTTAATATCAGATGCTGGCTGAGACAGTTTCTGCAAGGGGCTGCTTGGGTTGAGGCCAGGAAATGGGCAGGGGTGGAGAGGGAGAGAGGAAGAGAGGGAGAGAGGAAGGCAGAGAGAGAGAGAGAGAGAGAGAGAGAGAGAGAGAGAGAGAGAGAGAGAGAGAGCTGCCTGATGAAAGACTATTCTAGGCAGAGGAAACAGCAAGTACAGATAGCCTGAGACAAGAAGTACTCAAAATATGTTCAAGAAATTTAAAATTTTAAATTATTTTAAATGAAAATTATATGGTGTAATGAGGGACATACTTTGAAGTAGGCAAGAGAGGCAGATAGGAGAATTTCATGGTCAGTGACATGTTACCATATTACATGCTATAAGATATGTGTGTTTGAACACACTTGCATCTATAAGTGTTTCTAACCTTTAAGGTTACTCAGAATGATGAGACTATGTGCTAGATTCAGGGATATTTTCTTAGGGAATATTGTGTTAAAATTAAAATTTATCATGGAAAGAGCTGGGTATGGTGATTTATACCTATAATTCTAGCTACTTGGGAAGTTGAGAAATTGAAGACCTCCAGATCTTCAAAGCCAGCCTGGGCAAAATGTTAACAAAATCTCCATCTCAATAAGTAAGTAGCTGTGATAGTACAGTCTTATAATCCGGGTAGTACAGTCTTATAATCCAAGCTGCTCAGGAGACATAAGAAGGAGGATTATAGTCAAGCCCAGCCCCTGAAACAATAAGTAATAGACAGAAGACCTTACCTGGGGAAAAAAAAATAACTAAAGCAACGAAGGACTGCCCATGTGTCTCTAGCGGTAGAGGGGTTCATAGCAAGTGTGAGGCCTTGAGATCAATCTGAAGTACTACTAATATTTGTTTTATCATGGACATTTTGATCTCTAGAATTCAGGAATAGCTTTATATGTAAGAAGGATAAAGAAAATTCTATGCATGAAAACATAAGGTAAACATCCTAGGTCTTTTATGTAAACAATATGGAGCTGTGTGTTATCAGCATGTTTTGTAGCCGATGCTGCAATTGCAGTGGGTGATATGTTATTGGACATGATGACCTGCTATAGGTTCAGAGGTAACCTGTTATGAATACAGATCTTGGGAGAACATGGGAACCCTGTGCATACTAGTAACATATGCTATTTTTACATATATCCTACTAAATAAAAATTAGCTCATGAAACTACGGCAGAGATGGCTTCCCTCCTTTCACTCACCCCTTGATCTTCATCTCACTGTTTGGAAAGACATATTGCACAGAATAAGACCTCACTGTAGTCAATGTTAAAAGACTTGAAGATACCAGCATAGCTCAAAAACAAACATTGAGAGCAAAAAAAGAAGAAAGTTTCATTTCTACAAAGTTGACCTCTCTAGACTTTAATTGGATTATTAAACTCAGAGAGGAGAAAAAGCCCTTTAGCATCTTTCAAAGATCACACACACACACACACACACACACACACACATTTTGTAATTGTTCTGCTCAAGCACCTCGCCTTAATGCCTTTAATAATAAATTCAGTTTTCTGGCAGGATATAAATTCCTTCACAATGCTTCTTCATTCCAAATAAATGTAGAATTACTAGAGGGTTCTGATTCCATTATTTGGTATACAAACTGAAAAAGAATGTAGTTCTAGGGGGCATATTGGCGGTGAACACAAAGTAAACTTTCTGTCTTTTGGAGATGCCATGATTTGGTGGAGGGTGTACTACTTTACTCTTCATCTTCCTTGAGTCTCTGTGATCTCTCCTACATAGCAAACAAAGGCTAGATAGGGTGAAATCCATGATTTCTTATATTCCCCAAATGAGTCATTTTCTCCTTTGGGTTTCCATGCTTTTCTCTGTAAGTTAGTAACTTGTATGGAACCTTTTACATGCATTCTTGTTATTGTGCCTCACTATGACAAATGCCTAAGAAAAACAACTTAAAAAGCAGGAGGACTTAATTTGGCACAGTTTCAGAGGGTTCCGTTCATGGTCACTTGACTCTGTATTTTTGGGTCCATGGTGATTTAGCTCCCCACTGTAGCAGGAACATAGGACAGGAAGCAGAAAGAGGGAATACAGGACAGGGCAAGATCTAGCCCCTAAGGACATGGCCTCCAGTGACTTACTTTCACCAATGAGTCAATATCCTCTAAGATTCACACTCTCCCAATCATGTCATCATATTAGGAATCCCTCAAGGGGCGGGGGTATTTGCTCACTAGGTCAGAGCCCCCAGTTAAATTGCCTCTGGTAACTAACATTCATGCAGACACTTCCAGTAATATCTTTACTACTAATATGTTTTTCAGTTCAATCAATCTGACCATGAAAATTAACCATCAAATAAAAAAATGAGTAGTATTCTTTTGCCTTTGGAAGAACTGTCACTGTGCCTTGCTTTTCAGTTTTTCCCTTTGTAGAACTAAACGCAGTCCCAAATGTACACAGAATACCTGAAAGTAAGTACGAAGAATTATTGCCTTGAGTCCAACATGCACAGTTATGATGTAGCTTAACATATTCCAAGCTTTTTGTTATGATATCTTTTGTCATAAAATGATTCATAAGGGCACAATGAGTATTTAGTAGAAGTACAGATTAATTAACTGACAGAGCAAAATGCCATGGCACTTTGGAAATGACTTATTATACACACAAGAAGTTCGAGTCATATTATAACTGAAATCCATTACTTGCAGTGGATATGTTGACAAAAAATATCATGCTGGATTATCCCACAGCAATAAAACATGTACTATTTGATTTCCTGTCACAATTAGGAGGACTGATATGTGTAAACCTGTTCAACTTGCATCTAACACAAGTAGTTTTAACTAATGAATAAATATATGACAGCCAATATTATTTGTTGATGTATTCCAGCCATGAGAGATGGTTTGAGCTCCAGTTAAAAATAAAAACGACAAACAGTTCAGTTATTTATAGGCATCAAACTCCTGGGTACCAATCTTCTGTATATTGATTCACCTTGCTTTATAAAGATTAAAACCAAGACTAAATGATTAAAGATCTCATAGGAACTGTTCACATTTTCATATGAATAAGGTAGAAGACACAACAATCAAAATAATGACAAATGCTGATTCTTATTTGCAAAAAGCTCATTTCTTTTCTATTTAGAAGAGAAATAAAAAATTGCTTTTGATTCATTTCTCTCTAAAGCTAGCCTTCCCTCTTACATTATGTTGAAAAGAATCCAACCAAAATAAAGAGCCACTTTAAGTTTCTTCTTTCATATACAAATAAATTGAGATGGTATGCTAGGAAATTAGACAAAACAAGTGAGAGATGAAAAATACTGAGGGAGGGGGAGTAGGAAAATAAAGGACCTCAAAGAATATAATTATAATGGACTGAAGAGCTGCCAGGAAGCCAGAAGAAAGTACAGGAGGGCATTAAATAGGTGATGCCCTTAGTGCTAAATTCAATTGGATGTATATCATTTGATGCATGAACTGCAGTCTATCACAGCTGAATCTAAACATAATATTTTATTATACTCTAGTCATGAGTATGTTGAAGAAATAAAAAGTATGTTACAATTTCCTTTTATAGTCTAGTTAAAACTGCTACTTTTATTGTTCTGTTGTTTTTATCTCAGAGAACAATTTATAGTTAGGAGATTATTCCCTGTCATTCTGGCAATGGTTACAGGACTGGAATTTCTGGATCTTAGGATACATATCTCCTTCTTTAGGAATAACTGGCTTTTGGGGAAGTTGTGTCAATTTCTTCCCTTGCCAGAAGTGTGTAAGAGATTTTTTTCCCCCATTATTGACACAAATCATGATATTATTTTGGCAATTTTTCTATGTGTTTCTGGCATGGTGATGTCATGCTGTGGTTTCCAATTCATATTTTGGCTTTAGACAAGTAGCTTTTGTAGTGCTCTATTTTGAATCAGGGATTGAGCATAACTGATAAAGATTTGACAAGACTTGGAATCTGGATAGGAAAAGATGTTAGCAGAATACATTGAGATTGAGAGCCTGAGTAACTGTAATGATGACATTGTTTTCATTACTATTTTTATTTATTTTTCTGTGGTCCTGAGGATTAAATCCAAAGTCTCGGGTTGGCTAGCTTCCACCACTTGTGCTACAACATATCCAGGACTCTTGTTTGCATTCTATGTGTGTGTGTGTGTGTGTGTGTGTGTGTGTGTGTGTGTGTGTGTGTGTGTGTTGTTTTATTATTTTATTTTTAGTTAGAGCCTTTTACTTTTGCTTGGGCAAGCTTTCAATCATGGGCTTCCCTCCTCTGATTCTTGATTAGCTGAGATTACAAGGTGTGTACCTCCATATTTGTCATGACAATGATATTAAAAAAAGCAGAGACATAGCTAAAATTAAAGTTCTTAGAGAGTTAATAAATGTTCTTAAAGTTGTAGTATAATGATTTGTGTCATAGTTTTGGACTTTTTAGAAGAATATCACTCTCTGATCATTACAAGTCATGTTTTTTTTCTTGTTTTTTTTTTTGGCCAGTGCTGGGACTTGGACTCAGGGCCTGATCACTGTCCCTGGCTTCTTTTTTAGCTCAAGGCTAGCACTCTGCCACTTGAGCCACAGCACCACTTCTGGTCATTTTCTATATATGTGGTGCTGGGGAATTGAACCCAGGGCTTCATGTATAGGAGGCAAGTGCTCTTGCCACTAGGCCATATCCCCAGCCCATACAAGTCATAATTTCAACAGCAAGTTATGTGTGTGTGTGTGTGTGTGTTTGTGTATATGTTTGTGTGTATTACTAAGCATGCTGTAAGAATAGATCAAAGTATACTTTGCAAAATGTGCAAAATCCATTGAAATATTGAAAAAAGACAACCTCTTTGAGAAGTTATCTCTATGTTACAACATAATTATTTTGTACTTCTGGTCTCTTTATTCTTGGTGAATTCCTGAAAAAAAAAACCCAAAAAATCTATGTATAGCTAACTTTGTAAAAGTGGAAAAAGTGACTTATTTGGTGATATGATTAGATGGACATACTAATAATGAAGGCATTCCTAGTAATAATTAGGAATATATATATACATATAGTTTCAAACATTAAAAATATCACATTTTCTAAAAACTTACTCATATTTTCCATAGGCTTATTTACATTTTAATCTATAGAAAACATTTTGTAGGTTAAATAATTATGGGAGTATAATTGTCCTTGAAAATGCCACTGAATCAGATTCATTAAAAATATCATCTTTTATTGATACATATAACTTTCAAGTAGATAACATTCAATAATTTGCTGGTATATTAGCTACAGGAATAAAACTTGAGTTTGTACCTTGACCCTTTCTAATAATCTTACCTAGAACGAGTTTTGCATTTCAGAAGTCCAGCGGGCTAGAAACGGTCTGCTTTCAGTAAAGATCTATCTTCTGAAGTTAGGTGAGTCACCTACTGTTTGCAGCTCTTAATCATGGACATTTTGCTCTAGATTTGACTTGGTTAGTTAAATTGAGAAGTAAACTTGTCCAACCAGTTGAAAATTGGAGTGCAAATTACCTTGTAGGTTAAAGAAGATTTGTTCTTCCTTCTCAGCCTACCATTTAGAATATCCATTAATTCCAGGCTGCAATAGTGGTGGTGATAATAGAAGGTCACAAAGTAGCGAAAACCTCCTAAATCTTTGGAGCTTATTCCACTGAAAATTTATTTCAGTGATGAAAGACGGTGAAGGTGGGGATGAGCCTTGTAGCAATTTAAGTCCATCTAGCTGCTATTTGTGAAACTGCCAGGAAAAAGGAACTAAGTCTTTATTATGTAAGTTGTTTTGCACATATTTGGAAGGGTTCAGCCCACAAAAGCTCTGAAATATCTTTTCTTACTATTTGACATCAGAACACCTAATAGAAAATTATGGTAACTATTTAAGACACATAATTTCTTCTTAGGTTTTCATGATTGGAAAACCAGCCACCCAATACTAGGGACAATGTCTTCATTCTGTAGCAGTGACCATGAAGGCCTTAATGTTCCTCTCGATTTGATTTCACACCTGTTTCTTCTGGACTCCAGGCACCTCTCTGTTCTTATTTAGTGTACTTTAGAAAACTGGTGATTGTGGCTTCTTTCCCTACTTCTTCAAGATGTAAATCTTTAGCTGGGCACTGGGGGCTCACACCTGTAATCCTAGCTATGAGAGAGATTGTGATTCCTGTCAAGACAGCCAGGGCAGGGGCTGGGGATATAGCCTAGTGGCAAGAGTGCACCACATATACAGAAAACGGCCAGAAGCGGCGCTGTGGCTCAAGTGGCAGAGTGCTAGCCTTGAGCAAAAAAGAAGCCAGGGACAGTGCTCAGGCCCTGAGTCCAAGGCCCAGGACTGGCCAAAAAAAAAAAAAGACAGCCAGGGCAGGCATTTACATGAAACGCTTATCTGGAATACGCTACTAAATTTCAAAGGCCGAAAAAAGATGAAAGACAGTGCCCAGGCACCAAGTTCAAGCCCCAGGACTGGCAAACACAAGTGCACAGGTGCACGTGCCACGTGCAGGCGCTCGGGAACGTGCGCGCACACACGAAATCTGCAACTTAGGGGTTTCTTTCTCAAGGTCTTAGGAATCATCTTTATGAAATGAAAAATTCAAGAAGACTAGTGTCTCTGTCTCCATCCTGTGGGAAAGTGGGAGCCTAATTTCCAGTTTAACAGACCAATGGTTTAAATGTTTTGAGCAATCTTGCCCCTAAAGTCCTTTGATATTTTCCATTACCTCATTCAGTGCCTAAAAATGGCTGCTTTATTCTCAGGGATTTTAGTTTCACTTATACTACATTAGCATTGAGCAAAGTTGTTTAATTTCATTCAATGTAATTTTTCTTTATTAAAATTAGTCAGGACAATAGTACAAAATGTTTTTTTTGTATTTCATTAAAGCACATTGTAAACAATACTTTAATTACTTATAATATTTGTTTGCCTAGGGGGTATTCAATATTTTGAGTATATATTATTTTTAAAAGCCATAGAACAAATCATACTTTCATACAACAAAAGGCTTTTCTTTTAAAAACACTAACCATTATGAGCATAAACGTTCCTGAGTGTTCAAGGACCACACTTACAATACTAGTTACTCAGGTGGCTGAGCTATGGAAGACAGTGGTTCAAGAATAGCCTGGGAAGAAAAATTTGCTAGACTTCATCTGCAAAAATAATAAGTAAAAACCCAGGCTGGAGGTATGGTTCAAGTGGTAAATCACCAGGCTAGTTATTTCCAGGATTGAGTTAGCACTCCAGTACTATTAGCTTTTCAAAAATATTAGTTGTCTTTCTTTTAATAATACAATTTAATCTAAAGTCAATTTTCAAAATTTAAATAAAATTTTAATCAAGAAATGTTCACATAATAAACATAACACATAATTATGATACATATAAGTCACAGGAAATTGCCAATGACTTTATGCTAAGTAAGATAGGAACAAAACTGTATAAACAGCATCAAAATATATATTACTAAGTGGCAATCTTAGGCTTATAAAATTACACAATAATATTATTATTATAAATATTTTTCGCATTTTTGGTATATTAAATTCAAAACCAATTTACCTCACCAAAAATATATATCGCTGAAGATAAGCATTCTGTTTTTCTTTCCTATGAGTTTGACTGTGTTCTGTTAGATTTCTATGCCAGTAGAATCAATGCCTTTCTGGTGACTGGATTGTTTCACTTAGTATAAAATCTTTCATCTGTCACTCAGCATGTGACAGGGTTCTTATTATTTTAATTTTATATTTGAGTTAAAAGACATTTGTAATGTGGGGAGTTTATTATATTTTCATATGTGCACATAGTGAACTTCAAACAGCTTCACCCCTTTCACTATATTCCTGTTCTTCCCATTCCTCCTTGTTCCTTTTTGAAAACAAAATTTGGTGGTTGTTATTGTACTGGTTTTGCGTGTGTGTGTGTGTGTGTGTGTGTGTGTGTTTGTGTGTATGAGAGAGAGAGAAAAAAAGAGTGAGAGAGGCTTCCATATTTTTCTTCTTCAGTGTCCCCTCTTTTCCTTCCCCTGTTGATAACCTCCTCCTCAATAGTTCCCTTTTCATATTCATATCCAATTACTATCATCCTCACCACTGTAGTTGTAATATTTCACAAAGTTATGAGAACATGTGATTTTGGGCTTTACAAATTTGGCTTTTCTCAATCTGATGATCACTAAGTACATACATTTTCTTGTAAATGACATAATTTGAAAATTGCATTTCTGGCAAATTATGTAACTTGTGGTTCTGTAGTATTACATGGTATAGAGTTTTCATGCATGGGTACATATGTACAATAAATAGTATATTCTCTCTATATGTGTGTATGTATATATATGTACATATATGTGAGTATGTATGTATAAACACATATAATCCCATATTATCAATGCATATCACATTCTTCAGTTGTTAGGTACCTTGTTGATTCCACCATTTGACTTTTGTGAGTAGAGCTGTAATAAACACATATGTCGGTAACTTTCTTGCATTTATTTTTCCTTGAATATATGTCAAAGGGTAGTTAGGGCAGGTTTAGAACATGGATCTATTTTTTGTGTTTGGAAGAACCTCCATACTCATTTCCATAGTAGTTGCAATAGTTTACAGTCCCAACTACAGCAATGAGCCTTCATCCCACCCTCACATTTTTGTCAGCAGTTGTTCTTTTTTGTTTTCTTGATTATCACAATTGGGGTGAAGTGGAATGGTCAGGCAGTTCTGAATTGCAATTTCTTCATGCCTAACGATGTTGACATTTCTTTTGGTATTTTTTAGTCATTCATATTTTAAAATACTGATATGGGCATAGGTAATTATTTTCTGAATTATATTTAGTATCAACAACTCTATAAATAATGGACATGGGATGGCATCATTAGAAAGGCTGTGCAAATCAAAAGAAACAATCACCCTCATCAAGAGACAAACCGTAGAATGGGGGATAACTTTCAGCAGTTATTCAATGTACAAAGAATTAATATCTAGCACAAATTAATAGCTCAGAAAAGTAAACAGTGTAAGAGCAAATAGTCAAATGAATACATGAACATTGCAATTAAAATTTAAAATTCTTTCACAATGAGTGCTTTTCCTACTTGATAACTACAATGTTCCAATACACGATATTCACAAAGTTTAATATCCATTCTAGTTATCTACCTTTAAAACTTATACTAAGGGCAGATTGTTTTTTTGGTTTTTGCTTTTTGCCAGTCCTAGGCCTTGAACTCAGGGCCTGAGCACTGTCCCTGGCTTCCTTTTGCTCAAGGCTAGCACTCTACCTCCTCCCCATCTCCTCTCCTCCTTTATCTCCCCCACTCTCTCTCTTCCCTCTTCCTTTTTTCTTCTTCCTTTTTCCGCTTTTCCTTCTCCCTCCCTCCCTCTGTCTTTGTCTGTCTGTTTTTCCTTTTCTCCTTCCCCTTTCCATTTCAAGGATCAAAGTCAAGGCTTAATTAGGAACTATACTCCTAGTTTTCAAGTGGTATCATTAACTTCTAGGATAATGGGGTAATGGGATAGTTGGACCTGAGCATATAAGTAACATTAGGTCAATGTTTCTACACAAGGAGTTGAGATAACTTCTTCATTATTGTGTTTGCAGATTTTACATATAGAGCTGGATATTGAAGTTTACTGTTGTAAAGAAAAGCTGTATTATTTTGGGAAATATATAATTGTTTTATGAACCAATATGTAAAACTAGAGTAATAAACTAAAAAGAGCATGCATTGTTATAAATAAGATGTGTATTTTTTAAAACTTGTAATATATCAAAATAAAAATTTCTGAACACCCTTATAAAAAAACTTACACTAAAATATTTTAAAGGAATTCTCCTAGAGTTTCTGTAAGAAAATTTTAGATGTCTTCTTGTATAATAACTTGGCTCCAGATTTTCAGGAAGAAAAATAATTTATCTCCAAAATGAACAATATTAATCATTTTTATCATTATATTTGTTTCTCTTTAGCTCATTTACACTTTACTATGTGGAACATCATTTCTCAAGATGTCATGGGTGCAAAACATCTCTGAACTTCTGTTGTATTTTAATCCTGACTAGAATTTCCCCTGAAAGTAATTAAGCATAACCGCTGATCACACAAAGAAGAGTTAGGATGTTCCCAGACTCCCAGATGGTGTCTCCTTGTCATTCTTTTCCATTTCTGGAGTAACTTTTTTTTTGATATCCTAAGTTTTAACCAGAGGTAATGCTTCTCAACTCCCTTAGAGAGGCAGAGTTGTGGTCTAGCAAATTGACAGTTCTTTATATGCATTTGTTTTTCAATCTGGAATGGGCACCTCTCAATTCCTGTAGGTCTGCAGCTCGTGAGAGTGAACTAACCAACACAAATAGGGTACTTAATCTTCATTTGTCAAAGCTCTGGTTGTTCTGCTTCTTTGATTTACATAATGAAAAGTTAAATAAATTTCTGCTAGATTCAATTTCAATGACTTTTCTATTTTTAAATTGTGTGAATAGGGTTTTATAACTTAGCTGGTAAGAATGATAAATAGAAAGAGCAAATGTTCAGGTGAACCTGCTATGGAATAACATTGTTTACTTGTTTATATATTGTTTCCTTTCTACTTTGGTATAGCAATTACTAGACTATTATAATATGACCATTCATAATTTTATAATGATTATGCAAACTCATGAGGTGGAAATATGTGTTTTAATTAGACTCACTGCTTCTTCAGAAAGTTTCTTAGTAACACATGTAAAGTCAATTAGACTTAAAACAAGACTAAATTATTTCCATTAGTATATGCAGTTGTATTTGATTAAAAAACATAATCCCTTTTTCATAAAACCACCTTAATCAACTTCTCTGGGTATTTCTGACAGTCTTAGAAACTTTATAGGCTTTTGCACTTTGAAACAACTGTGCACTCTTTCTATTTGATTGATGTTATGAATGGTTTTTTACCTAAATGATTTGTGGGGATTTTTTAAAATTTTTATTATAAAACTGATGTACAGAGAGGTTACAGTTTCATACGTTAGGCATTGGATACATTTCTTGTACTGTTTGTTACCTTGTCCCTCATGCCCCCCTCCCCCCTCCCCCTGTCCCCCCCTCAGGTGTTCAGTTCACTTACACCAAACAGTTTTGCAAGTATTGCTTTTGTTGTTGTTTCTCGTATTTTACCCTTTGTCTCTTTGGTATTCCCTTTGAATTTCCTAATTCTAATACCAGTACACACTGTTTCCCATACACTCAGATAAGATTACAGAGATAGTGTAGATACAATCACAAGAAGGTGATACACAAACATCATCAATAGTAGAAACTACAGATACACATGGGATGTTGAAAGTAGTTACAACTCTCATATAACAATCATTTTCATAAAATGGAGTTCATTTCACTTAGCATCATCTTATGTGATCATAAGGGTATAGCTATTGGGCTCTTGTGATCCTCTGCTGTGACTTGCCTAAACCTGTGCTAATTATTCCCAATAAGGGAGACCATAGAGTCCATGTTTCTTTGGGTCTGGCTCACTTCACTTAGTATAATTTTTTCCAAGTCCTTCAATTTCCTTACAAATGGGGCAATGCCATTCTTTCTGATAGAGGCATAAAATTCCATTGTGTATATGTACCACATTTTCCTGATCCATTTGTCTACTGAGGGGCATCTGGGTTGGTTCCAGATTCTCTCTATGACAAATTGCGCTGCGATGAACATTGTTGTGCTGGTGGCTTTACTTTGATTTTGTTTGTAGTTTTTTGGATAAATACCCAAAAGTGGGGTTGCTGGGTCGTAGGGGAGTTCTACATTTAGCCTTCTGAGGAATCTCCATACTGCTTGCCAGAGTGGCTGAACCAGTTTACATTCCCACCAACAATGAAGTAGGGTTCCCTTTTGGCCACATGTGGGGATTTTTTTTGTTTCAACATTACTGAAGCAATTTGAATCATAAAATAATCACTTAGGTTAGTTAGTTAGGTTAGATTTCACATTTGTAATTAAGAAACTAATAAATTCAAGGTACTATTTTAATTTCTAGGAAACTGGAAGACTGTGATGCCTGGTAGGTACTAAAATCAAATTCACAGTGCACTTGTTTTAGGTAAATGTTGTCTCTTCATAAAAAATATTTCTTCCTAGTACACTGAAATAGAATACAGAGGAAAAACATTCAAGCCTAGCAAGGGAAGAATGATTTTTAAAATTATTGTTAATTTATTTATTGTCAAAGTGATGTACAGAGGGGTTACAGTTTCATATGTAAGAAAATGAATACATTCCTTATCAAACTTGATACCTCCTTCCTCATTTTTCTCCCTCCTTCCCCCCTCAATTCTCTCCTCCCCACCCCGAGTTGTACAGTTGGTTTACAGCATATAGTTTTGTAAATATTGCTGTTGCATTGGTTCGCCTTTTACCCTTTGTCTCTCCATTTTGATGTTCCCTTTTCCTTCCCTAGTTACCATAAATGTATACATACAGTACACAGGGTACCAAAATCAGTTGCAGTGACATCAGGGGTAAAACTCTGGGAAGAAAGACAAAAGAAAATGGCATAATTTCAGATGGCACGTTGAAAATAACAACAATGATAAACCACTTATTTCCATAACTTGGATATGGAACCAACCCAGATGCCCCTCAGTAGATGAATGGATCAAGAAAATGGTACTGGTGCCTCTTATCAACAAACCCAAGAAGAATCTGCTAGGCACCATTCATCTAAAAGGAAAAATTCAGATAATTTGCATGGCACTTAATATTTGACCTAAATAATATAAGTTCTGAGATGGTACAAAGCTGTTACGTGGCTTTCCAATGTTTCCATGAAGTACAAAAGGTGAACATGTTAAGATGAATGATTTCAAAGACAAATGGCTTACTGATAAATTGCCAAGCACATTATTGGAATTATTTTAGAATGACGTCCTAAGAAGAACTGAAGTATATTTAGAATAATACATATTAGTTATCATAAATCCTCATGGATTTTAGCATACAAACCCAAAATCTGGCCTAGGCTCTAAATAAGATCCGCAGATTCAGAAAGAAGAGGTTAGGTAAATCAAATGATGCAAACACTGGCTTCTGGATGTGTTGCAGGCACGTGTTTTGTGCTATCCTGTGCACCATTCTCAAACTCATTAGCTTTGTCTACCATGTCTTTATCATAATGCACTGTTATACAGAAACATTATTTTGTATTGAGCCATGCATAGGTGGTGGCAGTCCTAGATTGCATCTGGAAAAGTAAGATAACACAAAAGGGAAAATTTTAAGTTGTAGAAATGCATCATTGTTAAGTTCCAGAGAAATAGAGTAACACAAATACTCTTAAAATGCTTATTTAATGACTGAATATATACCTTCTACATGTAATTTAATTTTAGAATTTCAAATTAAATGTTGCTTAAGAATCATTAATTTATAGTGGTAAGTTAATCCTTTCCTTATCTTTTATGTCCTCACTATGAATAATAAGTAGTAATTTGATTAGTAAGTAAGTTCATAAAATAAATATTGGCCAAGATACACTTAAAGCAAGGTTTAGGAGAAAATAACAAGCAACTATTGAATCTCCCTGGGTTTTTTCCCCCAGAACATGTGAGAAAATTATAAACCATATCTGTCAGACACTACAGGAAATATACATACATGCTATATACTAAATGAACACTTCACTGTTTTCCTATAGAAGCTAACAGTATAAAAATAGTTAAAATATTTTTGAAACTATTAGAAAGAAACCTTTATGATTTTATACTTGATAACTACTTACTTTTTGACTTAAATGCAAGAGAAAAACACAACTTACTCCAAAAGGATTCTGTTGCTGTCTCTTTTTAAAAGGGTTATTGTAAAGGTAAGGTAGAGGGGTTACAGCTATACAAGTCAGGTAATAAGTGTATTTCTTTTTGAACAGTGTCACCTCTTCCCTCCTTTTCTCCTAGTTTTTCCCTCCCAATCCCTCTCACTCTTTTTCAACATAGTCTAGTGAGTATCACAGCTACGTTTTTTTTTTACCCTTTGTCCCACTATTTCTGTGTTGTCTCTTACCCTCCCCCAAACAGATACACTTACAAGACAAAAGGTACAGAAAACAAAAACAGCAAAAGAGAAAAAAACCAACAAAAAGCAAAATTAAAAAACAAACCTATTGGGGCTGGGGATATGGCCTAGTGGCAAGAGAGCTTGCCTCGTATACATGAGGCCCTGGGTTCGATTCCCCAGCACCACATATACAGAAAACGGCCAGAAGTGGCGCTGTGGCTCAAGTGGCAGAGTGCTAGCCTTGAGCAAAAGGAAGCCAGGGACAGTGCTCAGGCCCTGAGTCCAAGGCCCAGGACTGGCCAAAAAAACCAAAAAACAAAAAACAAAAAACAAAACAAACCTATTGTTTCCATTTCTTGGAGTTCGTGTTGATAAACATCATTTTATATGATCATAGGCACATAGCTATTGAGCCTTTGTGGTCTTTATTTTCTTTTGGATAGATGTCAAGCTGACACATACAAATTACACATTCCTATAGACTATCATGTGATATTTTGTTCCATGTGAACATTCTCCAATGTTCAAATTATGACGACTATCCTAGCTATCTCTTCAAATATACTTTGGTGATAAGAACAATGAAAACTCTTTCTTCCAACTTCCTTGAAATATACAGTACCATGTTGCTTTCTGAAGTCATTCTATCATGTAACAGAACACTAGGACTTCTTGATCTGGTCACATGCTAAGCAAGAGTTTGTACCACCGAGCTACCCTCCCAGCACAAAGCTTTTCCACCTCATTGGTGCCCCTGCTCTCCCCAGCCTGTAATACATTCTCACCTAAACTGTGAAAGAGTTTCCTTTCCTCCACATCCTTATCAGCATTTGTCTTTTGTTTTAATTTTTAAAAATGATATCCCTTATTACTAGAATGAGATGATATCTCATTGCAGTTTTTGACTTGAGTTCCTTTGGTGATTTATGATGTTGAACTATTTTTATATGGCTGTTAGACATTTATATGCCTCTTGAGAAAGAAAAGTCTCTTCAGTCTGCCAATTTTTAAGCCAGATTATAATTCTTCTTATTTAAAAAATTTGTCATTCTTCATATATTCTGGATATCAGCCCCTTGTCAGATGTAGAGTTTATAAATATTTTCTGCCTTTCTGTAGGTGATCTCCTTACTGTGTGACTTCTTTTTCTGAGCAGAAGCTTTTATTTTGAGGTAATCCTCTCTATTTTTGCTTTATTTTCCTGTGAGTTTGTGATTTTTGTCACACAAAAAAAGATTTGTTGATTCCTGGCAGTTTTTCTCTGTAATGTCATACTTTTAAGTCTGGTGCTTAATTCTTTAATTCGTTTTGAGATGGTTTTTGCAAACAAAGTTTGAAGGTGGATAAAATACATTCTTGGTAGAGAGAAAACATGCTTCTGTATGAACTATGGGGGAAGGCGCTTGTTTGGAGAACCAAGTTTAAACTTTGGAAGGAGGGTAAGTTATGGACATTCCTAACTGGAAAAGAAAGGTGATATTAATCTTGATGACTCTTCATTTTACAGTCAAGGATGCTCAGAGAGATTTTTACTGCCAGTTGTTACTACAGTATATATTTTTACTTGAATTTATTTATCTGATCCCTAAAATGGCAGTTTTGTTTATGGAAGGGTTTTAAGATATAATCTCCCTATAACTTCTATGTCTTGATAATTGCTTTGTGTATTATATTGTTACACAAATATATGGTGTGTAATGAGATGTGGAGCAATGGTACATTGAGACTAGACAGGACTAGGCCACTTAGGACTTAGGAATTAGAGGGATTTGGGACGAGATGATGATCTCCTGAGATTGCCTTTATCCCAGATACTTCTATCAACATTTAGTATCTCAAAATTCCCAAATGAACATCTCAGAACTCATGAAGAAAGCAAGATAATGTGTGAAAAAATTATGGAAATTTTCTTTTCTTCATATGTATTTGAAAAATATTAGGACTTTCAGAGCATCTCCGGGTTTTGAGGATTTATGAGCATGACTATCTCTCTGTAAGTTGTGTTTTTTTTTTTGCCTATTTTTTCACATGCTTAAGGTAGAAAATGGAGATCATAAAACATTTCATTAGGAAAGTTTTCAATAACCTCCAAAGCACTATCATCTCTAGAATTTTGTGTCAGATGGCCTTGGATCTTAACTTTCTACTTGAAGACACAGCCATAAAAGTTTTATTATGTAAAATCTGTTCTCTGTAATTGAGCCCCCTTCCATCTTATTTTATCAGAAAAGTTTGGGAGAGCTCTGAGATGGAAAGTTGAGGACGTTAGGAGAAGAATGGTTTAATGGGTTAGCTCTCTGGAGACATGCCTACAGTAGGAAGTGAGAATGACTTGTTAGAATATTTATCCAATTGATGAAGTAGGCCAAGTTTTGGTCTCTACCTTAGCCAGTCATCAGCTGGGAACCAATTCTGAGTAGTTCCTGGACATGAACATTCATAAGTGAGCAGTATCAGATATCCCAGGGCTGGGAAATGCTTTTATCAAACCTAGTACACGTTTCCTTACTCTACCCAATTGCAGGATGACAAGTGAGTAAGAGCTGCCTTTGACTGTGATAGGACCAGGAAGGTAAGTTAGTTACATTCCCAGTTGGAAAAGAGAAAGAGTCTAATAGTGATAACTCTTGTTTTATGATCAAGGATTCTCAGAGAGATTTTCATTGCCAAGTTGTCACCTTACTGTTTATTCCTACTTGGATTTCTCTACCTGCTCTATAACAGAGCTGCTTTGCTTATGGAAGCTTTAAAAAATGTGCTCTCCTTGTAACTTTATATATAATGATACTTAAATTTGTGTAATTCTTTGCATAAAATACAACTTCCAAAGAAGGAACTGTAACATAATTCAAAATGTAAATAGATGCTTGTGAGTATTATGTTTATATCTGTATATACAAATGTAATAAATATTCAGTGGGATAATCCTAGCTATTATTCTTGGATGGTAGAATTGCCAATGATTTAAAGCTTTTTTCACTTTTTAAATTAAAATTTCATTTCTCATTTCCTTGGACATATATTATTTCTATACTGGTTAGTAAGCAAAAAGTTTTAGATTAATTAAATAGCTACTCTACCTACTCTCTTACAGGACTATTTGAATCTTGCTTTTTACTGCGTCTGATGATAAGTCTTACAGGAATCAGTTTGTAGATTGAAAACTGACCCTTCAGAGAAGTTCAGACACAAGGACATCCAGCTTTTTCCTTGTTAGGATATGTTTTGGAACCTGTGCATTTTCTGGACCATGCCGTTCTTTTCTCTTATGATTGCTCATCACACTAATTATTGCTGACCACTTTAACAAGTGAAGATGGCTTCACCGACATGTAGTTTTCTTGGGTTGCTGCACATGATAGTCAACTTTTTCCTCCTTCAAAAATTAAAAGGAAAAAGGCCCATGGTTATAGAACTCAGCCACAAATTATTCAGGCATAGAGATTCATTAAATTCAACTGACTCCATTTTCCAAGTAAATTACTCGGATTAAAGCCTAAGGAAAGTAACTATAAAGTTTTGCCAAGAACCGTAAGGTATATTTCATGGCTATCTATTAGAATATTCTGGGTCTTATTATATATTGTCCATAATATATTAGCAATATTAAAAAAACTTAAGAATCTCTAATTTTTAATGTTTTCAATATAAATTTTATATTACCTTCATATTTCTGATACAATTTTATACTAAAATGATTTTTATATTAAAATAGTATGTATACACATGAGAAATTTAATTAACTGTCATGGATAGCTTTCTTTAAAGACTGTGCATGAAGAAATATTTCCCAATGAAAGCCAAGATAGTTAACCTGAAGCAGCATAAAGTAATAGGATTTCTATAAATAATTTAAAAGCATGGGTTACAATATGCCAAAGGATAAACTTATCTTGAATTTGAGTATTGGCAATCATACAATAGACTATTGGACATGAAAAGAGCTAGATATTTCCTACTCTGAACACAATTGGCATGAACAATTTTCTGTAGCCAGAAGATTACAAAATAATCTAGTTTGTAGTAAATATCCTCATGGCATTCAGGATAAGACTATGAGTTCTCTGTGCTTTCTGAGGATTTGAAAGGAGAAGTTGGCCACAGCTTTGTATACAGTGGCTGCAAAAACTGAGCAGGGTTTCTAGCAGGAGATACAGCAGGACATGGAGCTCATGTAGGTGAGGGAACAATGGGAACCAGACACAACTGAATGCACAACTGAACTCTGAGTTCTTAATCATTGAGGATCTTGGTTTAATAAGAGAATATGGTACAAGTTGCAAAACAATAGCAGATAGTAGAAGAGATCCCCATCACAGGAGAACTTGAACATCAACAGAAGTGATATGTAGAAGGTGGTGAAATGTTCAAATGTATGTGAGTACATAAGTGGCATCTCTACTGTCCACAGCTAGGTTTCTGTGACATAGATTAAGGCTCAGGTATGTGGATTATGTTAATGCTGGAAAAAATTTAGAAGGGATGTATATGAGGTTTGTAAATTTCAATACAATTTATTCACCAGCCAGACATAGGGAATAACTCAATTTACTATTATTATTGTTATTATTACTGTGGTGAAACTGGAGTTTGAACTAAGAGCTCATGTTTGCTAAGCAAGTGTTCTACCACTGTGCCATGCCTCGATCCCTTTTTTGTACTACTTAGTTTTGAGATGGGATCTCATTTCCTACCCAGGCAGCATCTGGACTGTGATCTTCTTATTTGCTTTCTTTCTGCCATTGAGATGGAGTCTTGTGAACATTTCTTCCTGAGTAGTCTGAGGTTGCAATCCTCCTAATTTGTAGCCTCCCAAATAGATGGAATGACAGGTGCATGACACTGCTCCAAACTTCTGTGAAGACAGAGTCTTGTGGATTTATCTCTCCAAGCTGGCTTTGAACTGTAGTCCTTCGGATTTCAGCCTCTTATGTAGTTAACATTAAATATGTGACCCACAAGCACCTAGCACACAATTTATTTTCTGATTTAATTGTAGACACCTTTTAAAATATATAAAGGAGAAAAAAATTAGACCCAGAAGGGCTGGGATTTTTGTGTCTATAGTATACGCTGTGTAGTATAAAGATGAAACATTTGAGTCCTCAGGGAAGTGTATGGATGGGTAGTTGCATGGTTGCAGGCTTGTGTAGTGAGGTGGTGAGCCCTCCTGGCATGGAAGAAATTGAGGTGCAAAGCTGCTCACCTCCTGGCAGCCAGGAAGCAAAGAGAGGGGCAGAATAGAGGACTAGGAATATTATTCAAGTCCTTGATCTCAGTGATCTTCTTCCTGTAACCATGCCTCATCCCCTATATTCCAGCTATCTCCCAGTAGTGCCATCGCACGACAAAACCACTAATCCACTAGTCCTAAGTACTCTTAGTCCATCTCCTCTCAGTGATTGGATTTTCCATCTGGAGACCTACAGGGAGTACATAAGTCCTTGGGGGATACTTCCTTTCCCACCCATAACAGACTCCAGATGCATTTATCTAAATGTGGGCTTGATAATTTTCTCTTAGAAATTTAAATTCTTCCTCCATGCAAGGTTTTCGGAATACCTTTTAATTGTCCTTTTTCAAATTTTCCTGACTAGTAGCCATCCCAATAAGAACTAATAGAAACTTCATCCTTCCAGTTGTTTGAAAACCATGAGGCTAATCTTATCTCAGATGTCTCTATATTATCAGCTGATTCTGTTTGTTCCAGGCACTTTTTACCATACCACGACTATGCACTGCTCTTTTGGTCTAAGCTGCTTTCTTGCTGGCCAGCCACAACTATTTCCTTCTTTCTCCTATCTTTTTCCGACCACAACTTAGATCCTACTCATCCTAGCAGCAAGAGTGATTCACTTACAAGAGAGGTCTCACACTCGATGGGCCATACTCAACCATGAGCTGTCTGCATTGTACCCAGCGTGAAAGCTGAAGCTTTCATTGCGTAGACCTGGAGGATTTGTCTTCATTATTTCTTCAGTCCCAGTCCCACTCTTCCTCTTTACTCCATCCTTACCTGCTGGGTGTCTTCACTGGTCGTTGAACTTTCCAGGCATCATCCAAGCTTACAATCTTTGTTCTCACTGTATCCTTTGCCTAGGATTCTACTCCTCCAAATAGTGAGAAAGGCATCTTCCTTACGAGTGAATTCTTCCTTCAAACTAAGCATGGCTTCAGAGATCAGGAGGATTGAAGTTTGTGACCAGCCTGAACAAAATGTTAGTGAGACTCCTCTTAACAAGCATTCTGAGCATGGTGATTTACTTTTGCATAGAAGGAGGATTATAGACTGAGGCCAGGCAAAAAAGCAGGAAAATTGATCTGAAAAATAATATAGGGCTGGGAGATGGTCATGTAGTTCCAGTGGTAGAGCTAATGCCTAGTAGGCAAGAGGAGATGAGTTCAAAGCCCTGACCTGCCAAAACCAAATGAACCCAAATCCCCAAACTTAACCTAGGCTTTCCTTGGACATTTGTTTAATTTCTTAAATATTTTAACTATAAATTTTTCATCAGTAATTTAGATTTTATTGCTAGCACAGTATTTTCTTATAGTTTAAAAATATTTTTGCCATCTGATGTTATATATTCTTTCTCATTCATTATGCTGTACATATAGTTTGTTGCTTTTCTAAAGAGATAAACTCATACTTTATTTCCCTAGCTGTCCATTTGGGATTCCAAAAAATAAAGAAAGTTATAGTTCTTAGTTTCTTCTGGCTATAATTTGTATTATTGTCTGAATATGTATGTACTTTTCTAACTGAAAATATTACAAAAACCCAAGAGTAAGTTTAATGCACAAAGTATTCTATATCAGGAATAAAAATAAAGATGAATCTTTGTAATATTTATTGACTTGTAGTGCTCAGAAGGGCTCTAGCAATCATTTTGACCAATGGCCTAGGCCCTATGTGTACGTGTGTATATGCATGTATGTGTGCATATGTGTGTATGCAAGTATGCCTGTGCACATGCATGTTTGTTTGCAAGTGTGTGCATATGTGTATTTGTGTGTGTGTGTGTGTGTGAAACAAGGCCACGAGTAAGTTTTTCCCTATAAATAATACAACTAATTGCTTGAGTAAGTGAAAAAAAAACCAGAGGCATTTTAACTTATTTCCAAGTGCTATCTTTTTTTTGTTCCCAATTAAATATTCCACAAAATGTTACCTGGAAAAAATGGAGATGTGGCACCATACAGCCTTTCAGACATGGCTCTTTTCTGACATTGTGTTTTAGAAAAGCAACATGATGACATTCTGCGTTTGGGGAGCAGACATTCTGTTGGGGCAGCTTATGTTAGACAAGACTGGAGAGCTGGGAATCTTGACCTAAGTTGAAATTTACCATTAAAAGTCCTCAAGTCAATATGTTTTATGTGTGTGCCAACACTGGGGTTTGAACTGAGGACCTTTTGCTCTAACTTGGCATTTTCATTCAGGGCTGATATTCGACTACTTGAGCCACACATCTACTTCTGGCATTTTGCTGGCTATTGGAGATAAAAATCTCACAGAGTTTTCCTTCCAGGGCTGGCTTCAAGCTTTGTTCTCAGCCTCTTGATTATAGGTATGTATCACCATCAGTACATGGCTGTAGCCAATAATTTTTCAATCACTTCAGGAGGCATTGCTGATGTCTGTAGACAGTTTTGGTGGTCACAGTGAGGGTGGCTGCTCCTGATATCTGGTGACAGAGGTTGTGATAATGCTAACCAATCAGCAAAGTGCTGGACAGCCCAGCAAAGAAATGATGTGTCCCAGTGTATCACTTGTGCTAAGGGGGAGAAATTCTGACTGCATCTGATGACTGGCTATTCCAAAGCTCACAATGAATATGATACTGTGCTTTAATGCAACATATTCCAAATGTGAAAAGTGAGTGCGAGGAAAGGGTCCTATTTGTTAGGGAAATGGTAAAGATCATATTTCTGTCTTACAGATCCACGATAAAAATTAGGATCTGAAAGGCTCTGATAAGTCCCTAAGCACTAAGAATTCTCTGAAGTGTGTTTAACCTTTCATATTCTGCATTTGCTCTGCAGTGGAACATGTTTGATGAAGTTTCTATGCACAATGAAGAGAGGGGTCTTTAAGAGATGCTGTTACTGCAATCTACAGCTCATTGGTGCTTAAGACCCAGCCTAAATAGCCCTGCTATTTAGAAAGGTGGGCTGAGTAAGGAAAGAGACTCTGGGAAACTGTTTTGTACCAAGCATGGGCCAGCTTCAAACCTGGGACATCTGTAGGTGGGTGCCTTTCTTGTAACTGACTTGGTAAGGACTATCGGGCCTGATATTTAATTCTCTTGAGTTTGGGCATCCTAGTTAATAAGATGACTATAATCACAATTAACACTTAAAGTAATGGGACAGGAGTGCGAGTGACTCTGAGCTGAGAGAAGTGATTGGTGGTCGTTTACTTTTGTACCTCCCCAGCAAGTTTCTGATGCTTCTTCCTGTACCCTGTGCCCTGAACATAATTTAATGAGACTGTGACCTACAGGCCTTTTTAGTGAGTCATTTGAGTTTCTTTGGGAGATTCTTACTTTATATACATGGGAAATTAATGAATAGCATCAGGTAGACAAGAAAGGTCTTTCTCAGAAAAACTGTATATATGTATATATATAATATTATATGCATTTTGTATATAATATATGTAATATATATATCATATATAATTTCCTCCTGAAATGAAAGTCATCTTTTTTCAATAGAGAGAAGAGACAGTTTTATGATAGGAATTTCATTTTTAGATATTTAATCACAGACTTCTATATAAAGCACTGGATTCTGAACATGTAACCATAATGGCAATGGATTCCACTGAGTTTGTTTTTGTGGCAAGAGGATATCTACTCAGTTCAAGTACTCATTGTGGAACAATGAGCTTAAAGGTATTTTTGTTAGTTCACTCATTTCACCTACATAAAAGGCTCTGCTATTTTATGGAGATCATTTGATATTTTGCATAGTTAAGATGTGAACAGTAACTTTTTGCTCTTTTTGTGGTAATAAGGTTCACACGCAGAGCCTTATACTTTTTCAGCCAGCACTGTGGTTTAGATTATTTCTTAATTTGGGTCTCCAGATTTTTGCCTAGGCCATTCTCTTGCCTTTAACCTACGCCTCCAATACAGCTGAGATTCTAGAACCACCTAGCCTGGCATATTTACTGGCATAATATCTCACTAATATTTTGCTAAGGCTGCTCTTGATCCACTGTCCTTCTGACCCTTATCTCCTGAGTAGCTGAGATTACAAATATGAATCACCATTCCCAGTCCTAACTTTTCACACTCTGCTGTCTAGCTTTTCCTACTTATGGAATAGTTTACTACACTAACAAAATGTACTCAGTAACTAGCATTACTCAGGAGAAAAATTGTCTTTAAATTCAAAATGCTGTGTTATAATTTCAAGTAAACAGAGTTGGTTTTATTCAAATAACTTTATGAACAGCCTTAAGCTGTCCCATGATCCCTGTGAGAAAGTTACTTCTGGATGGAGAAACTGAAATTAAATGATTTCCTCAGAGTCTAAGGAAATAAATGTGCAATGTGGTACTGAAAACTTACTGTTTCTGAACAAAGTTCCTGGGGCTTTACTCTGCACCACATGTGTACTTACCCTCTCTCCAGCATCGAGGAGATGCCTCTAGGACCAATGAGCTGCCTGGGCTTAGGGATCATTTCAAGGGATCTTGTTTGATGCTGAATCTCAGCACTCAGACAATTTAACATCCTAACATGTTCTAAATTATTGACCACTTGGTGTGCTTGGCAGAGGAATTATGAAGTATCTACAATTCATTTGTCATGTGAATGTCACTTTGGCAAGGGATAGGAGCATGACTCAAATGGTGAAGTGTCTGCCTAAGTGAACAGGAGGAACTGGGTTCAAATCCCAGTGACGCTACTCCCCTTGTAAACCAAACCAAATCAACACCCATCACTTGTAGGGAGGCACCGAATGTCATCTCAAGATCAGCTTACACTGGACGTTAGCGATCGCTGACAGAAGCATGAAGGAAGTAAGAAAACCTATAGTGAACTAGTAGAATTTAAACATTCAATACATTTAGTGACTCATATATTCTTAAAGACAGAAGGTGGTTAATTAGCAGAGACAGATTTTCTGATTATAAACACAAAGGTTAATTTATTGCTAAATTTTAGTGGGAGATAATTCTGAATCCATCCATTTATCTTGAGACTTTTTATCATCCTCCACAAGGACTCATGTTGAAAAAAGTATTTCTTTTTTTTTCTTCATATTTAACTAATATTGTATATAGAGAAAAAATGGGAGAAAACGAACCATTAAATGCTTGAGTTACATTAATAATCATTACCAGCCGAGCCGAGCCTGACAAACGCTGACAGTAACACAGGGTTCCTTCAAAATCTATGTCCTGCCTGAAATGTGCAAGTCCTACCTCTCAGAGCTTTAATGATCCTTGCATGACTAATAGGCAGTGACATCTAAGGAGCACTCACCTAAAACTGTTCATGTTCATTTAGAAAATATTCATCTGTGGCACGCTCACCAGCAAGAAATGTAGCTGAGACATCATTAACCCTTTTTCTTGGCATGGAGTACGTGTTGCAGGCAGTTTTGCTTTCTGATCACATTTTGCTCCCCTGGCCAAGATAAGCCCAAGTAGGGTAAATGAACCTATAATTCACGGCATTATTAGAATGCGGCCTACAAAATGATAGGTTGCTTCTGGGAGGAATCTCAGAGTACAACACAATGCAGTGTAGTATACCCCAAAGAGGACATTTTCAAAAGTGACTAGAACACAACACTTAGAGGAAAGGCTACCTGGGAACCACTGGTCGGTTTCCTGGGGCCCATCCACACCAAATGATGGAAGGTGGAGGCCACGAGTCACATCATGAATGTATTCAAGCTACTTTTAAGATGGTGCGTGTGGAAAAAGATTATGAGTGGATATTCTCATTTGTTCTCATTGGTTTCACTAGGAGGAAGCCTCCTTTTCTAATTTCCATGTCTGTATTCTGAGTGGAGTTTGTCCTGCCTTCCAGTCTCTATTGGCCTAATAGATGTGCATGTAATCTCTTTGTCTAACTACATGATTCTGATTTTAAATCTCCATCTTGCATAGTAAAACTTCAGGACTGCAGACAGGAGTACATACTAGCAGGGTTTCTCTTCAACTCCCGAAGAAGGAATTTTGAATATGTGATTGATATGACAAGATTTTTTTTTTTTTTTTTGGCCAGTCCTGGGCCTTGGACTCAGGGCCTGAGCACTGTCCCTGGCTTCTTCCCGCTCAAGGCTAGCACTCTGCCTCTTGAGCCACAGCGCCGCTTCTGGCCGTTTTTTCTGTATATGTGGTGCTGGGGAATCGAACCTAGGGCCTCGTGTATCCGAGGCAGGCACTCTTGCCACTAGGCTATATCCCCAGCCCAATATGACAAGATTTTTAAAAATTGTTCTCTTCTCTTTACACTTTTCTTTCTGTTCCAGTATTGGGACTACTCAGTTTCTGGGCTGTGTACCTCAGCTCTACCACTTGAGCCACACCTCCATTTCCAGCTTTATGCTGCTTAATTGGAGATTAAAGTCTCACAGACTTTCCTGCCTGGGCTGGCTTTGGACACAATCCTTAGATCTCAGCCTCCTGAGTATCTAGGATTATACGTATGAGCCACCACTGACAACGTGTGTGTGTGTGTGTGTGTGTGTGTGTGTGTAAATTGGCTTTGAACACAGTGCCTTGCACTTGTTAGGCTCAAATTTTTGTCTTCTTTTTTTTTTTTGGCCATTCCTGGGCCTTGAACTCAGGGCCTGAGCACTGTCCCTAGCTTCTTTTTGCTCAAGGTTAGCACTCTGCCACTTGAGCCACAACGCCACTTCTGGCCATTTTCTGTATATGTGGTGCTGGGGAATCGAACCCAGGGCCTCATGTATATAAGGCAAGCACTCTTGCCACTAGGCCATATCCCCAGCCCAATTTTTGTCTTCTTGTTAGATGGGTTTACAAGCATATGTCAGTACATCTTACAGCATGAGCTTCTTTATTTAGCTAGTACTGTTTTTCTTTTTTACTCATAGTTACTAGTTTACTACTTGAACCAACCTCTAATTCTGGCTTTTTGCTAGTTATTCGGAGGTAAGAGTTTTGTGGTTTTGTCTGCCCACTTGGCTCCAAACTGGAATTCGCAGATCTCAGACTCCCCAAGCAAGGATCATAGTCATGAGCCACTGGCATCCAGCTTTCACCAGCTTCTTTTTGGTGATAATAATCTTTGCAAAATATACTACAATTTGGGCTGGGGATATAGCCTAGCGGCAAGAGTGCCTGCCTCGGATACACGAGGCCCTAGGTTCGATTCCCCAGCACCACATATACAGAAAACGGCCAGAAGCGGCGCTGTGGCTCAAGTGGCAGAGTGCTAGCCTTGAGCGGGAAGAAGCCAGGGACAGCGCTCAGGCCCTGAGTCCAAGGCCCAGGACTGGCCAAAAAAAAAAAAATATATATATATATATATATATATATACTACAATTTATTTTCTCAATTAATTGATGTAATATTCTTCCCCCTATTATGTTAATTCTGAAATTTCTATCTTCTGGTCCCCAGCAAGTTTAGATACCTATTTAAGTGCTCCTTCTTTCATGTCACATTTCGGCCCAATGTAATCTCAGTTTTTTGAATCATGATGCCTTTATTTTAGTATATCAATTTCCTGCACTTGTCCTTGATTTTCTTAATCCCAGAGCTTTGTACTATGCCTGGGGCAACTTAGGAAATCAGCAAGCATTTGTTGAGCAGATGAGTGAGCATCTTTTCTTTGTCTGATCATAATTATTTCTAATGCTGTCCATTGCCTCCAGCTATATTTGGATTTCATGAAATTGTGGCCCCTCTAAACTTTACTCTGAACCAGCAATGGATTTCCCCACCCAAGTTTCCAGTTACATACTGTGTCCCATGTATAGGCAAATTGAACCTACATAGGAAGTTTAAATTTCAGATGACCTGAGATACTAAGGTCTAGCCCCACTGTCAGGCCTTGAGAAATATATATGTATACACACATATATAGGGCCAACTGACATGTTAAGAAAATGCTCATGAAATGTTCACTTTTCACCAAACATTTCTGTATTTTTATACATGCGTTTTAAACTTATGGGACTTGAAATATTCTTTTCTTCCCCCATTTTCGTTTAAGGTGCCTGCTATTTGTTATCATGGGTCTTTGCTAGATTGTATGAATAGTGTTCTGTATTTTAATGAAATATAGTTAAATATTGAAACAATAAATAATAAGAAATGTGTCCATCTTATTGAGTGTCATATTTAGCTTATTAGCTATGGCAGGAAAAAGTGCTGATCAGAGTTGAAGTGAAACATTCAAGAGTTTGAACAGAAAAGAGAGCAGAACACATAGAGGAGACAGTCTGGGTCTCAAAGCCTCCAACTACCCTTTTCTCTGACTGAGGCCAAAATAAAAGCAGGTAGGTGAGTGAGAATGAAAGTAAGATAGAGGAGCCCATGTGCTGGATGAGAAAATATAGAGTTATTTGAAATCCTAAGAAAACTTGAAATCAAGGAGAGAAAACATAGGATCAAATTGGAAAAAGAATTTCAAATGCCATTGTTCAAACCAAGAATTGAGTGCTGTATATGAAGTGGGAAAGACGAAGCTGGGCGCGGACAGACACACGGGGAGGGAGGAGAATTAGACACAGAGGTGAGTATAATGCTTGTTGATTTGCTGTTTGCAGTGGTGGTAGAGTCACAGGTTGAATAACTGGTATTAGGGCTCAGCATAAGAAAACTGATGCTGGGACAATGGGTGTCAACATTGGCTGCAGTTTGGGAAGCACCTGAGTAGTTCCCCAAGGTACTGATACTTGTGTATTATTGCACACCCCTCCCCACTCCCCTGCACCGCCCCCAATCCCTGGATTCTGATTTAGTCAGTGTGATACATTGGGTTTCAAAGCTCCCCAGCTCACTGCAATATGCAGCTGAAATTGAAAACCACTGCTGAAGAATTACAGAAGACTGATAGTGGCTTAAGAAAATGCTGAGGGGTGTAGTTAGAATTTTGCTCCTTTTCAGGGCCACAGTGGTCTCAAGGTAGGGAAGTACAAATTTATAGAGGAGGAAATAGAACTTTAACATTTAAACTCACTTACAAGGAAGTCTTATCTCCTCATTAGTCAAATGTATACTGAAGACCTATTGTACCCGCCACTGAGCTGGTGCAAAATCAAGTCATAGCTACAGATCTCATGGTGTGTGTGTGTGTGAGAGAGAAAGAGATTGAGGAGAGAGAGAGACAGAGGCAGAGACAGACAGAGACAGAGACAGAGAGACAGAGAGAGAGAAAGACAGAGAGAAAGGAGAGAGAGACAGAGGCAGAGGCAGAGACAGAGAGAGACAGGCAGAGAGAGATGGGGGGAGAGAGAAAATAATCAAAAGGAAATGGAGTTGGGTGTTTGTGGCTCATGCTTATAATTCTAGCTATTCAGGAGGCTAAGATTTGAGGATAGCAGTTCAAATCCAAACCAGGCTGGAAAGTCTATGAGACTCTTATTTCGAACTTTTCACTCCAAAAGCTAGAAGTGGAGCTGTGGCTCAAGTGGTAGAGTTCTATCTTTAAGCAAAAAAGCTCCAAGGACAGCACCCAGACCCTGAGTCCAAGACCCAGGATTGGCACATGAAGTAAAAAAAAGAGAGAGATAAAAAAGGAGAAAGGGAAAAGAGCTTAAGATTAATTTAGTATAAGCCAAACACATGTAAAACTGAGACACCTTTGATCCTGGGTCCTCCAATATCTACAATTTGGAAGCAAGTTCAGTGTTCAAGATGAGGGTATTTTCTTCAATGACCATTTCAGAAGTTTTCTCATGGAAGGTGGAATGAGTTTCTCCAAGAGCAGAACCAAGGTCACGGACAGCAACGGATTGGGAAACTTCTTTCTAAGAGGAGCACCTTGCCCATCTTCAAATGGGACTTTGTAATTCCTCCCTTGGTGCCTTCTTCCATTCTTTTGCCCTTTGGAGTATTAATCACTGTTTATTCTACTATATTTATTAGAAAGCATGTAGCAATAATTGTTTTTAACCTCACACTCTCCATATTCTGAGAAGCCACTCTCATCTGTGAGGGAGATCAATAAGGCATGGATGAGAAGTAAAAGGCAAAGCAAGTGGGGATTTGTGTTCTCGAAGGGTGGGTGGAGGGGGGACACAGCTGTGTATCTGGGGAGTTAAGGACAGAAGGTGATCACCAAAGTGGTGAAACCAGACCAAAGTGGCAGAAACCAGACTGAAGTGGTTTGAAAAGGAAAGGGGGTGAAAATAGAGGCAGCACTAATAATGTCTCTTTGGAGGAATTTGGCTCTGAAGGAGTGAATGGAAAATTTGGGGGTCGAGCGGTTGTTTCGTTTTTAGATCCCTGGTTCTGCAGCACAGTTGTATAAAGATAGAACGGATGCAGTAGAGAGGAGAAAATTGCTGATGCAGAAGGGGGAGGAATTGACTAAAGCAGTGAAGTCCTTGAGAAGGTGAGAGAGAAGGATGGGGATGTGAGGAACCGGAGTGTGTGAGGAATAGGGAAGAGGGGAAGCATGGGTGCAGATTCCTGAGGTTTATATGTTTAGGGGTGAGAATGGAAAGCTTTCTTATATTTTGTCAAGAGGTGAGGACTTTCATACTGGAGTGAGCACAAAGTATGCATCACATAGCTCTTGGTGAGACAGAAAGTAATACTACTTAGAAACATAGTAGAATTTGCTAGTCAGTAGTGAGCATCTACTCTAGGTTCACAGTTAAGAATTTTACATGAAGTCAGTCAGGTGGGTTGAGTGATTTGTTTGTTCTTCAGGAACGTTCAGCTACTTAAAGTCAGGCATTGCTACATCATCTTAGCTCCAAGATTGGTGGAATGGGAAAGGTGTCATGGAGTTGAGTGTATTTAATGAGCAGAATAAAATATGGGGCCTATAGTACACGGGCTGTGTAAGAAGGTAGTGAGCCCAAGAAGGGATTGATCAGGGTAAGAGAGGAAAAGGTGAATGGATTTGAGTTCTCACTGCAGCTGGAGGAACAGATTACTCAGGACACATGAGACTGAAGTGGAGGAATGGGAGGGTTGAGACTAAGGTTTTTTTTTTTTTTTTTTTGCCACTCCTGGGGCTTGAACTCTGGGCCTGAGCACTGTCCCTGGCTTCTTTTTGCTCAAGGCTAGCACTCTGCCACTTGAGCCACAGCTCCACTTCCGGCTTTTTCTATATACGTGGTGCTGAGGAATTCAACCCAGGGCTTCATGTATACAGGACAAGCACTCTACCACTAGGCCATATTCCCAGCCCCGAGACTAAGTTTTTTTTTGGGGTTTTTTTTTTTTTTTGGCCAGTCCTGGGCCTTGGACTCAGGGCCTGAGCACGGTCCCTGGCTTCTTCCCGCTCAAGGCTAGCACTCTGCCACTTGAGCCACAGCGCCGCTTCTGGCCGTTTTCTGTATATGTGGTGCTGGGGAATCGAACCTAGGGCCTCGTGTATCCGAGGCAGGCACTCTTGCCACTAGGCCATTTCCCCAGCCCCCGAGACTAAGTTTTTGAAGCCTGAGGGTTTCTACTCTGTTCATGACCAGTGGGACAATAAGAGCTGAGAGGAAGAGGCAGAGAGGAAGACTTTGGAGATGAAATTGAAGGGTAGAATGTCAATCCATCCAGGGGTTGTGAATAAGACTACATATGATGAAAATGGGGAAAATTGTGAGCCACAAGATCAAGTATTCAACCAATGATTTTTGAATGAGCAGGTGTTTGACAGATGATAAAAGTCAATACAGAGATAGAGTGTTATATCCCATATACTCCTAAGCTAGTTGGCAAATCAAAAGCGCTCTTTTTTGCAAGAGGTGAGAAAGAGCCAGAGGGAGGAAGGAAGAATAGAAGCCATCCATTGTCCTATCTTCACAGCAAGAAGACCAAGTGAGATAAGAGCTTTTCCTTGAAAGCGTTTCAGGGCTGGTGGCATCCGGACTTCCTTGCAAACATTCTGAGAAGAGGGTAAGGAGATCTTAGCTTGCAAAAGGCACAGGGTGTGTGTGTGTGTGTGTGTGTGTGTGTGTGTGTGTGTGTGTGTGTGTGTGAATTGGACCAGCTTAGGAACTTTGTAGGAGAGTAAAATACATAGTGATATTTTAATTTGGGAGGAAGTCTAGAGGAAAAGGCATGTATCTTTTTCAGTAGTCATCTGCTGTCAGCGTTCTAGTTTTGCATTGGCCTTCAACATCACTTTTCTGACCCTACTTTGTCCTCTATCTCTCAGTTAGAGGTTTCCCTTTGTTATATAGGTTTGTCCACAATGACTTTTCTTACCTACACTAGATGTCACTGTTGCTTGCGTCCTAATTTCAGTCCCAGGGCTCATTCAGTGTGATTGTTCAGTGTGGCTGTGATCACCTGGGGCCACGCTTTGCCTTACCCAGGCAAAGACACACACATAAGATTTAATGAGACTCTGGTGCTTATAAAACCACTGAGGTGTTAAATAGCTTAGGGTTAAACAGAGCTTCTTATGTATGTATTCTAAGAAGCTGATTATTTGGCTTTTTTTGTCTGGCATTTAGGAATTAAAAGTCTAAATGAGAACTCAGACTGGAATTCTTCACAGAAAACACATCTACTTCCTCCTGTGAAAATATGGAATTGCACACTTAAATTCAGACTTCCTTAATGAGCTGCTTGCTCTCCCTCAGTGGTGGGGAGGAGAAGCCTGATGTGAAATCACCCTTGGTTACCTCCATCACCTTGATGGGGGGTGAGAGTATTGGTTGGCCTTGAAGTGGGGGTGGTGTTACTACATCTAGGGGCACAGCCTAGTTCTTAGCATGAGACACTGCCAACAAAGGAGAGCCTAGGTGGTGATCAGTGAAGCTGGCATAGACTGCAAGCACTGAAGTCCCTTTGACTAGCAAGAGTCAAAAGTTGTTGGTGGCTAAGGAGCCATTTTTAATTTCTTCTTAGCAGAAACTAATTCAGCAAAGAAAGACTTTCAGCAAAGAGGGTGAGGGGTATGTTGCAGAAGCTGTTATCTTTCGTATTTCAAAAGAAGATCCATTACTCATTAAAAGTTCGTGAAATAGCATCTATCTATTGCACAGCCCTTGTGTGCCAACTACTGCTTGAGGTACTCGGGCCAGAAACGAACACAGAGCTGAACTGGTCACTCCATAGAGCTTAGCTCCATTGGGGGATATAAGTGAAAGAATAAATATAAAAGATTTTTTTCTGAAAGCAGCCTTTCAGAAAATAAAGCAGAATGAAAGGAGAGTCCTCGGGTCCATCTAAGCGAGCTGCTGGCTGATAGGATGTTACAAAAACTAGGGGGCAAAGATGAATTGTGCAGAGGGAAATTTGACACAGAAGCCCCCAGAACAGGTCACAGGTGGGAGGCAGGACAGCCCAACACACAGAGGCAAGGACAGAGAGGCTAGACATAACCATAGTGAAGGGACGTTGAGGTGAAGTATAACCCTTATGGGTCACAAGTTCAGGCCTTAGATTTAGGATTGGTGAGAATGATTTGACTTATGTTCAAGCAGATTGTCCAGAATGTTACTGGGAATAAAAAAAGAGCTGATGGCCAGAATGGAGTGCTGGATGATACATTAGGATACAGCTGGTGTGTGGGGATCATGATGGTTTGGAGCAGGTTCTGGGGAAAAAGATTTGCAGTGATGCCTTTAACAAGGGGCAGCGGTACTTCCTTCTCGTCTTCCTCCTCTTTTTTTCTTTGTCATTACTGGGATTTGAGCTCAGGGCCTCAAGATTACCTCAAGACCTTACATGGCATTTTTACCTAGGACTGGTGCTCTACCAATTGAGCCACACTTGAACTTCTGGCTTTTGCTGGTTAATTGGACATGAGTATCTTGAATTTTTCTGTTCAGCTGGTTTTGAACTCAATCCTCACATCTCAGCCTCCTGAGTAACTAGAATTATAAGTATGAGCCACCAGCACCAGGAAGTTCTTATAGTCTGTAACTTGAAATTTCAGAATGATTTTTCATTAATCAATTATTGGCCCAAGGCAAGAAAGTGGAGTGGTGGACTTTGGTAGAGAAAGGGTATGGGAGCTTAATCTTTAAAGGGTCAGAGGATTCACGTTTCTCTAGTAGCTGTTTTTGTTGTCTAAATCCTAAAGTATTTTTTTATTCTAGAGAAAACTGCTAGAATCATTCTCACAATGAATGTAAGTGTGTTTTTTTTCTCTCATTAAACATGATGTAGACCAGAATACAATGCCAGCAGCCCACCTCTCTGGGACTGGAGCATGGGGAAAGATGGATTTCTTTAGTGAAATCCCAGAGGAGCAGGAGAGAGAGGAATGCTAATTTGGGTTGTGCTAGTCCTCCAAATATAAATTCCAATAAGTTCATGAGGGTATCTAGCAAAGAGTGGGAGAGATGTTGGTCTCTGTGTGTGAGTATGTGTGTGTTTATACAACCCTTCTGTGTGTCACTACTGAACTGAAAGATGGAGTTTTATCATATAACACACTTATAATTATTGCTGTGCTTATAGTTTTATATTTATGCCCCAAACTCATTCTCACAGCCCCCATAAAGATGGGGGGGGCGGTGAGATGGAGAAATACCTGGTCACCGGCAAATCTGTACTGGAACCCAGCTCTGTAGTCTTAGTTGTCTTACTGCAATACATTCTGAAGTCTACACACACACACACACACACACACACACACACACACACACACACACACACACGCACACACATTGGGGTTTGATCTTGGGGGATCCTGCATGCTAGGTGATGCTCTACTAGTTGAGGCACACCACCAACTCCTTTATGTATTATTATTATTATTATTATTATTATTGTGTGTGTGTGTGTGTGTGTGTGTGTGTGTATGTGTACTGGTACTTGTACTTAGAGCCTTGTGCTCGCACTTGGCTTTTTTGCTTAAGGCTAGTCCTCTACCATTGGAGCCATACCTTCACTTTCAGCTTTGTGCTGATTAATTGGAGATAAGAATCCCATGGATTTTCTGCCTAGGCTGGCTTTGAATTGTGATTCTCTGATCTCAGCCTTCTGAGTAGCTAGGATTACAAACATGAGCCAGCAGTGCCTGACACATTGATTGGTTTTGAAGCAGGGTCTTGTTTTTTTGCTGGGTCAACCTAGATTTCAAGTCTTCTTGTGTAATCACCGGTGTTGCTTGGGATGACAGGCACTCAACCATGGCAACCAGCCATTGGTTGAGATAGAGTGTTTCAAACTTCTTTCTGCCTAGGCTGGCCTCCAGCTACAATCCACCAACTTTACCTTCCAAGGAGCTTGGATTTGAGGTGTGTGCCACCATGACTTAATTACTAGTTATATTTTAAGTGACAGTTTTCATTGTATGGAGCTGGACATCTGCAAAATTTTATCTTACTGTTTGTTTGTTACAGAGGAAAAACTTTTAGAAAGAGTTATAAATACATAGTCTATTAGTTTTAGTCAATAATTCTTGAGCACTGAACTTTTTTTGTGCTTATTACATAACATAACTCAATCCCAATAATAAAGTGTTATAATTCTATCTATCCCAATCTGTCTAAAACAATATTTTGTATGGTCAATGCTTA